>NC_081355.1:3370000-3745000 GCF_030684315.1 Stegostoma tigrinum
CATTTACATGACACTCCATTTACAGTGGGGAGGTGATGGCCTAGTGGGACTATCACTGGACTGTTAATCCAGAGACCCAGTTAACGTTCTGGAGGTCCTGGGTTCGAATCCTGCCATGGCAGATGGTAGAATTTGAATTCAATGTAATATCTGGAATTCAGAATCTAATGATGACCATGAATCCATTGTTAATTGTTGGAAAAACTCATCTGATTCACGAATGTCCTTTAGGGAAGGAACCTGCCATCCTTACCTGGTCTGGCCTACTTGGGACTCCAGACCCACGGCAATGTGGTTGACTCATAACTGCCCTCTAGGCAATTAGGGATGGGCAATAAATGCTGGCTGGTCAGCGACACCCTCATCCTGTTAATGAATAAAGGAAACAAAAGTCAGCTAGTAACAGTTTATTTCTCCGACTCTAAATAGTGAACAAATTAACTTAACTATTAACAAAACAAAAAAAACTTCTAACTGCTAACTATTACTGAACAAAACAAGATTCCAACTGTATGTTATTTCAATAAATAAGAGTCACACTTACATAAAATAAAATTTTACAAGTTCGAACTTAATCTCTCGAAATTATAGCAGGTCACATGCCTTTCAGAATGCTCTGTACCGTCTCCATTGATTCCTCTGTCAGGATTATTCATGAGCCGTGTCATGGGTACCTTTGTTCTTCAGATGATGCTTTCTCTAAGACTTAAAGGACTCTATGACAGCCAGGGATTTTCTCTTGAGAGCTGCGAGCTGTTAGCTCTGTCAGGTGGCAGTTAGTTCTCCCGCCTTTGACCAACTGCTCCTTCTTTTATGACCTTGGCATATTAATTTCTTACAAGAGGATTGGCCCTATGTTGTGAAAACCATCAGGCTTAAATTCTCTCCCGTACATCCCAGATGTCCAAGTTCTTTAAGGACACTCCCGCACATCCCAGATGTCCAAGTTCTTTAAGGACCGCAACTTTCCCCCCACGGTGATCGAGAACGCCTTTGACCGCGTCTCCCGTATTTCCCGCAACACATCCCTCACATCCCGCCCCCGCCACAACCGCCCTAAGAGGATCCCCCTCGTTCTCACACACCACTCTACCAACCTCCGGATACAACGCATCATCCTCCGACACTTCTGCCATTTACAATCCGACCCCACCACCCAAGACATTTTTCCATCCCCTCCCCTGTCTGCTTTCCGGAGAGAACGTTCTCTCCGTGACTCCCTTGTTCGCTCCATACTGCCCTCCAACCCCACCACACCCGGCACCTTCCCCTGCAACCGCAGGAAATGCTACACTTGTCCCCACACCTCCTCCCTCACCCCTATCCCAGGCCCCAAGATGGCATTCCACATTAAGCAGAGGTTCACCTGCACATCTGCCAATGTGGTATACTGCATCCACTGTACCCGGTGCGGCTTCCTCTACATTGGGGAAACCAAGCGGAGGCTTGGGGACCGCTTTGCAGAACACCTCCGCTCAGTTCGCAACAAACAACTGCACCTCCCAGTCGTGAACCATTTCAACTCCCCCTCCCATTCTCTTGATGACATGTCCATCATGGGCCTCCTGCACTGCCACAATGATGCCACCCGAAGGTTGCAGGAACAGCAACTCATATTCCGCCTGGGAACCCTGCAGCCATATGGTATCAATGTGGACTTCACCAGTTTCAAAATCTCCCCTTCCCCTACTGCATCCCTAAACCAGCCCAGTTCGTCCCCTCCCCCCACTGAACCACACAACCAGCCCAGCTCTTCCCCCCCACCCACTGCATCCCAAAACCAGTCCAACCTGTCTCTGCCTCCCTAACCTGTTCTTCCTCTCACCCATCCCTTCCTCCCACCCCAAGCCGCACCCCCATCTACCTACTAACCTCATCTCACCTCCTTGACCTGTCCGTCTTCCCTGGACTGACCTATCCCCTCCCTACCTCCCCACCTATACTCTCTCCACCTATCTTCTTTACTCTCCATCTTCGGTCCGCCTCCCCCTCTCTCCCTATTTATTCCAGTTCCCTTTCCCCATCCCCCTCTCTGATGAAGGGTCTAGGCCCGAAATGTCAGCTTTTGTGCTCCTGAGATGCTGCTTGGCCTGCTGTGTTCATCCAGCCTCACATTTTATTATCTTGGAATTCTCCAGCATCTGCAGTTCCCATTATCTCAGGCTTAAATTCAATTGGAGTTTGGTATCTAAGTGTCTGGTTCAATTTGACTGGCTAAATTAAAACTTTGTTGTCTTGGTAGAAACTGCTGCTTGGCATGCTAACGGGATGGACTTTTGATGTAAACGTTTCAATTTGGGAGCTCTCTGTGCTCTTGCGAACTTTCACACTGCCCACAGGGTTTTTTAAAAACATCTCTAAGCATAGGAAAAAACACATCATCTTTCAAATGGACCACACAATGCTTCCACCTCCCCCCCACCCCCAGCCTAGCATTTTACAAACGCCAAATTCTAACTTCCGGCCTCCCAACCCACAAATACACCACCAAACTTTGCAAAAGGAGAACTCTTACCACAAAAGGAGAACTTCTACTGTGAGGAATGATTAAATGATCAGGATAGTGGAAAAGAGGATGCTAAGGGTAGATTTCATGGAGGCGTGCAAAATTACGAGGGGCTGAGTGGATACAAAGGATTACTTTCATTCGCTGAAAGATGAAGAGCCCAGGGGAATATATTTAAATAGATTTAAAGCAATTGGCAGAGCAATTCAAGGAGACTTGAGATGAAGTGTTTTGTTCAGAGCTGGTGAGGGATTGGAACTTCATCTCCAAAAGGATGATAGCCGTAAATACTCAACTCATTTTATGGGAAAAGAAAGTACTCAATCATTTGAGATGTAGTGACCTACTTGGCATGGAGCAAGGGCTAAGAAGAGACATTAGGGTTGGTGACAATTTCACCTGGTACAGACATGTCATTGCACACCTTTAAATGACCTCTTAATTTTAATTTAAAAAATCAGACAAATCAGCTAAGGAACAATGAGAAATTCTGGTCTTCTGTTTCCTAGCATCATCTTCCCGATTCTTTCTTCGGTCACGTGATTTCCTTCCTCCAATTCCTGGTTTAGTACTTTAATGTCAATGCTCCTTTGTTGACAAGTGAGAGGGGATAAGGGGATTTTACTTCAAAGAGTTCATGAGAGGTTTTTTGGGACCACTTTTCAGGGAACTGCGCTCATCCTTGACCCTAGTTTGCAAATAATTAAAAAAGGAATGCCCAGAATATTAAGGGATGTGGAAGGTGCAATTTCACAAAATACATTCTGACGGAAATATGTTTCTTTCTCCAGTAGGATCAAAGTGGAAATCCATTCAGTTCACTTTAGTTACCTGATTCATTTTCATTGTTCCCCTCTGCACACTGTCAAAGGAAATGAGCATCCTTCAGCATTAAATATGAAATATGCACAAAACACTAATCAACAAAAGCATCAGTGTTGGAAGGAATGATAAGCTAGTTTGTAAGAAGTAAGTTCCAATAAAACTATGTTAGGCAAACATTATATTCCTCCAATGACTCAGCTAATGAGGAATACTAATTGCCTAAACCTTACTAAATAGAATTTTAATAAAGAGTGGATCAAACCAATCTCCAGGGTGTATTTTCACCTCACTAATTTGAAAAAAAAAACATGTTTGAATGATTTTGAAAGAAAAGAAAATGCAGAATTGAAAGGAAATAGAAAATAACTTCACTAGATGATTTGTCTTGTTTTTTTTTGAAAAACTGAAGCTCTCAAACCAGCCTACAGAACAAGTGCATGACAGTTACCAGTGCTGTCGGCTTTTGTTTCACTCCAGGCAACCCCAGATGGTTCATTCTTTTTTCCACAGCATAGACCATTCTTCCCAGTCAGCATCCTCTCACATCTCCTCTAACGTCTCTCCAGTGTCAATTACATTTTGTAACATAGTGATCAGAATAAATGCAATACACCAGCTATGGCCTAACCAGGTAGGAGCAAGTTACTGCAGATTCTGGAATCTCTGCTGAAAGCAATAAATGCTGGAGACCACAGTGGGTCAGGCAGCATCCATGGGGAGAGAAAACAAGTTAACATTTCAATTCTAGATGACTCTTCATATCAGAGCTGAAGTGAAGTGTGGAGGGGGCAGCATTCAGGCTATAGTTGGGCAGGGGTATGGTGTTGGTGGAGTGTAGAGTGCTGGGTGGAGAAAGGATACTGATAGCTCAGATGAAGTGATTGAAATGTGAAAGTGGCAGAACATTTGTCTAAATGCCAGAATTCAAAGAACAGATAGACCCACCACCAAAGACATTTTCCCTCACTCCCCCGTCTGCATTTCACAGGCATCATTCCCTTTGGGACACCCTTCATCTCCTCCCTACACACCATCCAAGGGCCTAAACAGCTTTTCCAGGTGAAGTAGTCTTTCACCGGTACCTCCTCCAATATTGTGTATTGTATTTGCTGCACACAAAGTGGCCTATTCTATACTGGAGAAACCAAATGCAGAATGGATGACTGTTTTGCACGACACCTCTGATCCATGTATAAGCATGAACCCCACCTTCCTGTAGCCAGTCATTTTAACACAGCATCCTGCCTGCATCAGTCCTCAGCATGCTGTAACACCCCTGTGAATCACAGCATAAACTGAAGGAACAATGACTCATCTTCACACTAGACACTTTACAACCTCCTGGACTTAATATTGAGTTCAACATCTTCAAATTGTGAACCAACTTCCATTATTTCTCTTTCGTTTAGCTTTTCTTGTTTAATTCCCTGTCTCTGTGTCCCTACTCCCCTTCCCCCACCGCAGTGGGGCTGGCAGTTAGACACACCATTGTTCTGCCACTCTCACATTCTGACCGCTTAACCTAAACTATCAACGTCTTTTTAACATAAGCATTCTACACTTCACCATGGTCACACATGCACCATGCCCCCAACTATAACATAAATGCTGCCCCCTCTACTTTTCACTTTCGCTTTGATGAAGAGTCATGTAGACTTGAAATGTTATCTTGCTCTCTGTCCACGGATGCTGCCTGGTCCACTGTGATCTCCAGCATTTGTCGGTTCCAGTATGACTTGACTAGTGTCGCTCACCATTTCAGCATAGGTTTCCTGCTTTTGTAGGGAAATTTGAGTTTTCTTCATAACTTCTGAAGAAGCGTCACTGGATCTGCAATGTTAAATCTGCTTTATCTCCACAGATGCTGCCAGCCCTCCCATGCTTCTTCAACAATTTCTGTTTTTGTTCCCTGCTTTTGTATTGTATGCCTCCGCTAATCATAGCAATTATCCCATTTGACACCTTAGTCATTTCATCCATCCACCCTGTTGCCTTAAGGGTCATTGCGTGGACACCATGCTCCCTTGGATTTTCAGTACTTTCCAGGGTCCTACCATTCATAGGGTAATTTTTTGTCTTGTTAGCCCTCCCCAAGTGCATTATCTCACACTTTTCAAGGTTAAATGCCATTCTCCACCTCTCTGCCCATCTGATCATTTCCATTGATAATCTCCTACAGTTTGTAGCTATCCTCCGGTATTACTACCCTATTGACCCCCACGTCATCTAAAATCTTCTTGATCTTATCTGTAACATTGAAATCCAAATTATTAATGTACACCACAAATTGCAAAGGCCCCAACACAGGACCCTACTAAACCCCACTGGAAACAGACTTCCAGCCACAAACATCCTGCACACCTTGCTTGTTTTCTTTCTGATGAAGAATAATGTAGGCTCGAAATGTTATCTTGCTCTTTCTCCATGGTTGCTGCCCGGTCCACTGTGATATCCAGAATCTCCTTCCTTCCTTTCATTTTCTGAAGAAGACTCTACACCTGAAACGTCAGCTTTCCTGCTCCTCTGATGCTGCTTGGCCTGCTGTGTTCATCCAGCTTCACACCATGTTATCTCTTGCTTCCTTCCTGCCAGTTTTGAATCCAATGTCACTCTTTGCCTTTGATTATGTGGTGTCTTCCTTTTTTTTCAGTACAATCTACCACAAAAAACTTCCAAAAGTGCATGTAGATCTCATCAAACACATTACATCATTACATCACCACTCCTAGTTACCTCCACAAACGTTCTGATCAAATTTTTCAAACACTGCCTTCTCTTAAATCTATATGAAAACTGAAAGAACTGTGGATGTTGCAAATCAGAAAAAAAACAAACAATGCTGAAAAATCTCAGTGGGTTCTGAAGAAAGCTCACCAGGCTCAAAACGTTAACTCTGATTTCTCTTCACAGCTGCTGCCAGACCTGCTGAGCTTGTCCAGCAATTTCTGTTTCCTCTTCTCTTAAATCTATGTTGATTATCCTTGAATCTCTCCAAATGTCAGTATATTCTGTCCCTCAGCATTCTATCTAATAATGTTACTGGTCTGTACCTTCCTGATTCAGTTCTGTTATCAGTTGAGAATCTATTGTTTACCTAACATCAGAAAAAAAAATCCAAAATGCAAGAAATAATGGACAACCTTACATGGCATTGTATAGAAGATACACTACAGAATCAGACCATTCATCCCCACCAGTCCATGCCAGATGTTTTCTTTACACAAGTTTACTTCTTTTTCCACATTCAAATCTACCATCATTATCATTTGTTCCCTCCCTTACCCACATTTTTTGTTTAATTTTTACTTAAACACAATCATAATATTTGACTCAAACATTTCCTGCGGTAGCAAATTCCACACTCTATTTTCATGGAGGTATTCCCTCTGAATTTTCTATTGGATTTCTCAGACACTGGCTTGCTCGTAAAACACTTTGATCACATAGAGTATGTGTGGGCTTTTTTCTTTACCTCAGAATGATTATCCCCTTGTATTCCTCCTTGCAGCCATAACTTTGCATTCCTCGTTCTGTTCAATCACCCTATGATCTTTGTGCCCTTCTATGTTATGATCTGTTGTGCTGCACACAATACAAAACTTTTCAATGTACTTAGGTCCATGCCAGAAGTCATGCGACACCAGGTTATAGTGCAGAGATAATGGGAACTGAAGATGCTGGAGAATCCGAGATAACAAAGTGTGGAGCTGGATGAACACAGCAGGCCAAGCAGCATCGTAGGAGCACAAAAGCCGGCATTTTGGGCCTAGAACCTTCATCAGAGAGGGGGATGGGGAGAGGGTTCTGAAATCAGCATTTGTGCTCCTAAAATGCTGCTTGGCCTGCTGTGTTCATCCAGCTCCACACTTTGTTATCCAGGTTATAGTCCATCAAGTTTATTTGAAATAACAAGCTTTCAGAGTCTGCCGAAGGAGCAACACTCTAAACCCTTGTGATTTCAAATAAACTTGTTGGGCTATAACCTGGCGTCGTGTGACTTCTGACTTTGTCCACCCCAGTCCAACTCGGGCACCTCCACATCTTGGATATATTTGACAATAACAAATCAAATCACATCAATTAAATAATTTCGGGAGAAATTGTTTTTCAATTCTAAAGTAAAGAATGTTATTACTTATCCCACACTTGCACCAGAGGTTTTAAATGTCATATCTCACTCAATCAAATCTCTCTCAATATCACTTACAAAAAATAGATGAAGATGAAAAAAAATCAATATGAAAACAATATGCAATTGTCTAATTTTCTCTGTTGTGGCTGGCCTGTCGTTTCTTAGACAAATTGATATTTTGGTTGTTATGATCGCCTTAAAGTAGATGTGTTTCTGATTTAAAGGCAGGCAATTGACATAACTTCCCCACCCATATAACCTGTTAAATCCAAAGAGCTCTTTTTCTAAATACTATGGTGATCAGGTCAGATCCAGTTGTCTCTTAACATTTTGAAAAGTACAGCCTTCGTTAACTGGTAGTAGAAGAGAAGTTGACTGAGATCTACTTATGTTGTTTCACCAGAGTTTCAATATGTCTTACGACCAATGTAAGCAGACAGGTGATTTGAAGAAAATGACATTGTCCCCTTGTTGACATTGCATCCTCAAACAAAAAGATGTCTGAGTCTCCCAAATCTGTGAATGCACATATTTAAGTGAATTTTTTTTTACAATCTACAGAATTAAACTCAACAGTTACTGTCTGATAAAGTCTTGTGTAAATCCATTGGAGTTTTGCATATGTAAATTGTCATGGACACCTCACCCCAAGGAGACACTTAGCAACAAGATGAGTGGCCATATCTCCCGTCTCGGCAAAGACCACCTCATGTAGACCTGTTTTACACTCTATATACAAAAAATAAGGGCTTTAAAAAGTTAGTTTCAGCTGTACTGAGTTGGATGGATGGGACTGAATGCTCACATGTACTCGGCTGTATTTGAGCATTAGCATGCTGTAAAGTCAAAGAACTAACTCCTCATCACTGTCTTTCAGGTAAAGAAAGACACACCCCTCCCTCTGTGTTACAAACCATTTTTTAAAGAGGTAATCAAGATGATCAAACTTCTCTCTGTAACAAAACTAACAACTTTGAATATCACCCGTTCCTCCTCAATGAGTTTTGTAATGATACAACACAATAGCTACTCAATACTGAGATAGTAGGAACTGCTGATGTTGGAGAATCCAAGAAAACAAGGTGTGTGCTGGATGAACTCAGCCCTCCAAGCAGCATCAGAGGAGCAGGAAAGCTGACATTTCGGACCTGGGCCCTTCTTCAGACCTGAAATGTCAGCTTTCCTGTTCCTCTGATGCTGCTTGGAGTGCTGTGTTCATTCACCTCTACACCTTATTATCTCAGCTACCCAATACTGCCCTCTTTGTTCTCAGTGAATGATTCATGGATGGTCTATCTTTTTTAAAATTTTCATTCTTTTGGCTTCACCTCATTTCAAATATAAATGTATGTGTTAAGCTGTTAATCTTTTTCTACATTTTAGTAATGAACTGGCTTTTTGCTATTTCAAGGAAGTCTGGATAAATTGGCTTCTTTGAAAACACAAGGTCATTTTGTGCTGAGAGGGAGGTATGCACAGGGGAAAAAAATCCTTTCTAAATAACTTTTTTGTTGCAACCAACAAAGAAGATGGGTGAGTTACCAAGGGGAGCCACTTCATCATTCCTTTCTGAAGATCTTGTCCTTTTAGGGTATCACAGCCAGAGCTGTAACAAATTGGGAGTCTCCTCCAGGTTCTAGTCTGATGTCCAGAACCTGGGATGCAATAGCGACAACCTGCCTTTACTTCGCCATGCCTAATGACATGTTGCCACAACAATGTACCATTTGCATGAGGACCGGTGATGTTTTAACAACAGGTTAAGATTCTCTCGGGAAAATGAAGACTACAATAGCATGAGAGTTTGCTTTTTGCCTTGTACCTCTGTATGGACGGCATCAATTTTATCGCACTATGTCAGAACAGTTCTACATTGCAACTTCATACCAATGCAATTTTAAGCCCAAGGGGGAATGTACTGAAATTGTTGTGTTCAACACAATTCAATGCTTTGCATTTTACTGAAAGGGAACAAAAGAGATGTTAAATTATCAGATATGATCAAATAATCTAACTGTGCACAAAAAAACCAAACATAAGCCATCCAGGATTAACTGAACAATAAAATGATATGATTTGGGTATTTTATCGAAATTTGTTTCAAAATAAATACTAATTAATTCCCAATCCCATATAGATGTGAGTAAATACTGAGCAGAACCAAGAATGGGAAAAAATGAAATGTGAAGGACTTTGGCCTCTTTCTCAGTAATCCTTTCATCAACCACACTTTTTACGAATACAGATTCAAAGTGTGACAAGAAAAATAGCAAAACACTTCAGCCGCTGAGCGAATCACATTGGACCGACATTGCCTCAAGGAAAACTGACAAGATCAGATTCACAGCTATTAAGACTAATTCACTGCAGAGAGACCATACTTTAAAAAGGTGTTTGGAGTATTCAGAATGAGAGTTATTGCTTTTGTGCCCTCAGGTAGCTACAAAAAAAACCTTGATGAAATTTGATGATAGAAATGAGCTATTTCAGTTTAAAGACTAGATTAGGATTTGACAAGGTTTAGAATCTCGCTACCATAGACCTTTACTTAAGACGGCCATTCAGCCTATCATCCAATACCAGTTTTTCAATATCATCTGATTAGTCCCCCAACTCAGCTCTTTCCCTCTGGTTATGTAAATGGTTTCCTTTCAAGTATTGATCAAGAGCTCTTTTGAAAGTTGCAATTGAATTTTGTTTCACCTCCCTGTTAGGTTGTGCATTCCAGATCAGAATTTGCTGCGCAAAATGCAATTAACTTTATTATAATATGGTGAAATTACTAAGCTACTGTATGTGCTAAAGTCTCTGGGTCCAGCACTGGTACTGAGATGTTTTGGAATGAGTCATAATCCTGCAGCCAAACTATTCCAGCGCAGTTCCAACACTGGCATCTCAGTACAATTCACAATCCCTGGTGCTGAAGAAGCCCAAGCCCTCATGCAGAATGTCCTGAGTAACATTCAATTTTAGGCATTGAAATGAAAGGTAATCAGTGCCACAAGTGCCAGGCAATGGCCAACTTCAACAGGAGGAATATAATATTCTACCACGAACGTTCAACAATAACAAAATCCTTGCTCTTGCAATTGACTGGGAAGTGAACTAGACTAACTATACAAATATTGTGGCTACAGAATCAGAAACAGGGAAATCTGAATGAGTATTTCAACTCCTTTCTCCCCAAAGTGTGTCCACCATCGACAAAGCATTGTTCAGGAGTGTGATAGAGTTCTTTCCACTAGCTTCGATGAACTCTCAATACCGTCCATAATTTGATCTGCACCCAATCTATGATCTACAACATTGGTTCTCTCTACCATTAGCCAGGTGGGATGGGTAGATCCCATGTTCACCGGTACTTGGTATCAGACTGAGGAACATAGTGCTGGAAAGGGTGAGGTGCACTGAAAGTCATTCACAACTTATAGCCAGTGGCATCCCCCAATCATTCCAAACCTCTTGTGGATGTATTACCAACAGCAACCAGTGGAGCCAGCTGCAATGGAAAGCTGTTGGCCTCTAGATGCCTGGCATCTCTGAGGAGGCAGGACCTCTGCTCTCAGGGTCTTTGATTTCAGCCCTGGCCACTCAAGTGCCTGGTCAATGCAACAAGCCTTCTGCAAAGTGAAGTGTTTGCTGGATTACCCAGCATTTAGCCTCTAGATCAAATTCCACTGTGACAACACAAGTTTTAAAGAAATTGCTTTTTAAAACAAAAAACTTTAGTTATTACTGTCTCTCTCTGCAGCAAAACCGGGAGAGGCATTTGCCTAGCTGAATTACCGTGAGACTATTAATCCAGAAATTCATAAAATGTTGTGGGGACCTGGGTTTGAATCCCACAATGGCAGACAGTGTAATTTTAATTCAATTTTTAAAAAAAATCTGGAATTAAGAACCTGCTGATGGCCATGAAACCATTGCCAATTGTCAGAAAAACCCACTAATGTCTACTAGAATCACTCTGCAAATTGCTTTAAATATGTTAAATACATCCCTTGCGCTTACCAACACCTACTCAAGGTTATCTAAGGACGGAGATAATAGGTACTCCAGATGTTGGAGAATCTGAGATAACAAGGTGTGGAGCTGGATGAACACAGCAGGCCAAGCAGCATCAGAGGAGCAGGAAAGCTGATGTTTCGGGCCTAGACCCTTCATCAGAAATGGGAGAGGGGAAGAGGGCTCTGAAACAAATAGGGAGAGAGGGGGAGGGGGATCAAAGACTGTTAGAGGATAAGATAGGTGGAGAGGAGGCAGACAAGTTAAAGAGGTGGGGAAGGAGCCGGTAAAGGTGAGTTTAGGTGGGGAGGTAGGGAGGAGATAGGTCAGTCCAAGGAGGATGGACACGTCAAGGGGGTGGGATGAGGTTAGTAGGTAGGAAATGGGGGTGCGGCTTGAGGTGGGAGGAAGGGATAGGTGAGAGGAAGAACAAGATAAGGAGGCGAGGATGAGTGGGCTGGTTTTGGGATGCGATAGGGCGAGGGGAGATTTTGAAGCTGGTGAAATCCACATTGATACCATTGGTCTGCGGGGTTCCCAAGCAGAATATGAGGCTCTGTTCCTGTAACCTTTGGGTGGCATCATTGTGGCACTGCAGTAGTCCCAGGATGGACATATCGTCTGAGGAATGGGAGGGGGAGTTGAAATGGTTTGTGACTGGGAGGTGCAGCTGTTTATTGCGAACCAAGCAGAGGTGTTCTGCAAAGCAGTCCCCAAGCCTCCGCCTGGTTTCCCCAATGTAGAGGAAGCCACAACGGGTACAGTATACCACATTGGCAGATGTGCAGGTGAACACCTGCTTGATGTGGAAAGTCATCTTGGGACCTGAGATAGGGGTGAGGGAGGAGGTATGGGGGCAGGTGTAGCACTTCTTGCGGTTGCAGGGAAAAGTGCTGGGTGTGGTGGGGCTGGAGGGGAGTGTGGAGTGGACAAGGGAGTCGCAGAGAGAGTGGTCCCTCCGGAAGGCAGGCAAGGGTGGGGAGGGAAAAATGTTCTTGGTGGTGGGGTCGGATTGTAGATGGCAGAAGTGTCGGAGGATGATGCGTTGGATCTAAAGTTTGATGGGGTGGTATGTGAGGACTAGGGGCATTCTCTTTTGGTTGTTATTGCGGGGATGGTGTGTGAGGGATGAATTGCAGGAAATGCGGGAGAAACGGTCGAAGGCATTCTCGACCACTGCGGGGGGGATGTTTCAATCCTTGAAAAACAAGGACATCTGTGATGTATGGGAGTGGAATGCCTCACCCTGGGAGCAGATGCGAGCCTAGCCAGTGACACCCACATCCCACAAATGAATTAAGAACAGTCACTCACTGAAACGCAAGAATCTTCATTTTCTGTTTCAAAAATGAGGATAATGATTAAAAACATCAGCCTTTAATTCCCTGACATGTGAACAAAAAGCTGCTCTAAGTCTGGCACTTGATAATTTGACCTTCATATTCACAGGGAGTAAAAATGAGCAGAGAACATGTTACTAATTAAGTTTATAATTCATTACTAGTGAGTCAGGGTGATCCCTCAGCTGTGGTTAGTTCTGGTTTTATTTCTCCTGCCTGGAGAGTGGTTTGAACCACGTTATAGCTTGTATGTCGTCTAACCGTGGTGTTCCGCTCCATTGTGTCTTTGTTTAAATGACGTCTGAATCCTGTAAGGAATGTTGTTCAACTTCAGATATAATTCAGAAAATCACGGAAATCTTCACAAATCTAAATGACATCAGTTCTGATCAGAGGAGTAGAAGGCACCGTACTGCTATACCTTCAGGTGCTGATAAACATTGTCAAATTGAATATTGCCATTAGTTTTGTTTCCAATTCTGGCTTGGTCAGCATTTACTGCCCATTGTTTCTCTTCACGGTGTGATGGTGAGCTGTTGTCTTATCTTGCAGCAAGATAGCCCTGTTATTGCGCTGGAACTCGCACTTCAAGTGGGCTGTCTTTGAGGGCAATTAAGGATGGAAAGTCAACGGTGTACTTTCCGACAATGCTCACATCACAAACAAGAGCAAATTTAAAACAAAATACTGCGACTCCAATTTTAACTGAAGACCTTAAACAAGAAAGGGATGCGGGACTAAGGTGATTGAGCTACAACTCAGTGAAAAGCACTCTTACCTTGAGTCAGAGGATCAGCTCATAATCCCACTCCATAATCCCATTTCATAACACCACTCCATAAACCCACTCTATAATCCCCCTCCATAATCCCACTCATAATCCCATTCCAGTGCAGTAGTAAGAGATCGTGACACTGTGAAGTCTCTGGTCCTTTTGATGCAATATATTAAACCATAAGATAGTTGATTTGTTTGATTTGATTTATTATTGTCACATGTGTACCTAAATACAGTGAAAAGTTTTGTTTTGCATGCAGTATAGACCATAATATCCAAAGACACAAAGATCATAGCGTGAGTAAACAGAGTGAAGAATACAAGCTTTGACTGCAAAGAAGTTGTTGAATAGATGTAAAGCACCCTATGGCACTATTTTTGAAGTATTACAGTTGAGTTTTCCCTGGTTTTCTAATCAATACTTATGAACAAACATCACTGTGAACAGCGTTCACTAGACATTTATCACATTGCTGTATGTGGGATATGGTGTGTGTAGAGCCAGTTGCCATGCAGAATCACAGACTGATGCAGCTTGTAGGAGGTAATCCCATCAACATGTTTTCTGCCAATCTTTGACATCGTGAGCCAATTATTCCAACATCCTCGCATTTAACCCTATTCCAACATTACAGTGCTGAGTGTGCTTCATAATCACTCAATTGGCTATAAAACATATTTGAGATGGCCTGGGGTTATGAGACAGGCTATTAAAAATGCAAGTTATTTCTTGCCAACACTGGTAAAAAATTGAAAACAAGTGGTCACTAGATGAATCTTATGCAAAACTTCAACATCTTTTCAAATACACTTTGTATCAAAGTTGTAACTGACAAAAATAGATGCAGAGGCAGCAAAAAGAGGGTGAAAAAGGAAGAGTTTTAAAGAATCTACAGGTAACAGTGTATTTACAGTAGGTTACGTAAAAGTCCACAGGCACGAAATGACCACTGTCAGGGTTGGCTGGCGTTCCATTTTAGTGTAACTTCTCTGAAAGAGTACAGACCAGCGGTTTGAGAGATTGGTGAGAGGTGAAGACCTTAACTAGCAACAGAACTGACTCCGACTCTGACTCTGTCATTGTCACTATTCACTATTCTAGGTCAGTTCTATGTCAGTTACAATTATCCCTGCAACGAAAGATAACATAGTTCCCATGTGCAGACATTGAAATAAAACCAGAAAATGCTGGAGACTCTCAGCTGGTCTGGCAGAATCTGTGGAGAGAAAAACAGAGTTCACAGAGAAGTGTCACATTGGGCTCAATGTTAACCCTCTCTCTTTCCACAGATGCTTCCTTTTGAGTTTCTCCAGCACTTATTAAATTCAGATTTTCGGTATCCACAGTTCTTTTTTGGTAGAAACTGAGTTAGCTCCTCCTGGCCATGGCCAAAAATATGTTCATGTCTGCAGATGTAGTGCACAGCAGGTACTATTCACCCAGATCTGAGCTAAGAAACATCTACGCTAAAAATATACTGCCAGGCAGGAAATGGGCTAAACTGTTTTCAGTTCAGACAGAATTCCATCACTGACAGATCTTTCCTCAGGAACACATCAGGATTTGTCCACACTCTCCAATTGCTGCATCTGCAGTAATTTTATGAGTGACCTCTTTTGTCACATCCTCTGATAAAACTGAGAAAAAGGTTTGTGTATGAATAATTGGTTGTTTTTAAGGCATCATTTCCTTTGAGATTTTCCCCATGGGTGGGTGGAATGTATACCTTAGTGTGCTGAGCGTGCACAAAATTAAGCAAATTAACATTTGAACCAGGCTGCAATGAAATTTATGATAATATTTGTGTGAAGCCACAGCTCTTCTGATGAGAGCACGTTTAGCTAATTTACAAAATGTTTCCATCTGTAGTCAGACCAGTGTTGATAAGCAATTGACATCATTGAAGTAAGATCAGTAGGATGCATGAAAGATTGAGTAGATAAAGATGTGAATTAGCTTTCTGTATGACAGTGATAGAAAATTTCAAAATAAATGGAATTCAACCTGCTGCGATTATAGATCTATTACCTCTCTTTTGCAACAGCCCAAGACTTACAATTATATTCATTTCAAACACACAGCTATTGTGTATTTAAAACATATCAGCCAGTTTGCTTTTCCTCCTCCATCTCATGTTTATCCCTTTCTACCCATCAGTGTTTGGGAAGTCAGGCTATATACATCTCCAAGTATTACAAATAACATATTTGTATCAGCCATCGTTATGGTTGACAGGTTATTAAGTGAAAAACTATTTTTTGGGGGTAATTTTCTTCTTTTTTTCTTGTTAGTGTCAATCAGGGAGCCTCAGGGAGCAGATGAAGAGCAGAAATGGGCGGGCAGACAAGCCAAAAAAAAAGAGTATTCTGCCAGAGTATCAGAGACGCAGTGCACATGAAGCTTGGAGTGGCTCAGGCCTAATTTTAATTTAGCTGCTTAATGATACAACTACATCTGAAGTCAGTTGTCTGCTCATGATGTCTGTGCACTGGAGGGTATAATTATAGCTGTTGAATTGTTCCTCATGATGCAATATCAATTCATTTTTAACATTTATTTTCCTTAAAGTATATTTGTGTGATGTCCCACTATAAAGGCCTTTTCCTATTAAGTAGAATTTTGTAATCTGCCAAAAGTTCTTAAGTAATGCAAAAAAAAACTGCAAAGCCATTCTCAAACATATAGCCCATGTCTGGACCCTTGTCAAAAATAAAAAGAGTTATAGTGTTACACAAAGGTAACTATCCACATTTTAATACTTTGCTTCATATCTTAGTATTTTTACCCAAAATGTACATCATCATTTTAGGGTTCCTTATGATTCACAGAAAGTTTGAAGACCACATAAAATAAACAATATGAAAAATGAATTTGAAGATCACCACAGCAACAACAATTTTGAGAAAATACAGAACCAGGGAAATTTTGCAGGACTCAGCCTGCCACATTTTGTACAACACTGAGGCATACATATTGGCTCCTACACACATTTTAAAAGAAATTTCAGAATATTGATTGCTTTCGACTGTCATGCCTCACGATGTTCACTTATGACTTCTTCATTAAACAAAACTCTTGTCTATCAATCAATCTACCAACCTCAGTTTTTCTCTAAGTAGTCCTCTCTCAGGCGGACAGCAGGTTACAAATCTCTACTACCATTTATGTGGAGCGTTGGGGCTGTTGTGGAAATGTGACTGGTTTGGTAATCCAGGAACAGAGGCTAATGTTCTCGGAACAGTGAAGGCTACAGATGCTGGAAACCAGAGTCAATAAATGTGGAGATGGGAAAGCACAGCAGGCCAGACAGCATCCGAGGAGCAGGAAAGTCAATACTTCAGGTCAAAGCCCTCCTTCCAGACCTGATGTAGAGTTTTGGTCCAAAACATTGACTTTCTTGCTCCTCAGATACTCTTTTGACCAGCGGTGCTTTTCCAGCTCCACATTCACTGAATAATGCTGTTGGAATGTGGGTTCAAATCCCATGCTGACAGATGGTGAAATTTGAATTCAATACTAAATTGTAACCACTGAGAGACTGTTGTGAAAACTCATCTGTTTCATTAATGTTCTTTTTTTTGTGGGGGGGGGGTGGAATCTGTCTTGATGAGGGTGAGGGGATAGAATTTTCTTTTGAATTTTGAATGAATGAATCATTTATTGTCACATATATCTAGGGAGACACAGCGAAAAGTGTTCAGTCCCCACAATCTAGTGCCATTTTGAAGTACAATAGACCGAAAAGAAGGCGCTTAAATAAGTTCATTTTCATTGCCTAGGGTCCCAAAACACGGTTCCAGGACTTGTCTAAGGTCCCTGTTCAGTGCCTACTGTGACCAGGAGCCCCTGCTCCTCCATCGCTGTAGCCAATGCCCAATGTCATTCCAGGAGTCCACATATCGGGCCTATAAGCCAGGAGTCACTACTAACAGGAGTTAAAGACTAATGAACATGACAATACATTTTTAAAAATCCTTATGTTGAACTTAAAGACGTTTTGATTGATTTAAAAGATTGCTTTAAGTGTTCATTATGTTCAGATACATTAAGTCAGTTAAGTTTTAAGGAGAGATATCAACAGGAAAGACACAGTGGATAAAGGTAAACTGTTTCCACTTGTGGAAGATTCTGGAACTGAGGATTAGGGCCAGACCATTCAGTAGAGATGTTAGGAAGCAATTCTGCACGCAAAGGATGGTAGATATTTGGAACTCTATTCCACAAATGGCAACGAATGCTGGATTTGTTGTTAGTTTTGAATCTAAGGTAGGTAAATATTATAAAGCATAGGTGTAAAACAATAAGGGCCAAAGGCTGAAATATGGAGTTAGGGCACAGATCAGCCATGATCTCATTGAAATGTCATCAAACATTCTCAGTGAGCTGAATGGTCTACACAATTTTACGTTCCTATGGTGCGTGATTGAAAATAGAGCAAAAAGAAGTACTTGGAAACAAGAAGGAATTCAACTCAAACAAAGAAGGAATGATAGTAAAGTTAATTTTTGTAAGCAAATTGAAGGCAGGGTTGGCTGGGTGGCAGGAAGCAGAGGGTAATGGTTGAGGGGTATTTTTTCTGACTGGAAGCCCATGCCTATTAGGGTACAAAACTCAGTGTTGGAGCCTTTGTTGTCTGTGATTTATATAAATGATTAGACTGGAATGTCAGAGGATTGATTAGCAATAAATTTGCAGATGATACAAAAATGGTGGAGTGGTAAATATTAAAGAGGATAATGTTAGACTATGAGAGGATTTAGACTGGCTGGTTAGATGGGCTGATTAGTGGTAGATGAATTTCAATTTGGATGAATGTGAGCTGACACAATTGAAGAGGACAAACAAGGCAAGGGAATACAAAATGAATGGTAGGACACTAGGAAACATCAAGTACAAAAGAGAACTCAATGTCCCTGTACACTGGTCCCAAAAAGTATCAGGACAGGTAGATAAAACAGTGTAGAAGCTTATTATGTATTTACCTTTATTAGAGCAGAGGGTTTAAGAGAAGGGAGGTGATTCTGGAGCTGTTTAAAACTTTGGTTAGGAGACAACTGGAGAATTGTTTGCAGTTCTGCACCCCACATTATAGGAAGGATGTGATTGCACTGGAGAGGCTATAGGGGTGATCTACTAGGATGTTTCCTGGGCTGGAGACTTTTAGCTATCAAGAGAAATTGGAGTGGCTAAGGTTGTTTTCTTTAGAGCAATGGAGAATAAGAAGGGACATGATTGAGATGGATAAAATTATGGGCGACATTTATAGGATAAACAAGAAGAAACTTTTCCCATTAGTGAAGGGATCAATGATTATGGGTATAGATATAAGGTAAGATGCAGGAAGATTAAAGGAAATGTGAGGAAAACTTTTTCACCCAGACGGTAGTGGGAATCTGTTACTCACTGCCTGTAAGAGTGGTGGAGGAAGAAACTCTCATAACATTGAAGAAGTATTTAGAAGAATTACTTGTGATACCATGGCATATAAAGTGATGGGCTGGATGCTGGACATGGGATTTGAATAGTTCAGTGATTGTTTTGGATGGCGTGGACATGATGGGCTGAAGGGATTCTTCCTTTGCTGTAGATCTCTATGACTCTGTGACAGATGGAATCAGTAAGAGTATTCCTGTCATTGAAGAAATATGGCCAAATGATAAAATTAGATACCACTATGGCAGAAACCAACATACAAGACAATGTACATCCAACATTTTGCAAGACCCTAGATACCTTTAGAATCATTCAGTAAAGAGCTGATGGGATGAAGGTTTAATATAGCAATGCTGTTATTATTTGGGAATTGGGAAGGGCATGGAGGGGGCAATACAGGCAAAATTTTACCATTCTTACAGGTTTACATGGAAATCTGAGGATTCCTCTACCCATCTCTTCAAAATGCCCAACATACAATGACAAAATAGCTAGCAAAGCATACAGAATATTGAGCTTTGTAAATAAAGGCACTTAATGCAAAAACAAGAAAGTCATGGTGAAGGTTTATAAAGCTTAGGTTAGGCTGTAGGTCTGTCTGATCTTCGCAGAGACAAATAATATAAGAACCATTAAGAAGGACAAGGATATTTGATAGGAACACCATCACCTCCTTGTCCATAAGTTTTTAATGGTTTCTGTACTCCGTTCTCGCAATCTCTCTGCAATTCTGGTAATCTTTTGTTCTTCCAATTTAGAAAATATTTGAACCTTTTGTCTTCAAGTCAAACTGGATGGATTCACAATTACCCACACAATTTTCTCGCCTATTTCTTTCAATAACCTGGTTGGAAATGATTAAATCCCAGAGTGTATCTTTAATCTCATTATATTCTCTACATTATTGCCTCATATTAAATACAATAACTTCCTCTCTTTGATTTATTTTTAGCTCCCCTTATGCCTGTTACTTTATCGCCTTGCCGTACTGTGAAGTCGTCAGTATTTAAATAGAAAGACATTTGCTAAATTTCAATTGTAAAATCGGCTGCATCCGTCTTTCATTTCATTCTTCTTCTTAGCTGTCTTTTTTTATCTTTTTATACTTGAAATTCCATTATTGTTGCCCAGTTGACATCTTTCACAAGTTATTTCTTACCTTCTTGCTTTGTCATTCTTATGTTTTTAGTGTCCCTTTGCATCTCTTCCAATCATTGCTGTCATTTGCATTAATTCATGTGCTGTCATTTGATTTTGTATTATTTCTCATTTCTCCTTCAGGTCAAGGTTATTCAATTACACAAGAGCAACCTTTGCCTTTTGGGAGCACATAATTTAGAATGGTGGAAATGAAATATTATTTTAATTCACAGACCTTTGACTTAGCAATCCAATGTTTCATATTCTATGATTCTTCTTTGCTCTACGTTCCAGTTATGTAATACTTGTTCATTGCTATAAATGTCAAATGTACAGATGCGTTTCATCACAGGCAATATGTTGGCCTCTACTATGATTCCAATATGCTTGTGATCATAGGACCATCATAGAATCATATTCTACCAACTACTCTTATTTCCCTTTTCATCTGTAGTTTCACTTGTTATTGGTTCTGCCCAGTCCACAAGGGGTCACTTTCAGTTTTACCCCACCAAAGCTTATCTTTGGTAAATTTAAAACTTTAGCTCATTACTTCTCCTTCATTTTCCCAAATTTATTTTTAAATTGCAAATTCAATGAAGCCATTTCTGTTCACTGTTTGTTAATGTCCCCTCGTTGTTAGGTTATTAACTAATCCAGTATTTTTCATCAATAAACCTGATGAGGCATGTTCTCTTCTGTTAATAAGCTGTATCAAGAAAGTAGATACAAAGTTAAGGGACAGCAGAGATGCAATGGGAGAGAGCTAGAGCAATTAGCAACTGCTGTCCTTTAATTTTAGTGCTGCATATGTAGTGATAGTGATATTAATAAAATTCATGGATAAGGTCCTAAGTGTCTTGTTCTGCAGTCATCATTTAAAAGAAATCAGCAGTCTTCTGATTGGATTTTTATCATTACTCAAGGGATGATATTAGTTTCTGTTTAACATTCATTTCTGCCGATTAAACAAAATTACTGGAGTCATAGAAGAGGATGACATGTTGCCTGTGGTGCAATAAAACTATACATTTGACATTTGTAATAATGAACAAGAGTTAAATAACTGGAACAGAGAGCAAAAGAAGCATCATAGAATGTGAAACATCGGACTGTTAAAAGTCAAAGGCCTGTGATTCTAAAACCTATTTCAATTTCATTGTTAAGCAAACCATGCTTAGAAAAATATAACCTTCAGCAAAAGCTGCAAAATAGCAATGCCACTTTTACCTGGTCTAATGTCCTCAATATTCTTTGTTTTGTACCAATGTGAGGAATGACCTTTAGAAATTCCCAAAAACCATTGTCCGTTTTTAGTGCAATTTTACTTTTCTAATGAAGTACCACACACAATTCTCAACAGAATCTTTGATGGGAAAGCCAGTTGGTCACAAGCCTATTAATAAGTCTAATGAAGACTCTGAGCCCCGAAGCATGCCTGAATAATAAGGTATTTCGAACATGACTTGACAAGAGTTTGTTGACCTGAAACACTGGGGGTAATTCTATCCTAATCACTAAAGAGGAACCTCACACAATCAGCAGGAACGTTGATTTTATATTTATCCAATGGGAACAATTTTAGTAGACTTTCTTAGTCTAGATCAGAGACAAATTTTTTTGCATCAGCCCAATTTTCCACTCCAGGAGCTGAAATGAATGGAGAATCATGGTGTAATGTTCGTGCCTCTACCTCTAGACTAGACATTCTAGGCTCAAATCTCACCTACCCAGAAGTGTGTCCATTCACTAATCAATCTGTTTCTTGATTCAATGAATAATATTTAACAATGTACAATTATTATTCCATCAGATCCAATGAATATCCCTTCAGATAGTTAGTGTAACATTCACCAATGTGATCTTCACAGAGACTGCCTGACTTCCTGAGGATTTCCAGCATTTTCTGATTTGGTTTCAGATTTCCAGCATCTGCAGTATTTTGATTTTTCTTTGATTTATAAAAAGCTAATTGTGTGTTACTAAGACTTACAGATATTGTGCCATGGTTTTCAGGCTGGTTGAAGTTCCAAGTGTATGTTTTCTGAAAGATTATGCATAAGCTGTTTCACAGGTAATGGGAGAAAGGCATTGCTTCAGGAAAAGTTATTTCCTGGTACGCTTGTGTTATGTTAGTCAACTAATATGACTCCCAGTCAGAGAAGAGTTCAGTTTTATCTCTAATAACTTGTGGTGTTTCTGTTGTCACTTGCGTTGTAAAGGTCTAATTAACTAGTCTTTACGGAATGATGTGAGGCTATTTTAGAGACTTCCCGGTCTGAAATAAAATGGCCACTAGCCATCATAAAGTACAGAATATAGAACATTTCTCACAAAACATACATCACTTGATTCAACAGAAGCATTAAAAGAAAGCTGGAGATTTATGGCATCCCATAGTACAGAATGTTACCAAAGAGAGTAAGCACTGAACAGTATGGTTTAATAATGAACATTCAATCTACTCCTACTGTTACCACAACCTTTATGTATCCCTTGCTGGTTTATTGGTAGTTTCATAACTAAGTTCCTTAGGCCCAATAGAACCATCTCAATTTCCTGCTGGTATGTTCAGTCAAGTGAACACATTTCTCAAGACTTTTGTGAGCTAATGAAGCTACTTTTAATTCCTGAGCAGATTTTACCGAATCAAGACATTTTATATATCAAATAATCTGAATTGTCAAGCCATAAAATCAGAATATCAATTTTCCATTGATCAGCTGTCCAAGTAGATTCATTTAATGAAGAAGTCATGATAAAATCACATTTTCTAATTTCATGTACTCAATGCTTCAATTCACAGGAAAGAAAGGTGGAAACATGCATTAAGATCATTGGATGTTCAGGTCGAATTATAGCCTCATATTTTTGATGGCATGTTAGATCAGACAAACTCAATGAAGAGTCACTGACAATCGGGACACAGATGTTCCCTTTAGATTCAATCTTTTGTGGCGTACACTTCCAACACTCTGGCATTTTAACCTATCTGTATTATCTTGTAGCAGTCACTTAATAGGCTGCAATGAATCAGCATGATAATTAATGGACAAGTTTGAGGTAATCTCAAGCATTGCAGAGATACCAGAGGTGTAGACTTTATTATGTGTGATTTTAATGGACTTAGTGCTTAACTTTCTCATCACAACTGCCGTCTGGAAAATTGCTGTACACAGGAATTTCCAAGTCTGTGATGTTGTGAAATTTCAGTCAGAAAAAGCCATGAATGTCCATTTGCAATTTCACTCTTTGAATTACTGGGCTGCTTCCATTTCACAGCGTTAAAGTGCAGTTTTTAAGGGGGTTATAGATCATAAGCAAAACCCTTGTAGAGATTGTTATAGCATCTAATTTACAAACAGGACCCACTACCCGAAAATGCAACTTTCTCCAATGGAAAGCCAAATTACTCAAAACCAGTCACAGTTTCCTGATTCACTGCTGTTTTATTCTTCATGATGTGCTACAAGACAATAAGCTTTCACCTCCCTCTGATAATTTACTATTTTAACTGAATCTTCCTCATTTCTCAAAGACTGCTATTTTCGATGTCAGCTTTGATTAATTGTAGAACTGTAAATTTGGAATCAGTCTCATATAACACACTAAGTAAACTGATAAAGGATTCTTACTGATCTCTCAAGCTTATCTGGAACAGATATAATTTATGATGTTTACAGAATAACATGAATCTTTTGTCAGATGAAATCCCTGGGAGTACAAAGATTAATTGGCTGTTGCATTACTTTGATGTGACAAAATTTTAGATGACACAAGGGGCAGAGGTGAGAATCTCAATGCAGGAAAAGTGGAGGTGATTGAAATTCAGACAATCATAGGATCCCTGTAGTATGAAGGCAGGCCATTCAGCCTAAACCAGCTCCTCTGAAGAGCATCCCACCCAGGAGGAGGGTGAATGTCAGCAACTTTTACCGCTGCTAAATGCCACTTAACACTCTGCAGCCAATAAAACAGTCCTTCAAAAGCACTCACTGTTTTGTAAGCAAATGAGAAGGACCAATGGGCATAGATCTCAACAAGTGATCCAGGAAATCACACGATCTGGGGGTGATAATTTCCATGTTTCCGAGATCTTGTGCTAAATATTTTCCATAAATGGAGACATAGAGTTAGATCTATAATCTGAAGATTTGCTTAATTGAGTTTGTTGGACATGAAGTGACTGTATAATAATATTTTCTGAAACAATTAAATACATTGGATTGGTACCCCTCTAAGATATAAGGAACATTATCTCTATAGTTGGTTCGGTTTTGGAATACTGAACATTTGTCACCCTAAGAGTTAGAGGGAAAACTGAGAAAGCCATTCAGTGATTCCTGTTCTTAAGCCTAGCTGAGATGATTCTTGTGATGTTTATATTGCTTCTCAGTTGTCCTTCTCCAGATGTTTCCACTGGATTGCAAGAGGCCCAGGGTTCACTTCCAAAAATGCCTCTCATGTATCAGTTTAAAGTCACAGTCTGCAGCAACTGCTGAAGAAAAACTGTTCTTTTACCAGATTTAAAGTGGTTTCTATTTCAGGGATTAGGCAGTACTTACACTGGTGGTGGTTTGAAGGCTTCTCTGTATATTGTTCATAGCCCCAAGCTGTTCCACTACCCGAGTACCTTTACATAATTATTGGCAGGCAGAAGATCATTTCCCTTCAGATCCATTTGTCTGCAAACACTGCTGCAACCCACAGCTGTGCAAACAATGTTCACAATGAGGGCTAAGTTAATTGTTTCCAAATTGTGCAGCAATCCTTTAAAACAGTTAAAGTCATAGAGTGGTACAGCAACTTTCAAAACACTATGTTTGTTGGCCATTTCTTTAATATCTTAACAAAAACTGGCTGCATTTGCAAAAGCAAATCATTTTAGAGTCATAGAGCTGTACAGTGTGGAAACAGACCCTTCAGTCCAACTCGTCCATACTGACCAGATATCCTATATTAACCTAATCCCATTTTCCAGCATTTATCCCATATCCCTCTAAGCCCTTCCCATTCATAAACCCATCCAGATGCCTTTTAAATGTTACAATTGTACCAGCCTCCACCACTTCCTCTGGCAGCTCGTTCCATACACTCACCAGTTTCTGCATGAAACTTCTGCCCCTTATGTCCCTTTTAAATCTTTCCATACTGACCTTAAACATATGTCCTCTAGTTTTGGACTCCACTACCCTGGTGTAGTCAATCTTAGCTTTTCGCTGTATCCATGCCCCTCACGATTTTATAAATTTCTATAACGTCACACCTCAGCCTCTGATGCCACAGGGAAGAAACCATTGACCTATTCCGCCCGTCTCCACAGCTCAAACCGTCCAAACCCAATAACATCCTCTTAAATCTTTAAAGCATTCTTTCAAGTTTAACAGCATCCTTTCTGTAATAGGGAGCCCAGAACTGAACGCTGTATTCTAAAAGTAAGTGAACTAATGTCCCGTACAGCCGCAACATGACATCCCAACTCCTGTACTCACTGCATTGCTCTGTCTTTTCTCAGCTCACAATTAAAAATTCACAGTCCACAATTAAAAAGCACGAAAGAAGAACTCAGTTCATAGCTCCATGACGATTGACAAAGTGACACAAGCGTTTTCTGGTAAAAACTCAGCCCAAGGTTTAAATTGAGGTGTAGAATCTTATCGCCTAAACTGCAGACCATTCCTCCCATGAGGCAGCGTCATGAAAGTTGAGCAAAAGCAGAAGAAATCAAGGCTGGATTTTACATCTTGCATTTTCGTGGGTGTTGGGGGAATGCGGACAGGTGGGCACATGCAATAGGTCAGCGGTTTAGCCACCCCTTTCAACCCACACCTGAGCTCACCCCCATAACAAGCCTGGATGATCTCAATATTACCCTGGAATAGGTACCCAAGGGCAGAGAAGAATATGGGGGCTGTATCTGGGGACATGCCCTGCTTTATCAGAAACACATGACTCTCATGTCCACTTCACTGACAAACAGCCTGCTCCCCTTCTTTAAAATTATACCCGGAGCATGGGATTCTTTCAGATGGACAGAAGGGGCTGCCAGTGAAAATTCAGCAAAGCAACATTTTGTTTAAAACCTGCAACCTTGAAGTGAATTTATTACTCTGATGAATCGCACACTTGATTCTATTCAATTAATGTTTAAAACAAATAATTTAGTATATCAGAGAGGTAGACTTCTTTGTTGGATTGTAGAAATCATTTATTTTCAATTTACCTAAAAGACATAATTAATTGACAGTATTTTTTTTCCCTTTGTTTATGTCACTGAAGAGATTTTGTTCTGATTCTTGCTGTGTTGGAATTGGCTAACCTTATTATTCCTAGCAGAGTGCTTTTTCTGGAACGTTTAGTGTAATTAATGACTGTTTTTGGAACGAACATTTGTAGGAACATGAGATATAGCTTGAAGTGGTCCCCACACATAGGAGGGCCGGAAATATTTATCCTGCAGACATTTGTATCACAAATAAATGCAGAGTAATAGCTTTTGCTTCTTTATCCATTCTCTCTTCCCTCAGCTTTAACATAATTAATTTTCCCCTAGAAATTGTTCCAACACCGCAGCCAGAAACAATCCTTAACCAAGGAGTTAATCTTTATAGAGACATATTTTAGAACCTCATGCTATTGACAGTAAGCAAATTACCCACCACTAAGTTAGTGAGAGAAGACTGGTTAATCAACATGTGAAACATTTCGTACATGACAATAGTGACTGCATTTCAAGAGCATTGCATTGAATATAAAGAGCATTACATTAAAAGGTTGCGTCTCCTGGAATTGCGGAAGTTCATGGAGGATATCTTGTGTGTGTGCGCTTGCCATCACTGAAATACCCTGTCAGTAAAAAACATGGTCCAAATAGGTGCAATAAATACAAGTGAACAGGATGGAATGAGGTCGTTAAAAGGCACCCTGTGAATGCACATTTCCCCCTCACACAAATATTGAGCTCATTATCAGTATATCAGCAGGCATCTTCAAATTAACATCCTTCCTTCCCTAGAAGGAAATATTCACAAAACAGGTGAATGACAGACACTGCTCTGATTCATCCTGGAGATATTTTTAATCAATCTGCTCAGGCATGTCATGATACATCGCTGGAGCAGGTGGGATTTGAACTTGGACCCACAGATAGGGGCACAACCGCAGCCCCAAGAGCCCAATTGGTCTTATATCCTTTGAACTGGAGCTCCAATATGACCATCTTGTTCATTTCCAGGTACTACTGGTCTCTCCTCTGGGTTCTTCTTCTTTCCTTTTTGAAATAACCGTGCAGAGGTTAGTATCACCAAATCACAATTTATTTACTTGGGCACATGATACTAGCTGTGACCAGTCAGCTCAGAGATAATCCACTGACCTAAGGAGGTTCTAAATCCCCTGTTAATATTGGTCAGCTAGAGCTTCCTGATTGGCCCAGGTTAACAAACCCAATCAAAGATTTCTCAATCAATGAGATCCACCTGGTTCCAATCACTACACTTTCCTTACTCAAAACCTGCCATCAAAACAATGGTGATAATGGGAACTGCAGATGCTGGAGAATCCAAGATAATAAAGTGTGAGGCTGGATGAACACAGCAGGCCCAGCAGCATCTCAGGAGCACAAAAGCTGACGTTTTGGGCCTAGACCCTTCATCAGAGAGCGGGTCTGCCGCAGATTTTCAGATGTGCAGCAGGGGTTTTAGAAGCATCAAATATGCTATGTGGTCGTAACAATTCTCATTTACTATAGAACTGTGCCACCCATTGTACTGGGCCAAGGCCACTGAATTTCATTGAGTGTATATGCTGGATCTATTTAATTATCACTTACTAAATATTCAAATCAGGGTTTGTACTTGTTATCTGACCCTTTTATGATATTAAGCTGCCCCAGAGTCTAACTCAAGGCTTGATAAATAAATGATAGAATTGTTGCTATTGACAAGGAAAGCACTTCAGCAGTGATCTAGAAAAGGTTGATTGGTTGTTAAATGAAAATGAAGACGTGCATTCAATTAGCCCCTTTCAACACTGAAGGACCTAAAAAGCTTTGCAGTCCGTGAGGAATCTTTTGAAGTATTGTCACAATTTACAAAATAAACACATCAGTCAATTTGCAGGCAGCTGATTCTCAAAAACAACGGTGTGGTCGTGATTAGATTAACTCTTTTGCTGATTTAGGATCAATATTGGCAGGACTCCAGAGCAATCACACCCACCCTTCAAAATAGTGCCACAGGATATTTTACTTCAGAATAAGAGAGCCTCAGCTCACTATCCCTTTGAAAACAGCACGCCTCTGGCAGGGTGGCATTCCTTCAGCACTTAGTTCCTGGACAGAGATCAGAATCCACAATTTTTACTGGTAAAGAAGGAGAAAAATTGTCACATCTGTTTGTTTTTCATGTTGTATTGACATTTGTCTTCATGTCTTTAGTTAATTAAGAATAAGAATTGACCTGAAGGGCATTCTGAAACAAATAGACCAGACTGGAGAAACTTGGCAGATTTAGTAGCATTTGTGGAGAGAGAAGTAGAGTTAACATTTTGAGTTCAATGTGACACTTCTCAGTTTCTACTGAGTTTCTCCAGTGTTTCCTGTGTTAGTTTCAGAATTCCAACATGTGTATTTTGCACTTGCTAGGGTATTCTGATAGGTGTCAAAGGGAATGGCTCAAATAGACTTAGCATGCAGGTGCTGGAAGTAATCAGGTAGGCTAATGGAATGTTGGTCCTTATTTCAAAGGAATTGGAGTGTAAGAATAGGGAAGTCTAACTGCAACTATGCAAGGAGGTGATGAGACTGTATCAGGAGTATTACTAACAGTTTTGATCTGCTGATTTAATGAAAGACAGCACTTCAATGAAGGCAGTTCAGAGAAGGCACACAAGGATAATCTTCTGGATGGA
Organism: Stegostoma tigrinum; assembly: GCF_030684315.1. Taxonomy (NCBI): domain Eukaryota; kingdom Metazoa; phylum Chordata; class Chondrichthyes; order Orectolobiformes; family Stegostomatidae; genus Stegostoma; species Stegostoma tigrinum. The sequence continues at coordinate 3,399,070 of NC_081355.1, forward strand.
GGGATTGGCTTATGAGCAAAAGCAAAATAGGTTGGGACTCTACTCAGTGGATTTTAGGAGAATGGGAGGTGATCTCCTTGAAACACATAGGATTCTGAAGGGGCTTGACAGGGTAAACGCTGAGGATATTTTCCCTCAAGGGAGAATCTAGGTCTAGAGAACATAGTCTCAGAATAAAGGGGTGCCAATCTATGATTGAGACGGGAGGAATTTCTTCTCTCACAGAATTGTGAGTCTTCAGAACTCCTTGCTGCAGAGACCTGTAGAGGTAATAAAAGGGGGCGGAGGGCAGAAGCCTTGTGTCTATTTAAGACTGAGATAGATTCTTGATCAGTTGGGGAATCAAGAGTTATGGGGAAAGTGCAGGAAAGTGGCCATGAGGAATGTCATATCAGCCTATATCCTATTAAATGATGGAGCAGGCTTGAGGGGGCGAATGGTCTACTCCAGTTCTTTCTTAAGATATTACGATGAGGCTGTTAGTGCGCTGGAGGAAGGGTTTCTGAGGAGAGTCGCTTCTTGTTGGTGTGGTAATGAGGTGGTTTCTGAGGAGAATTACTTCATGTTGGTGTGCTGGCAAGAGGCTTTCTGAGGAGGATTGCTTTATGTTGGTATGGTAGTGAGAGGATTTCTGAGGAGAATCGCTTCATGTTGGTGTGCTGGCAAGAGGCTTTGTGAGGAGAATCACTTCATGTTGGTATGGTAGTGACAGGATTTCTGAGGAGAAACGCTTCTTGTTGGTGTGCTGGGAAGAGGCTTTTTGAGGAGAATCACTTCATGTTGGTGTGGTAGTGAGAGGGTTTCTGAGGAGAATCGCTTATTGGTGCAGTAGTGAGCGGGTTTCTGAGGAGAATCGCTTCTTGTTGGGGTGGTAGTGACAGGGTTTCTGAGGAGAATCGCTTCTTGTTGGTGTGGTACTGAGAGGGTTTCTGAGGAGATTCGCTGCTTGTTGGTGTGGTAGTGAGAGGGTTTCTGAGGAGAATCACTTCTTGTTGGTGTGGTAGTGAGAGGGCTTGTGAGGAGAATCGCTTCTTGTTGGTGTGGTAGTGAGTGGGTTTCTGAAGAGAATTGCTTCTTGTTGGTGTGGTCGTGAGCGGGTTTCTGAAGAGAATCGCTTCTTGTTGGTGAGGTAGTGAGTGGGTTTTTGAGGAGAATCGCTTCTTGTTGGTGTGGTAGTGAGAGGGTTTCTGAGGGCAATCGCTTTTTGTTGGTGTGGTACTGAGCGGGTTTCTGTGGTGGATCGCTTCTTGTTGGTGTGGTAGTGAGAGGGTTTCTGAGGAGAATCGCTTTTTGTTAGTGTGGTACTGAGCGGGTTCTGAGAACATTCGCTTCTTGTTGGTGTGGTAGTGGGCGGGTTTCTGAGGAGAATCGCTGCTTGTTGGTGTGGTAGTGAGCGGGTTTCTGAGGAGAATCGCTTTTTGTTAGTGTGGAACTGAGCGGGTTCTGAGAACATTCGCTTCTTGTTGGTGTGGTAGTGGGCGGGTTTCTGAGGAGAATCGCTTCTTGTTGGTGTGGTACTGAGCGCGTTTCTGAGGAGCATCGATTCTTGTTGGTGTGGCAGTGAGCGGGTTTCTGAGGAGATTCGCTTCTTGTTGGTGTGGTAGTGAGGGGGTTTCTGAGGAGAATCACTTCTTGTTGGTGTGGTAGTGAGCGGGTTTCTGAGGAATTCGCTTCTTGTTGGTGTGGTAGTGAGAGGGTTTCTGAGGAGAATTGCTTCTTGTTGGTGTGGTACTGAGCGGGTTTCTGAGGAGATTCGCTTCTTGTTGGTGTGGCAGTGGGCGGGTTTCTGAGGAGCATCGCTTCTTGATGGTGTGGTAGTGAGCGGGTTTCTGAGGAGCATCGCTTCTTGTTGGTGTGGTAGTGAGTGAGTTTCTGAGGAGATTTCGCTTCTTGTAGGTGTGGCAGTGGGCGGGTTTCTGAGGAGAATCGCTTCTTGATGGTGTGGTAGTGAGGGGGTTTCTGAGGAGAATCACTTCTTGTTGGTGTGGTAGTGAGCGGGTTTCTGAGGAATTCGCTTCTTGTTGGTGTGGTAGTGAGAGGGTTTCTGAGGAGAATTGCTTCTTGTTGGTGTGGTACTGAGCGGGTTTCTGAGGAGATTCGCTTCTTGTTGGTGTGGCAGTGGGCGGGTTTCTGAGGAGCATCGCTTCTTGATGGTGTGGTAGTGAGCGGGTTTCTGAGGAGCATCGCTTCTTGTTGGTGTGGTAGTGAGTGAGTTTCTGAGGAGATTTCGCTTCTTGTAGGTGTGGCAGTGGGCGGGTTTCTGAGGAGAATCGCTTCTTGATGGTGTGGTAGTGAGCGGGTTTCTGAGGAGCATCGCTTCTTGTTGGTGTGGTAGTGAGCAGGTTTCCGAGGAGATTCGCTTCTTGTTGGTGTGGTAGTGAGGTGGTTTCTGAGGAGAATTACTTCATGTTGGTGTGCTGGCAAGAGGCTTTCTGAGGAGGATTGCTTTATGTTGGGATGGTAGTGAGAGGATTTCTGAGGAGAACCGCTTCATGTTGGTGTGCTGGCAAGAGGCTTTGTGAGGAGAATCACTTCATGTTGGTATGGTAGTGACAGGATTTCTGAGGAGAAACGCTTCTTGTTGGTGTGCTGGGAAGAGGCTTTTTGAGGAGAATCACTTCATGTTGGTGTGGTAGGGAGAGGGTTTCTGAGGAGAATCGCTTATTGGTGCAGTAGTGAGCGGGTTTCTGAGGAGAATCGCTTCTTGTTGGTGTGGTAGTGACAGGGTTTCTGAGGAGAATCGCTTCTTGTTGGTGTGGTACTGAGAGGGTTTCTGAGGAGATTCGCTGCTTGTTGGTGTGGTAGTGAGAGGGCTTGTGAGGAGAATCGCTTCTTGTTGGTGTGGTAGTGAGTGGGTTTCTGAAGAGAATTGCTTCTTGTTGGTGTGGTAGTGAGCGCGTTTCTGAAGAGAATCGCTTCTTGTTGGTGTGGTAGTGAGTGGGTTTTTGAGGAGAATCGCTTCTTGTTGGTGTGGTACTGAGAGGGTTTCTGTGGAGGATCGCTTCTTGTTGGTATGGTAGTGAGCGCGTTTCTGAAGAGAATCGCTTCTTGTTGGTGTGGTAGTGAGTGGGTTTTTGAGGAGAATCGCTTCTTGTTGGTGTGGTAGTGAGCGGGTTTCTGAGGAGAATCGCTTTTTGTTAGTGTGGTAGTGAGAGGGTTTCTGAGGGCAATCGCTTTTTGTTGGTGTGGTACTGAGCGGGTTTCTGAGAACATTCGCTTCTTGTTGGTGTGGTAGTGGGCGGGTTTCTGAGGAGCTTCGCTTTTTTTTGGTGTGGTACTGAGCGGGTTTCTGAGGAGCATCGATTCTTGTTGGTGTGGTAGTGAGCGGGTTTCTGAGGAGATTCGCTTCTTGTTGGTGTGGTAGTGAGAGGGTTTCTGAGGAGTATCACTTCTTGTTGGTGTGGTAGTGAGCGGGTTTCTGAGGAATTCGCTTCTTGTTGGTGTGTTAGTGAGAGGGTTTCTGAGGAGAATTGCTTCTTGTTGGTGTGGTACTGAGCGGGTTTCTGAGGAGTATCACTTGTTGGTGTGGTAGTGAGCGGGTTTCTGAGGAGATTCGCTTCTTGTTGGTGTGGTAGTGGGCGGGTTTCTGAGGAGAATCGCTTCTTGTTGGAGTGGTAGTGAGAGGGTTTCTGAGGAGAATTGCTTCTTGTTGGTATGGTACTGAGAGGGTTTCTGAGGAGATTCGCTTCTTGTTGGTGTGGCAGTGGGCGGGTTTCTGAGGAAAATTGCTTCTTGTTGGTGTGGTAGTGAGCGGGTTTCTGAGGAGCATCGCTTCTTGATAGTGTGGTAGTGAGCGGGTTTCTGAGGAGCATCGCTTCTTGTTGGTGTGGTAGTGAGAGGGTTTCTGAGGAATTCGCTTCTTGTTGGTGTGGTAGTGAGAGGGTTTCTGAGGAGATTCGCTTCTTGTTGGTGTGGTAGTGAGAGGGTTTCTGAGGGGAATCGCTTTTTGTTGGTGTGGTACTGAGTGGGTTTCTGAGGACAATCGCTTCTTGTTGGTGTGGAAGTGAGCGGGTTTCTGAGGAGATTCGCTTCTTGTTGGTTTGGTAGTGAGAGGGTTTCTGAGGGGATTCGCTTTTTGTTGGTGTGGTACTGAGAGGGTTTCTGAGGACAATCGCTTCTTGTTGGTGTGGAAGTGAGCGGGTTTCTGAGGAGATTCGCTTCTTGTTGGTGTGGTACTGAGAGGGTTTCTGAGATGAATCGCTTCTTGGTGTGGTAGTGAACGGGTTTCTGAGGAGAATCACTTCTTGTTGGATTGGTAGTGAGTGGGTTTCTGAGGAGATACGCTTCTTGTTGGTGTGGTAGTGAGCGTGTTTCTGAGGAGAATCGCTTCTTGTTGGTGTGGTACTGAGAAGGTTTCTGAGGTGATTCACTTCTTGTTGGTGTAGTACTGAGAGGGTTTCTGAGGAGAATCGCTTCTTGTTGGTGTGGTTCTGAGAGGGCTTCTGAGGAGAATCACTTCTTGTTGGTGTGGTAGTGAGCGGGTTTCTGAGGAATTCGCTTCTTGTTGGTGTGGGAGTGAGAGGGTTTCTGAGGAGATTCGCTTCTTGTTGGTGTGGTACTGAGAGGGTTTCTGAGAAGAATCGCTTCTTGGTGTGGTAGTGAACGGGTTTCTGAGGAGAATCACTTCTTGTTGGATTGGTAGTGAGTGGGTTTCTGAGGAGATTCGCTTCTTGTTGGTGTGGTAGTGAGCGGGTTTCTGAGGAGAATTTCGCTTCTTGTTGGTGTGGTAGTGAGAGGGTTTCTGAGGGGAATCGCTTTTTGTTGGTGTTGTACTGAGAGGGTTTCTGTGGAGATTCGCTTCTTGTTGGTGTGGTAGTGAGCGGGTTTCTGAGGAGAATTTCGCTTCTTGTTGGTGTGGTAGTGAGAGGGTTTCTGAGGAGAATCGCTGCTTGTTGGTGTGGTAGTGAGCGGGTTTCTGAGGAGAATCGCTTTTTGTTAGTGTGGTACTGAGCGGGTTCTGAGAACATTCGCTTCTTGTTGGTGTGGTAGTGGGCGGGTTTCTGAGGAGAATCGCTTCTTGTTGGTGTGGTACTGAGCGCGTTTCTGAGGAGCATCGATTCTTGTTGGTGTGGCAGTGAGCGGGTTTCTGAGGAGATTCGCTTCTTGTTGGTGTGGTAGTGAGGGGGTTTCTGAGGAGAATCACTTCTTGTTGGTGTGGTAGTGAGCGGGTTTCTGAGGAATTCGCTTCTTGTTGGTGTGGTCGTGAGAGGGTTTCTGAGGAGAATTGCTTCTTGTTGGTGTGGTACTGAGCGGGTTTCTGAGGAGATTCGCTTCTTGTTGGTGTGGCAGTGGGCGGGTTTCTGAGGAGCATCGCTTCTTGATGGTGTGGTAGTGAGCGGGTTTCTGAGGAGCATCGCTTCTTGTTGGTGTGGTAGTGAGTGAGTTTCTGAGGAGATTTCGCTTCTTGTAGGTGTGGCAGTGGGCGGGTTTCTGAGGAGAATCGCTTCTTGATGGTGTGGTAGTGAGGGGGTTTCTGAGGAGAATCACTTCTTGTTGGTGTGGTAGTGAGCGGGTTTCTGAGGAATTCGCTTCTTGTTGGTGTGGTAGTGAGAGGGTTTCTGAGGAGAATTGCTTCTTGTTGGTGTGGTACTGAGCGGGTTTCTGAGGAGATTCGCTTCTTGTTGGTGTGGCAGTGGGCGGGTTTCTGAGGAGCATCGCTTCTTGATGGTGTGGTAGTGAGCGGGTTTCTGAGGAGCATCGCTTCTTGTTGGTGTGGTAGTGAGTGAGTTTCTGAGGAGATTTCGCTTCTTGTAGGTGTGGCAGTGGGCGGGTTTCTGAGGAGAATCGCTTCTTGATGGTGTGGTAGTGAGCGGGTTTCTGAGGAGCATCGCTTCTTGTTGGTGTGGTAGTGAGCAGGTTTCCGAGGAGATTCGCTTCTTGTTGGTGTGGTAGTGAGGTGGTTTCTGAGGAGAATTACTTCATGTTGGTGTGCTGGCAAGAGGCTTTCTGAGGAGGATTGCTTTATGTTGGGATGGTAGTGAGAGGATTTCTGAGGAGAACCGCTTCATGTTGGTGTGCTGGCAAGAGGCTTTGTGAGGAGAATCACTTCATGTTGGTATGGTAGTGACAGGATTTCTGAGGAGAAACGCTTCTTGTTGGTGTGCTGGGAAGAGGCTTTTTGAGGAGAATCACTTCATGTTGGTGTGGTAGGGAGAGGGTTTCTGAGGAGAATCGCTTATTGGTGCAGTAGTGAGCGGGTTTCTGAGGAGAATCGCTTCTTGTTGGTGTGGTAGTGACAGGGTTTCTGAGGAGAATCGCTTCTTGTTGGTGTGGTACTGAGAGGGTTTCTGAGGAGATTCGCTGCTTGTTGGTGTGGTAGTGAGAGGGCTTGTGAGGAGAATCGCTTCTTGTTGGTGTGGTAGTGAGTGGGTTTCTGAAGAGAATTGCTTCTTGTTGGTGTGGTAGTGAGCGCGTTTCTGAAGAGAATCGCTTCTTGTTGGTGTGGTAGTGAGTGGGTTTTTGAGGAGAATCGCTTCTTGTTGGTGTGGTACTGAGAGGGTTTCTGTGGAGGATCGCTTCTTGTTGGTATGGTAGTGAGCGCGTTTCTGAAGAGAATCGCTTCTTGTTGGTGTGGTAGTGAGTGGGTTTTTGAGGAGAATCGCTTCTTGTTGGTGTGGTAGTGAGCGGGTTTCTGAGGAGAATCGCTTTTTGTTAGTGTGGTAGTGAGAGGGTTTCTGAGGGCAATCGCTTTTTGTTGGTGTGGTACTGAGCGGGTTTCTGAGAACATTCGCTTCTTGTTGGTGTGGTAGTGGGCGGGTTTCTGAGGAGCTTCGCTTCTTTTTGGTGTGGTACTGAGCGGGTTTCTGAGGAGCATCGATTCTTGTTGGTGTGGTAGTGAGCGGGTTTCTGAGGAGATTCGCTTCTTGTTGGTGTGGTAGTGAGAGGGTTTCTGAGGAGTATCACTTCTTGTTGGTGTGGTAGTGAGCGGGTTTCTGAGGAATTCGCTTCTTGTTGGTGTGTTAGTGAGAGGGTTTCTGAGGAGAATTGCTTCTTGTTGGTGTGGTACTGAGCGGGTTTCTGAGGAGTATCACTTGTTGGTGTGGTAGTGAGCGGGTTTCTGAGGAGATTCGCTTCTTGTTGGTGTGGTAGTGGGCGGGTTTCTGAGGAGAATCGCTTCTTGTTGGAGTGGTAGTGAGAGGGTTTCTGAGGAGAATTGCTTCTTGTTGGTATGGTACTGAGAGGGTTTCTGAGGAGATTCGCTTCTTGTTGGTGTGGCAGTGGGCGGGTTTCTGAGGAAAATTGCTTCTTGTTGGTGTGGTAGTGAGCGGGTTTCTGAGGAGCATCGCTTCTTGATAGTGTGGTAGTGAGCGGGTTTCTGAGGAGCATCGCTTCTTGTTGGTGTGGTAGTGAGAGGGTTTCTGAGGAATTCGCTTCTTGTTGGTGTGGTAGTGAGAGGGTTTCTGAGGAGATTCGCTTCTTGTTGGTGTGGTAGTGAGAGGGTTTCTGAGGGGAATCGCTTTTTGTTGGTGTGGTACTGAGTGGGTTTCTGAGGACAATCGCTTCTTGTTGGTGTGGAAGTGAGCGGGTTTCTGAGGAGATTCGCTTCTTGTTGGTTTGGTAGTGAGAGGGTTTCTGAGGGGATTCGCTTTTTGTTGGTGTGGTACTGAGAGGGTTTCTGAGGACAATCGCTTCTTGTTGGTGTGGAAGTGAGCGGGTTTCTGAGGAGATTCGCTTCTTGTTGGTGTGGTACTGAGAGGGTTTCTGAGATGAATCGCTTCTTGGTGTGGTAGTGAACGGGTTTCTGAGGAGAATCACTTCTTGTTGGATTGGTAGTGAGTGGGTTTCTGAGGAGATACGCTTCTTGTTGGTGTGGTAGTGAGCGTGTTTCTGAGGAGAATCGCTTCTTGTTGGTGTGGTACTGAGAAGGTTTCTGAGGTGATTCACTTCTTGTTGGTGTAGTACTGAGAGGGTTTCTGAGGAGAATCGCTTCTTGTTGGTGTGGTTCTGAGAGGGCTTCTGAGGAGAATCACTTCTTGTTGGTGTGGTAGTGAGCGGGTTTCTGAGGAATTCGCTTCTTGTTGGTGTGGGAGTGAGAGGGTTTCTGAGGAGATTCGCTTCTTGTTGGTGTGGTACTGAGAGGGTTTCTGAGAAGAATCGCTTCTTGGTGTGGTAGTGAACGGGTTTCTGAGGAGAATCACTTCTTGTTGGATTGGTAGTGAGTGGGTTTCTGAGGAGATTCGCTTCTTGTTGGTGTGGTAGTGAGCGGGTTTCTGAGGAGAATTTCGCTTCTTGTTGGTGTGGTAGTGAGAGGGTTTCTGAGGGGAATCGCTTTTTGTTGGTGTTGTACTGAGAGGGTTTCTGTGGAGATTCGCTTCTTGTTGGTGTGGTAGTGAGCGGGTTTCTGAGGAGAATTTCGCTTCTTGTTGGTGTGGTAGTGAGAGGGTTTCTGAGGAGAATCGCTGCTTGTTGGTGTGGTAGTGAGCGGGTTTCTGAGGAGAATCGCTTCTTTTTGGTGTGGTACTGAGCGGGTTTCTGAGGAGAATCGCTTCTTGTTGGTGTGGTCGTGAGAGGGTTTCTGGGGAGAATCGCTTCTTGTTGGGGTGGTAGTGGGCGGGTTTCTGAGGAGATTCGCTTCTTGTTGGTGTGGTAGCGAGAGCGTTTCTGAGAAGAATCACTTCTTGTTGGTGTGGTCGTGAGCGGGTTTCTGAGGAGATTCGTTTCTTGTTGGTGTGATACTGAGCAGGTTTCTGAGGAGATTCGCTTCTTGGTGTGGTAGTGAACGGGTTTCTGAGGAGAATCACTTCTTGTTGGATTGGTAGTGAGTGGGTTTATGAGGAGATTCGCTTCTTGTTGGTGTGGTAGTGAGCGGGTTTCTGAGGAGATTTGCTTCTTGTTGATATGGTACTGAGAGAGTTTCTGAGGAGATTCGCTTCTTGTTGGTGTGGTAGTGAGAGGTTTTCTGAGGAGATTCGCTTCTTGTTGGTGTGGTAGTGAGCGGGTTCTTGTGAGGAGAATCGCTTCTTGTTGGTGTTGTAGTGCGCGGGTTTCTGAGGAGAATCGCTTCTTGTTGGTGTGGTAGTGAGAGGGTTTCTGAGGAGAATCACTTCTTGTTGGTGTGGTAGTGAGTGGGTTTCTGAGGAATTCGCTTCTTGTTGTTTTGCTAGTGAGAGGGTTTCTGAGGAGATTCGCTTCTTGATGGTGTAGTACTGAGAGGGTTTCTGAGGAGAATTGCTTCTTGTTGGTGTGGTAGTGAGCGGGTTTCGGAGGAGAATCACTTCTTGTTGGTGTGGTAGTGAGAGGGTTTCTGAGGGGAATCGCTTTTGGTTGGTATGGTACTGAGAGGGTTTCTGATGAGAATTGCTTCTTGTTGGTTTGGTAGTGACCGGGTTTCTGAGGATTTTGCTGCTTGTTGGTGTGGTAGTGAGAGGGTTTCTGAGGTTATTCGCTTCTGGTTGGTGTGGTAGTGGGCGGGTTTCTGAGGAGAATTGCTTCTTGTTGGTGTGGTAGTGAGCTGGTTTCTGAGGAGAATCGCTTCTTGTTGGTGTGGTAGTGAGCGGGTTTGTGAGGAGAATCGTTTCTTGTTGGTGTGGTAGTGAGCGGGTTTGTGAGGAGAATTGCTTCTTGTTGGTGTGGTAGTGAGCGGGTTTCTGATAGAATTGCTTCTTGTTGGTGTGGTAGTGAGCGGGTTTCTGAGGAATTCGCTTCTTGTTGTTTTGATAGTGAGAGGGTTTCTGAGGAGATTCACTTCTTGTTGGTGTGGTAGTGAGAGGTTTTCTGAGGAGATTCGCTTCTGGTTGGTGTGGTAGTGGGCGGGTTTCTGATAGACTCGCTTCTTGTTGGTGTGGTAGTGAGCGGGTTTTTGTGAGGAGAATCGCTTCTTGTTGGTGTGGTAGTGAGAGGGTTTCTGAGGAGAATCGCTTCTTGTTGGTGTGGTAGTGAGAGGGTTTCTGAGCAGATTCGCTTTTTGTTGGTGTAGTACTGAGAGGGTTTCTGAGGAGATTCCCTTCTTGTTGGTGTGGTAGTGAGTGGGTTTCTGACGAGATTCGCTTCTTGTTGGTGTTGGACTGAGTGGGTTTCTGAGGAGAATCACTTCTGGTTGGTGTGGTAGTGAGCGGGTTTCTGAGGAGATTTGGTTCTTGTTGATGTGGTAGTGAGCGGGTTTCTGAGCAGATTCTCTTCTTGTTGGTGTAGTACTGAGAGGGTTTCTGAGGAGAAACGCTTCTTTTTGGTGTGGTAGTGAGAGGGTTTCTGAGGAGAATCGCTTCTTGATGGTGTGGTAGTGACAGGGTGTCTGAGGAGATTCGCTTCTTGTTGGTGTAGTACTGAGAGGGTTTCTGAGGAGAATCGCTTCTTGTTGGTGTGGTTGTGAGAGGGTTTCTGAGGAGAATCGATTCTTGTTGGTGTGGTAGTGAGCGGGTTTGTGAGGAGAATCGCTTCTTGTTGGTGTGGCATTGAGAGGGTTTCTGAGGAGATTCGCTTCTTGTTGTTGTGGTAGTGAGCGGGTTTCTGAGGAGAATCGCTTCTTGTTGGTATGGTAGTGAGCTGGTTTCTGAGGAGATTCGCTTCTTGTTGGTGTGGCACTGAGCAGGTTTCTGAGGAGATTCACTTCTTGTTGGTGTTGTACTGAGAGGGTTTCTGAGGAGAATCGCTTCTTGTTGGTGTGGTTGTGAGAGGGCTTCTGAGGAGAATCGCTTCTTGTTGGTGTGGTAGTGAGCGGGTTTCTGAGGAATTCGCTTCTTGTTGGTGTGGTAGTGAGCGGGTTTCTGTGGAGATTCGCTTCTTGTTGGTGTGGTACAGAGCGGGTTTCTGAGGAGAATCGCTTCTTGTTGGTGTGGTAGTGGGCGGGTTTCTGAGGAGAAACGCTTCTTGTTGGTGTGGTAATGAGTGGGTTTCTGAGGAGAATCGCTTCTTGTTGGGGTGGTTGTGAGTAGGTTTCTGAGGAGATTAGCTTCTTGTTGGTGTGGTACTGAACAGGTTTCGGAGGAGATTCGCTTCTTGTTGGTGTGGTCGTGAGCGGGTTTCAGAGGAGAATTGCTTCTTGTTGTTGTGGACCTGAGAGGGTTTCTGAGGAGATTCGCTTCTTGTTGGTGTGGTAGTGAGCGGGTTTCTGAGCAGATTCGCTTCTTGTTGGTGTAGTACTGAGAGGGTTTCTGAGGAGAATCGCTTCTTGTTGGTGTGGTAGTGAGAGTGTGTGTGATGAGATTCGCTTCTTGTTGGTGTAGTACTGAGAGGGTTTCTGAGGGGAATCGCTTATTGTTGGTGTGGTTGTGAGAGGGTTTCTCAGGAGAATCGCTTCTTGATGGTGTGGTAGTGAGCTTGTTTTGGAGGAATTTGCTTCTTGTTGGTGTGGTACTGAACACGTTTCTGAGGAGATTCGCTTCTTGTTGGTGTGGTAGTGAGCGTGTTACTGAGGAGAATCGCTTCTTGTTGGTGTGGTAGTGAGAGGGTTTCTGAGGGGAATCGCTTTTTGTTGGTATGGTACTGAGAGGGTTTCTGAGGAGATTAGCTTCTTGTTGGTGTGGTAGTGAGAGGGTTTCTGAGGAGAATCGCTTCTTGTTGGTGTGGTAGTGAGTTGATTTCTGAGGAGAATCGCTTCTTGTTGGTGTGGTAGTGAGTGGGTTTCTGAGGAGAATCGCTGCTTGTTGGTGTGGTAGTGAGCGGGTTTCTGAGGAGAATCGCTTCTTGCTGGTGTGGTAGTGGGCGGGTTTCTGAGGAGAATCGCTTCTTGTTGGTGTGGTAGTGAGAGGGTTTCTGAGGGGAATCGCTTTTTGTTGGTATGGTACTGAGAGGGTTTCTGAGGAGATTAGCTTCTTGTTGGTGTGGTAGTGAGAGGGTTTCTGAGGAGAATCGCTTCTTGTTGGTGTGGTAGTGAGTGGGTTTCTGAGGAGAATCGCTTCTTGTTGGTGTGGTAGTGGGCGGGTTTTTGAGGACAATTGCTTCTTGTTGGTGTGGTAGTGGGCGGTTTTCTGAGGAGAATCGCTTCTTGTTGGTGTGGTAGTGAGCGGGTTTGTGAGGAGAATCGCTTCTTGTTGGTGTGGTAGTGTGAGGGTTTCTGAGGAGAATCGCTTCTTGTTGGTGTGGTCGTGAGAGGGTTTCTGAGGGGAATCGCATTTTGTTGGTGTGGTACTGAGCGGGTTTCTGAGGACAATCGCTTCTATTTGGTGTGCTAGTGGACGGGTTTTTGAGGAGAATCGCCTCTTGTTGGTGTGGTAGTGAGCGGGTTTCTGAGGAGAATCGCTTCTTGTTGGTGTGGTAGTGACTGGGTTTCTGCGGAGTTTCGCTTCTTGTTGGTGTGGTACTGAACAGGTTTCTGAGGAGATTCGCTTCTTGTTGGTGTGGTAGTGAGCGGGTTTGTGAGGTGAATCGATTCTTGTTGGTGTGGTAGTGCGCGGGTTTCTGAGGAGAATCGCTTCTTGTAGGTGTGGTAGTGAGAGGGTTTCTGAGGAGATTCGCTTCTTGTTGTTGTAGTACTGAGAGGGTTTCTGAGGAGAACCGCTTCTTGTTTGTGTGGTAGTGAGAGGGTTTCCGAGGAGAATCGCTTCTTGTTGGTGTGGTAGTGGGCGGTTTTCTGAGGAGAATCGCTTCTTGTTGGTGTGGTAGTGAGCGGGTTTGTGAGGAGAATCGCTTCTTGTTGGTGTGGTAGTGAGCGGGTTTCTGAGGAGAATTGCTTCTTATTGGTGTGGTAGTGTGAGTGTTTCTGAGGAGAATCGCTTCTTGTTGGTGTGGTAGTGAGTGGGTTTTTGAGGAGAATCGCTTCTTGTTGGTGTGGTAGTGAGTGGGTTTTTGAGGAGAATCGCTTCTTGTTGGTGTAGTGAGCGGGTTTCTGAGGAGAATCGCTTCTTGTTGGTGTGGTAGTGAGAGAGTTTCTGAGGAGATTCGCTTCTTGTTGGTGTGGTCGTGGGCGGATTTCTGAGGAGAATTGCTTCTTGTTTGTGTGGTAGTGAGCGGGTTTCTGAGGAGATTCGCTTCTTATTGGTGTGGTAGTGAGCGGATTTCTGAGGAGAATTGCTTCTTGTTTGTGTGGAAGTGAGCGGGTTTCTGAGGAGAATCGCTTCTTGTTGGTGTGGTAGTGAGCGGGTTTCTGACGTGAATCGCTTCTTGTTGGTGTGGTCGTGAGAGGGTTTCTGAGGAGATTCGCTTCTTGTTGGTGTGGTAGTGAGACGGTTTCTGAGGAGAATTGCTTCTTTTTGGTGTGATACTGAGCAGATTTCTGAGGAGATTCGCTTCTTGTTGGTGTGGTAGTGAACGGGTTTCTGAGCAGATTCGCTTCTTGTTGTTGTAGTACTGAGACGGTTTCTGAGGAGAATTGCTTCTTTTTGGTGTGATACTGAGCAGATTTCTGAGGAGATTCGCTTCTTGTTGGTGTGGTAGTGAACGGGTTTCTGAGCAGATTCGCTTCTTGTTGGTGTGGTAGTGAGACGGTTTCTGAGGAGAATTGCTTCTTTTTGGTGTGATACTGAGCAGATTTCTGAGGAGAATCGCTTCTTGCTGGTGTGGTAGTGGGCGGGTTTCTGAGGAGAATCGCTTCTTGTTGGTGTGGTAGTGAGAGGGTTTCTGAGGGGAATCGCTTTTTGTTGGTATGGTACTGAGAGGGTTTCTGAGGAGATTAGCTTCTTGTTGGTGTGGTAGTGAGAGGGTTTCTGAGGAGAATCGCTTCTTGTTGGTGTGGTAGTGAGTGGGTTTCTGAGGAGAATCGCTTCTTGTTGGTGTGGTAGTGGGCGGGTTTTTGAGGACAATTGCTTCTTGTTGGTGTGGTAGTGGGCGGTTTTCTGAGGAGAATCGCTTCTTGTTGGTGTGGTAGTGAGCGGGTTTGTGAGGAGAATCGCTTCTTGTTGGTGTGGTAGTGAGACGGTTTCTGAGGAGAATTGCTTCTTTTTGGTGTGATACTGAGCAGATTTCTGAGGAGATTCGCTTCTTGTTGGTGTGGTAGTGAACGGGTTTCTGAGCAGATTCGCTTCTTGTTGGTGTGGTAGTGAGACGGTTTCTGAGGAGAATTGCTTCTTTTTGGTGTGATACTGAGCAGATTTCTGAGGAGAATCGCTTCTTGCTGGTGTGGTAGTGGGCGGGTTTCTGAGGAGAATCGCTTCTTGTTGGTGTGGTAGTGAGAGGGTTTCTGAGGGGAATCGCTTTTTGTTGGTATGGTACTGAGAGGGTTTCTGAGGAGATTAGCTTCTTGTTGGTGTGGTAGTGAGAGGGTTTCTGAGGAGAATCGCTTCTTGTTGGTGTGGTAGTGAGTGGGTTTCTGAGGAGAATCGCTTCTTGTTGGTGTGGTAGTGGGCGGGTTTTTGAGGACAATTGCTTCTTGTTGGTGTGGTAGTGGGCGGTTTTCTGAGGAGAATCGCTTCTTGTTGGTGTGGTAGTGAGCGGGTTTGTGAGGAGAATCGCTTCTTGTTGGTGTGGTAGTGAGCGGGTTTGTGAGGAGAATCGCTTCTTGTTGGTGTGGTAGTGTGAGGGTTTCTGAGGAGAATCGCTTCTTGTTGGTGTGGTCGTGAGAGGGTTTCTGAGGGGAATCGCATTTTGTTGGTGTGGTACTGAGCGGGTTTCTGAGGACAATCGCTTCTATTTGGTGTGCTAGTGGACGGGTTTTTGAGGAGAATCGCCTCTTGTTGGTGTGGTAGTGAGCGGGTTTCTGAGGAGAATCGCTTCTTGTTGGTGTGGTAGTGACTGGGTTTCTGCGGAGTTTCGCTTCTTGTTGGTGTGGTACTGAACAGGTTTCTGAGGAGATTCGCTTCTTGTTGGTGTGGTAGTGAGCGGGTTTGTGAGGTGAATCGATTCTTGTTGGTGTGGTAGTGCGCGGGTTTCTGAGGAGAATCGCTTCTTGTAGGTGTGGTAGTGAGAGGGTTTCTGAGGAGATTCGCTTCTTGTTGTTGTAGTACTGAGAGGGTTTCTGAGGAGAACCGCTTCTTGTTTGTGTGGTAGTGAGAGGGTTTCCGAGGAGAATCGCTTCTTGTTGGTGTGGTAGTGGGCGGTTTTCTGAGGAGAATCGCTTCTTGTTGGTGTGGTAGTGAGCGGGTTTGTGAGGAGAATCGCTTCTTGTTGGTGTGGTAGTGAGCGGGTTTCTGAGGAGAATTGCTTCTTATTGGTGTGGTAGTGTGAGTGTTTCTGAGGAGAATCGCTTCTTGTTGGTGTGGTAGTGAGTGGGTTTTTGAGGAGAATCGCTTCTTGTTGGTGTGGTAGTGAGTGGGTTTTTGAGGAGAATCGCTTCTTGTTGGTGTAGTGAGCGGGTTTCTGAGGAGAATCGCTTCTTGTTGGTGTGGTAGTGAGAGAGTTTCTGAGGAGATTCGCTTCTTGTTGGTGTGGTCGTGGGCGGATTTCTGAGGAGAATTGCTTCTTGTTTGTGTGGTAGTGAGCGGGTTTCTGAGGAGATTCGCTTCTTATTGGTGTGGTAGTGAGCGGATTTCTGAGGAGAATTGCTTCTTGTTTGTGTGGAAGTGAGCGGGTTTCTGAGGAGAATCGCTTCTTGTTGGTGTGGTAGTGAGCGGGTTTCTGACGTGAATCGCTTCTTGTTGGTGTGGTCGTGAGAGGGTTTCTGAGGAGATTCGCTTCTTGTTGGTGTGGTAGTGAGACGGTTTCTGAGGAGAATTGCTTCTTTTTGGTGTGATACTGAGCAGATTTCTGAGGAGATTCGCTTCTTGTTGGTGTGGTAGTGAACGGGTTTCTGAGCAGATTCGCTTCTTGTTGTTGTAGTACTGAGACGGTTTCTGAGGAGAACCGCTTCTTGTTGGTGTGGTAGTGAGAGGGTTTCTGAGGAGAATTGCTTCTTGTTGGTGTGGTAGTGGGCGGTTTTCTGAGGAGAATCGCTTCTTGTTGGTGTGGTAGTGAGCGGGTTTGTGAGGAGAATCACTTCTTGTTGGTGTGGTAGTGAGCGGGTTTCTGAGGAGAATTGCTTCTTTTTGGTGTGGTAGTGAGTGGGCTTTTGAGGAGAATCGCTTCTTGTTGGTGTGGTAGTGAGCGGGTTTCTGAGGAGAATCGCTTCTTGTTGGTGTGGTAGTGAGAGGGTTTCTGAGGAGATTCGCTTCTTGTTGGTGTGGTAGTTTGCGGTTTTCTGAGGAGAATCGCTTCTTGTTTGTGTGGTAGTGAGCGGGTTTCTGAGGAGAATTGCTTCTTTTTGGTGTGGTACTGAGCGGATTTCTGAGGAGAATCACTTCTTGTTGGTGTGGTAGTTAGCGGGTTTCTGAGGAGATTCGCTTCTTGTTGGTGTGGTAGTGAGCGGGTTTCTGAGGAGAATCGCTTCTTGTTGGTGTGGTAGTGAGAGGGTTTCTGAGGAGATTCGCTTCTTGTTGGTGTGGTAGTTTGCGGTTTTCTGAGGAGAATCGCTTCTTGTTGGTGTGGTAGTGAGTTGATTTCTGAGGAGAATCGCTTCTTGTTGGTGTGGTAGTGAGTGGGTTTCTGAGGAGAATCGCTGCTTGTTGGTGTGGTAGTGAGCGGGTTTCTGAGGAGAATCGCTTCTTGCTGGTGTGGTAGTGGGCGGGTTTCTGAGGAGAATCGCTTCTTGTTGGTGTGGTAGTGAGAGGGTTTCTGAGGGGAATCGCTTTTTGTTGGTATGGTACTGAGAGGGTTTCTGAGGAGATTAGCTTCTTGTTGGTGTGGTAGTGAGAGGGTTTCTGAGGAGAATCGCTTCTTGTTGGTGTGGTAGTGAGTGGGTTTCTGAGGAGAATCGCTTCTTGTTGGTGTGGTAGTGGGCGGGTTTTTGAGGACAATTGCTTCTTGTTGGTGTGGTAGTGGGCGGTTTTCTGAGGAGAATCGCTTCTTGTTGGTGTGGTAGTGAGCGGGTTTGTGAGGAGAATCGCTTCTTGTTGGTGTGGTAGTGTGAGGGTTTCTGAGGAGAATCGCTTCTTGTTGGTGTGGTCGTGAGAGGGTTTCTGAGGGGAATCGCATTTTGTTGGTGTGGTACTGAGCGGGTTTCTGAGGACAATCGCTTCTTATTGGTGTGCTAGTGGACGGGTTTCTGAGGAGAATCGCCTCTTGTTGGTGTGGTAGTGAGCGGGTTTCTGAGGAGAATCGCTTCTTGTTGGTGTGGTAGTGAGCGGGTTTCTGGGGAGAATCGCCTCTTGTTGGTGTGGTAGTGAGCGGGTTTCTGAGGAGAATCGCTTCTTGTTGGTGTGGTAGTGACTGGGTTTCTGCGGAGTTTCGCTTCTTGTTGGTGTGGTACTGAACAGGTTTCTGAGGAGATTCGCTTCTTGTTGGTGTGGTAGTGAGCGGGTTTGTGAGGTGAATCGCTTCTTGTTGGTGTGGTAGTGCGCGGGTTTCTGAGGAGAATCGCTTCTTGTAGGTGTGGTAGTGAGAGGGTTTCTGAGGAGATTCGCTTCTTGTTGTTGTAGTACTGAGAGGGTTTCCGAGGAGAATCGCTTCTTGTTGGTGTGGTAGTGGGCGGTTTTCTGAGGAGAATCGCTTCTTGTTGGTGTGGTAGTGAGAGGGTTTCTGAGGAGATTCGCTTCTTGTTGGTGTGGTAGTGAGCGGGTTTCTGAGGAGAATTGCTTCTTATTGGTGTGGTAGTGTGAGTGTTTCTGAGGAGAATCGCTTCTTGTTGGTGTGGTAGTGAGTGGGTTTTTGAGGAGAATCGCTTCTTGTTGGTGTGGTAGTGAGCGGGTTTCTGAGGAGAATCGCTTCTTGTTGGTGTGGTAGTGAGAGAGTTTCTGAGGAGATTCGCTTCTTGTTGGTGTGGTCGTGGGCGGATTTCTGAGGAGAATTGCTTCTTGTTTGTGTGGTAGTGAGCGGGTTTCTGAGGAGATTCGCTTCTTATTGGTGTGGTAGTGAGCGGATTTCTGAGGAGAATTGCTTCTTGTTTGTGTGGAAGTGAGCGGGTTTCTGAGGAGAATCGCTTCTTGTTGGTGTGGTAGTGAGCGGGTTTCTGACGTGAATCGCTTCTTGTTGGTGTGGTCGTGAGAGGGTTTCTGAGGAGATTCGCTTCTTGTTGGTGTGGTAGTGAGACGGTTTCTGAGGAGAATTGCTTCTTTTTGGTGTGATACTGAGCAGATTTCTGAGGAGATTCGCTTCTTGTTGGTGTGGTAGTGAACGGGTTTCTGAGCAGATTCGCTTCTTGTTGTTGTAGTACTGAGACGGTTTCTGAGGAGAACCGCTTCTTGTTGGTGTGGTAGTGAGAGGGTTTCTGAGGAGAATTGCTTCTTGTTGGTGTGGTAGTGGGCGGTTTTCTGAGGAGAATCGCTTCTTGTTGGTGTGGTAGTGAGCGGGTTTGTGAGGAGAATCACTTCTTGTTGGTGTGGTAGTGAGCGGGTTTCTGAGGAGAATTGCTTCTTTTTGGTGTGGTAGTGAGTGGGCTTTTGAGGAGAATCGCTTCTTGTTGGTGTGGTAGTGAGCGGGTTTCTGAGGAGAATCGCTTCTTGTTGGTGTGGTAGTGAGAGGGTTTCTGAGGAGATTCGCTTCTTGTTGGTGTGGTAGTTTGCGGTTTTCTGAGGAGAATCGCTTCTTGTTTGTGTGGTAGTGAGCGGGTTTCTGAGGAGAATTGCTTCTTTTTGGTGTGGTACTGAGCGGATTTCTGAGGAGAATCACTTCTTGTTGGTGTGGTAGTGGGCGGGTTTCTGAGGAGAATCGCTTCTTGTTGGTGTGGTAGTGAGAGGGTTTCTGAGGGGAATCGCTTTTTGTTGGTATGGTACTGAGAGGGTTTCTGAGGAGATTAGCTTCTTGTTGGTGTGGTAGTGAGAGGGTTTCTGAGGAGAATCGCTTCTTGTTGGTGTGGTAGTGAGTGGGTTTCTGAGGAGAATCGCTTCTTGTTGGTGTGGTAGTGGGCGGGTTTTTGAGGACAATTGCTTCTTGTTGGTGTGGTAGTGGGCGGTTTTCTGAGGAGAATCGCTTCTTGTTGGTGTGGTAGTGAGCGGGTTTGTGAGGAGAATCGCTTCTTGTTGGTGTGGTAGTGAGACGGTTTCTGAGGAGAATTGCTTCTTTTTGGTGTGATACTGAGCAGATTTCTGAGGAGATTCGCTTCTTGTTGGTGTGGTAGTGAACGGGTTTCTGAGCAGATTCGCTTCTTGTTGGTGTGGTAGTGAGACGGTTTCTGAGGAGAATTGCTTCTTTTTGGTGTGATACTGAGCAGATTTCTGAGGAGAATCGCTTCTTGCTGGTGTGGTAGTGGGCGGGTTTCTGAGGAGAATCGCTTCTTGTTGGTGTGGTAGTGAGAGGGTTTCTGAGGGGAATCGCTTTTTGTTGGTATGGTACTGAGAGGGTTTCTGAGGAGATTAGCTTCTTGTTGGTGTGGTAGTGAGAGGGTTTCTGAGGAGAATCGCTTCTTGTTGGTGTGGTAGTGAGTGGGTTTCTGAGGAGAATCGCTTCTTGTTGGTGTGGTAGTGGGCGGGTTTTTGAGGACAATTGCTTCTTGTTGGTGTGGTAGTGGGCGGTTTTCTGAGGAGAATCGCTTCTTGTTGGTGTGGTAGTGAGCGGGTTTGTGAGGAGAATCGCTTCTTGTTGGTGTGGTAGTGAGCGGGTTTGTGAGGAGAATCGCTTCTTGTTGGTGTGGTAGTGTGAGGGTTTCTGAGGAGAATCGCTTCTTGTTGGTGTGGTCGTGAGAGGGTTTCTGAGGGGAATCGCATTTTGTTGGTGTGGTACTGAGCGGGTTTCTGAGGACAATCGCTTCTATTTGGTGTGCTAGTGGACGGGTTTTTGAGGAGAATCGCCTCTTGTTGGTGTGGTAGTGAGCGGGTTTCTGAGGAGAATCGCTTCTTGTTGGTGTGGTAGTGACTGGGTTTCTGCGGAGTTTCGCTTCTTGTTGGTGTGGTACTGAACAGGTTTCTGAGGAGATTCGCTTCTTGTTGGTGTGGTAGTGAGCGGGTTTGTGAGGTGAATCGATTCTTGTTGGTGTGGTAGTGCGCGGGTTTCTGAGGAGAATCGCTTCTTGTAGGTGTGGTAGTGAGAGGGTTTCTGAGGAGATTCGCTTCTTGTTGTTGTAGTACTGAGAGGGTTTCTGAGGAGAACCGCTTCTTGTTTGTGTGGTAGTGAGAGGGTTTCCGAGGAGAATCGCTTCTTGTTGGTGTGGTAGTGGGCGGTTTTCTGAGGAGAATCGCTTCTTGTTGGTGTGGTAGTGAGCGGGTTTGTGAGGAGAATCGCTTCTTGTTGGTGTGGTAGTGAGCGGGTTTCTGAGGAGAATTGCTTCTTATTGGTGTGGTAGTGTGAGTGTTTCTGAGGAGAATCGCTTCTTGTTGGTGTGGTAGTGAGTGGGTTTTTGAGGAGAATCGCTTCTTGTTGGTGTGGTAGTGAGTGGGTTTTTGAGGAGAATCGCTTCTTGTTGGTGTAGTGAGCGGGTTTCTGAGGAGAATCGCTTCTTGTTGGTGTGGTAGTGAGAGAGTTTCTGAGGAGATTCGCTTCTTGTTGGTGTGGTCGTGGGCGGATTTCTGAGGAGAATTGCTTCTTGTTTGTGTGGTAGTGAGCGGGTTTCTGAGGAGATTCGCTTCTTATTGGTGTGGTAGTGAGCGGATTTCTGAGGAGAATTGCTTCTTGTTTGTGTGGAAGTGAGCGGGTTTCTGAGGAGAATCGCTTCTTGTTGGTGTGGTAGTGAGCGGGTTTCTGACGTGAATCGCTTCTTGTTGGTGTGGTCGTGAGAGGGTTTCTGAGGAGATTCGCTTCTTGTTGGTGTGGTAGTGAGACGGTTTCTGAGGAGAATTGCTTCTTTTTGGTGTGATACTGAGCAGATTTCTGAGGAGATTCGCTTCTTGTTGGTGTGGTAGTGAACGGGTTTCTGAGCAGATTCGCTTCTTGTTGTTGTAGTACTGAGACGGTTTCTGAGGAGAACCGCTTCTTGTTGGTGTGGTAGTGAGAGGGTTTCTGAGGAGAATTGCTTCTTGTTGGTGTGGTAGTGGGCGGTTTTCTGAGGAGAATCGCTTCTTGTTGGTGTGGTAGTGAGCGGGTTTGTGAGGAGAATCACTTCTTGTTGGTGTGGTAGTGAGCGGGTTTCTGAGGAGAATTGCTTCTTTTTGGTGTGGTAGTGAGTGGGCTTTTGAGGAGAATCGCTTCTTGTTGGTGTGGTAGTGAGCGGGTTTCTGAGGAGAATCGCTTCTTGTTGGTGTGGTAGTGAGAGGGTTTCTGAGGAGATTCGCTTCTTGTTGGTGTGGTAGTTTGCGGTTTTCTGAGGAGAATCGCTTCTTGTTTGTGTGGTAGTGAGCGGGTTTCTGAGGAGAATTGCTTCTTTTTGGTGTGGTACTGAGCGGATTTCTGAGGAGAATCACTTCTTGTTGGTGTGGTAGTTAGCGGGTTTCTGAGGAGATTCGCTTCTTGTTGGTGTGGTAGTGAGCGGGTTTCTGAGGAGAATCGCTTCTTGTTGGTGTGGTAGTGAGAGGGTTTCTGAGGAGATTCGCTTCTTGTTGGTGTGGTAGTTTGCGGTTTTCTGAGGAGAATCGCTTCTTGTTGGTGTGGTAGTGAGTTGATTTCTGAGGAGAATCGCTTCTTGTTGGTGTGGTAGTGAGTGGGTTTCTGAGGAGAATCGCTGCTTGTTGGTGTGGTAGTGAGCGGGTTTCTGAGGAGAATCGCTTCTTGCTGGTGTGGTAGTGGGCGGGTTTCTGAGGAGAATCGCTTCTTGTTGGTGTGGTAGTGAGAGGGTTTCTGAGGGGAATCGCTTTTTGTTGGTATGGTACTGAGAGGGTTTCTGAGGAGATTAGCTTCTTGTTGGTGTGGTAGTGAGAGGGTTTCTGAGGAGAATCGCTTCTTGTTGGTGTGGTAGTGAGTGGGTTTCTGAGGAGAATCGCTTCTTGTTGGTGTGGTAGTGGGCGGGTTTTTGAGGACAATTGCTTCTTGTTGGTGTGGTAGTGGGCGGTTTTCTGAGGAGAATCGCTTCTTGTTGGTGTGGTAGTGAGCGGGTTTGTGAGGAGAATCGCTTCTTGTTGGTGTGGTAGTGTGAGGGTTTCTGAGGAGAATCGCTTCTTGTTGGTGTGGTCGTGAGAGGGTTTCTGAGGGGAATCGCATTTTGTTGGTGTGGTACTGAGCGGGTTTCTGAGGACAATCGCTTCTTATTGGTGTGCTAGTGGACGGGTTTCTGAGGAGAATCGCCTCTTGTTGGTGTGGTAGTGAGCGGGTTTCTGAGGAGAATCGCTTCTTGTTGGTGTGGTAGTGAGCGGGTTTCTGGGGAGAATCGCCTCTTGTTGGTGTGGTAGTGAGCGGGTTTCTGAGGAGAATCGCTTCTTGTTGGTGTGGTAGTGACTGGGTTTCTGCGGAGTTTCGCTTCTTGTTGGTGTGGTACTGAACAGGTTTCTGAGGAGATTCGCTTCTTGTTGGTGTGGTAGTGAGCGGGTTTGTGAGGTGAATCGCTTCTTGTTGGTGTGGTAGTGCGCGGGTTTCTGAGGAGAATCGCTTCTTGTAGGTGTGGTAGTGAGAGGGTTTCTGAGGAGATTCGCTTCTTGTTGTTGTAGTACTGAGAGGGTTTCCGAGGAGAATCGCTTCTTGTTGGTGTGGTAGTGGGCGGTTTTCTGAGGAGAATCGCTTCTTGTTGGTGTGGTAGTGAGAGGGTTTCTGAGGAGATTCGCTTCTTGTTGGTGTGGTAGTGAGCGGGTTTCTGAGGAGAATTGCTTCTTATTGGTGTGGTAGTGTGAGTGTTTCTGAGGAGAATCGCTTCTTGTTGGTGTGGTAGTGAGTGGGTTTTTGAGGAGAATCGCTTCTTGTTGGTGTGGTAGTGAGCGGGTTTCTGAGGAGAATCGCTTCTTGTTGGTGTGGTAGTGAGAGAGTTTCTGAGGAGATTCGCTTCTTGTTGGTGTGGTCGTGGGCGGATTTCTGAGGAGAATTGCTTCTTGTTTGTGTGGTAGTGAGCGGGTTTCTGAGGAGATTCGCTTCTTATTGGTGTGGTAGTGAGCGGATTTCTGAGGAGAATTGCTTCTTGTTTGTGTGGAAGTGAGCGGGTTTCTGAGGAGAATCGCTTCTTGTTGGTGTGGTAGTGAGCGGGTTTCTGACGTGAATCGCTTCTTGTTGGTGTGGTCGTGAGAGGGTTTCTGAGGAGATTCGCTTCTTGTTGGTGTGGTAGTGAGACGGTTTCTGAGGAGAATTGCTTCTTTTTGGTGTGATACTGAGCAGATTTCTGAGGAGATTCGCTTCTTGTTGGTGTGGTAGTGAACGGGTTTCTGAGCAGATTCGCTTCTTGTTGTTGTAGTACTGAGACGGTTTCTGAGGAGAACCGCTTCTTGTTGGTGTGGTAGTGAGAGGGTTTCTGAGGAGAATTGCTTCTTGTTGGTGTGGTAGTGGGCGGTTTTCTGAGGAGAATCGCTTCTTGTTGGTGTGGTAGTGAGCGGGTTTGTGAGGAGAATCACTTCTTGTTGGTGTGGTAGTGAGCGGGTTTCTGAGGAGAATTGCTTCTTTTTGGTGTGGTAGTGAGTGGGCTTTTGAGGAGAATCGCTTCTTGTTGGTGTGGTAGTGAGCGGGTTTCTGAGGAGAATCGCTTCTTGTTGGTGTGGTAGTGAGAGGGTTTCTGAGGAGATTCGCTTCTTGTTGGTGTGGTAGTTTGCGGTTTTCTGAGGAGAATCGCTTCTTGTTTGTGTGGTAGTGAGCGGGTTTCTGAGGAGAATTGCTTCTTTTTGGTGTGGTACTGAGCGGATTTCTGAGGAGAATCACTTCTTGTTGGTGTGGTAGTTAGCGGGTTTCTGAGGAGATTCGCTTCTTGTTGGTGTGGTAGTGAGCGGGTTTCTGAGGAGAATCGCTTCTTGTTGGTGTGGTAGTGAGAGGGTTTCTGAGGAGATTCGCTTCTTGTTGGTGTGGTAGTTTGCGGTTTTCTGAGGAGAATCGCTTCTTGTTTGTGTGGTAGTGAGCGGGTTTCTGAGGAGAATTGCTTCTTTTTGGTGTGGTACTGAGCGGATTTCTGAGGAGAATCACTTTTTGTTGGTGTGGTAGTTAGCGGGTTTCTGAGGAGATTCGCTTCTTGTTTCTGTGGTACTGAGAGGGTTTCTGAGGATATTCGCTTTCTTTGGTGTGGTAGTGAGAGTGTGTCTGAGGAGATTCGCTTCTTGTTGGTGTGGTACTGAGAGGGTTTCTGAGGATATTTGCTTCTTGTTGGTGTGGTAGTGAGAGTGTTTCTGAGGAGATTCGCTTCTTGTTGGTGCTGTACTCAGGGGGTTTCTGAGGAGAATCGCTTCTTGTTGGTGTGGTTGTGTGAGGGTTTCTGCCGAGAATCGCCTCTTGTTGGTGTGGTAGTGAGCGTGTTTCTGAGGAATTCGCTTCTTGTTGGTGTGGTAGTCAGAGGGTTTCTGAGGAGATTCGCTTCTTGTTGGTGTGGTCGTGGGCGG
Source organism: Stegostoma tigrinum (assembly GCF_030684315.1). Classification (NCBI taxonomy): domain Eukaryota; kingdom Metazoa; phylum Chordata; class Chondrichthyes; order Orectolobiformes; family Stegostomatidae; genus Stegostoma; species Stegostoma tigrinum. The sequence goes on from NC_081355.1 coordinate 3,423,216, forward strand.
GTTTCTGAGGAGAATCGCTTCTTGTTGGTGTGGTCGTGAGCTGGTTTCTGAGGAGATTCGCTTCTTGTTGGTGTAGTACTGAGCAGGTTTCTGAGGAGATTCACTTCTTGTTGGTCTGGTACTGAGAGGGCTTCTGAGGAGAATCGCTTCTTGTTGGTGTGGTAGTGAACGGGTTTCTGAGGAATTCGCTTCTTGTTGGTGTGGTAGTGAAAGGGTTTCTGAGGAGATTCGCTTCTTGTTGGTGTGGTAGCGAGAGCATTTCTGAGGAGAATCACTTCTTGTTGATGTGGTAGTGAGCGGGTTTCTGAGGAGATTCGCTTCTTGTTGGTCTGGTACTGAGCGGGTTTCTGAGAAGAATCGCTTCTTGGTGTGGTAGTGAACGTGTTTCTGATGTGAATCTCTTCTTGTTGGAGTGGTAGTGAGTGGGTTTCTGAGGCGATTCGCTTCTTGTTTTTGTGGTATAGAGCGGATTTCTGGGAGAATCTCTTCTTGGTGTGGTAGTGAGCGGGTTTCTGAGGAGATTCGCTTCTTTATCATTTTAACCCCACACCTTTTACATTTGACATCATTACTCGTGGTTCGTCTTTCTCACTATCTTCTTCCTCTTCCCTCCTTCCACTGATGCGAGCCAAGATCTCTGCGCTCTCTGAAATGACAAGAGCAAAATCATTTTAAATTGCCCTGGGACTTCACTTTTGGAGCAATGAGGGAGACATATGAACACAGAATGGTGTATTCAGACTGTGCCCGAGTCTTATACAAACATGCTTCAAATTTATTGCTTCATTGGCTTGATGTCCAGTAATTGTCTGCTGCAAGTTCATCTGTTAACATTTGTTTAATCTGTAAAAGATGCAGGAAAACAACTTGACTCCATACTGTGTCATGAAATACAAACTAGTTATTGCTCCAGAAAACTCAAGAATGTCCATGTGAAACATTGATCTGATGGCACTGAGGGAATGTTTATGCATGTGATTTTGTACAGTAATTTTAATTCCTAGATATAGCTGTAATTTTCATTTTTTTTTCCTTTTTATGACAAGTGGAGCTCCTCGCTGAGGCTGTAACCATAATGAGACAATATTCAGTAAAAACGTAGAATGGCAGTGTACAGCAGCTGTTTTGCTAAAGATACAGAAACATTGCACTTTGTGAGCAACATTCATGAGGCTGTGAACTTGACAAAGACAAAGCAGAATACCGACAGATTAGAGCAGACCTTTTAGCCATTTACCTCAACCCACTGGAAAATTACAGACAGCCATCTGTAACACCAAGCTATGTCTCACAGAGGAATGCACAGACGGGGTTACTTTTAGATACCAATTACTTGACACAGATGGAGGACGAGAATCACAGATGCAATAATGAAAGTTTTATTGCCAAAGCCATTTGGACAAGCTGTTTAGATGTAAGCAACTATCATGTTAACAAATTTGACAATCCATATCATTTTGTTTAGAAAACATTTTGGGTAAAGTTGGAGTGCTGTGTAGCTGACCCACAGGTTACTATCAAGTTCACAGAGATCTACAGTGCAGAATAAGGCCCTTCAGCCCATCATGTCCACACTAGTTTAAAAACAACCACCTACTTATTCTAATTCCATTTCTCAGCACTGGGCCCATAGTACTGTACACTGTGAATGTTCCTACTCTGTTGTCCTCACTTATTACAAGATCTGTCTCAGTTCCATTCCCTCTTTCCAGAAAGAATTATATCTATTTTCTTGGCCGCTGTGATCTATTCTTAAAAGCAAGTGAGTAAAAGATTGAAACAATCATGCTTATTTGCAGTGGCAAATGTTTTAAGTGGCTGTGATGATGCTGATCTCTCAGTTACCCTCAGCTCACTCGCTTAGTCAAATCATAGACTCAATCACTTCTCACAGAGTTGCCTATGCCTGAGTTAATCTTCAGGGTACAGCTATAAATGTTTGTTCAAAGCTTTCGAGATAACTCAACTTTCCAGGAAAATTTGAGGCAATGAGGCACCTTTCAGAACCAAAAGTAATGCCCCTAGGCACAGTTTGCAAAATATACAGTGAGAAATTATCTACATGGGGTAATCATATCCTAAACAGGGTGGGGGTTAGAGTGATCAGTTCACCGGACAGTGGGTTTGCAATGCAGAGTAATGTCAACTATATGGTGCAGCTGCACAATGTGGCAGTGCCCTGGACCGACACAGGAGCTCAAGAAGCTATGGATGGAACAAAAAATGCAATTTGTCCTGACATTGTATAATTGATTTCTTTTTCCAATTTATGTAAGTTAAGTGGCGACGGCTTATAGCGACTTATGCACATTTTACAGTATTTTCACAAAAGTATGTAACAATAAATTACTATTCTAATTCCCATATTCAGCTGAGGTTACCATGAAGGACTGTCCTTCTTAACCTTACCCCTCACCTGAGGCATCGTTACCGTTCTGATAAATCACGACCTGTTATTTCTCTTTAATGAGAGAGTAGCCCTATGGCCTGGGCAGACTGCAGCAACTTAACCTTTCATCCTACAGGGCACCGCTACCAATCAGAACCTGCTTGCCAACCAATTAGCATTCTCCTTTCAAAAATGGCATTCTAAATGTTTGGTTCCTCATCAATTGGCATTCGTGCAAATTGTCCCAATAAATGCCAGATGAAAAATCTCAATAAAATGTGGCTTTTTTTTTCTCTGTAATACTTGAGTCCTATCCTAATGATGATTTACTTTAAACTAAAGATGTCTCACAGTCATTATTTTGCCCATTGCTTTCAGTGTTGCTAAAGACCTGTCTTTGGGTCCTTGTCTAATCCTCTAGGTGCTGTCGCTTGCCTGTCTCAGCATAACAAGCCAATGATGATAGTTGCATGGTCTTATCAAAATTTAGTATTGGAGGAAAGATACTTCCAATCACGAGATATATTGTTGGAAAAGACCGGTCAGGTGCCAGGAAAATAAATATGTCCAGGCTTGGAGCCTTTTGTGAATCAAACACAACTGTGAATGATGACAGTTTCTATGGCAACATCACAAATAATCAGTGTCAACTTGCCAAATAATCAATTTTTTTACCCACTCGGTATAAGTGAGTTCTCCCTTTGAATTTCTTGCATCTGTCCCGATGAACGAATGACAGTAAATTTTGGCAGCATGTCGCCCTTATCAGCAGCACTCGAGACACCCTGCTATAGGAATGGTGCAATGAAACTTGAAAGGGTTCCAAAAAGATTTACAAGGATTTTGCCAGGTTTGGAAGATTTGAGCTATAAGGACATGCTGGAGAAGCTGGGGCTATTTTCCCTGATAGAAGTTTATAAAACATGACAGGCATAGATAGGTGAATAGCCAAGTTCTTTTTCCCAGGGTAGGGGAGTTCAAAACTAGAGGACATAGGCTCCAGAGAGAGATAGTAGGAACTGCAGATGCTAAAGAATCTGAGATATACAAGGTGTAGAGCTGGATGAACACAGCAGGCCAAGCAGCATCAGAGGAGCAGGAAAGCTGATGTTTTGGGTCTGGACCCTTCCCGAAACGTCAGCCTTCCTGCTCCTATGATGCTGCTTGGCCTGCTGTGTTCATCCAGCTCTACACCTTGTTATCTTGGGCATAGGTTCAAGATGAGATGGAAAATATTTAAAAGAGGCCTAAAGGGCAACTTTTTTTTTCACGCAGAGGGTTGTGCATGCCTGGAATGAGCTTCCAGAGGAAGTGGTGGGAGCCAGTACATTTGCAACATTTAAAAGACATCTGGATGCATATGAATAGTGAGAGTTTAGAGGGATATGGTCCAAATGCTGGTAAATGAGATTAGATTTATGTAGGATATCTCTTTGTCCTGGATGAGCTGTAATGAAGGTTTGTTTCCATGTGTACAGTGTTATGACTGTATGGCTCTATATCAACAAATAAAAAAGCTAAGGAACAAGATTATAGACTTGTTGACTGCATCATTGGCTCTTCTACATAATATTTAGAGAGCATGTTCTGTTTTCAACTCTACTATCTCACAATAAGATAGTTTGAACCCACCAGTCTTTGTGAAGATAATTGTTTCTTCTGGAAAATAGGGCCATTAAGTGAAAACTGAATATGGCTTTTCCCAATGTTTCGTGTGATTGTTTTTTTATTCCACAGACAATTGAATGTACCACCATCTGATCAAAACAAAGATTGTGCTCCCAAACAAGACCAAGAAATGAAACACATGACACTATTTTAGAAAGTTATAATGTCAATATTAAAATTGGGAGCTTTGTTCATATATCTGAACATTTTTGTGAGACATGAGCATAATCTTGGTTTGTGAAGCAATATTTACTACAATGTATAGGACATGAGGGTTTCAGTTTTTATCACACTTCCTTATTATGGTTCCATTTGTCATTTTCATCCACAGGGTGCATTTATGATGTTTCATTATAGCCGAATAATTTATGAATTCCTGGTTGAGTTTACAGTTGGAGCAAAATAAATAGCTCACCACCCTAACATTCACTTCCTGATCAATGCTTCTGCCTACTTCCCAAGCAATGTCTCCCATAACATTCTCCAGGTTTGCCATACATCATTAAGGATGTGCTTTATAACATCCGGCTGAAAAAAGCAAGGAGAAATATTTTCATGCAGCAATTAATTGGTATCTGGATGCACTGCCTGAGGCATTCAAGAGGGAGAGAGCTTCCAGATGAAGTGGTAGAAGGTGGATACAATCACAACATGTAAGAGGCATTTGGATGGGTACGTGGGTAGGAAAATTTAGAGGGATATGGGCCAAACACAGGTAAATAAGAATAGTTCAATTTAGGAAACCTGGTAGACATGCGCATGTTGGGCTGAAGGGCCTGATTCTGTGTTGTGAATGATTCTATGGCTTATGATCACCAGCAGAAAAGAGAGTAAATCACCAAAAATGTCACCTTCTCACAGAGTTTTTCTAAACATATCTTCTCTTATAAAGATGTCTTTCTAATCTAGGCCTCCAGTCTGTGACTAACTATGGTCAATTGTCTTGTAATGTTGCAGTGTCCATATGTCACAATAATTTCTGCCTAGATTTACACATCTCGATGTCAGGTGATGTAACCCGGGACTGATCAAGCTGTGACTGTAGAAAATGACAATAACTGGATGGAGATCAACGCTTTTCAGTGTGATTTGATTCATCAGTAATCATATACTGAGGTAAAGTGGGAAGCATTGTCCTATGTGCTTTACAGGCAGATCGTATGATACAAGTGCATCAGGGTAACATAACAGAGTGCAGGATGCAACGTTACAGCTGCTAAGAAGGTGCAGAGAGAAATCAACACTAACATTAAAGAGGTCCATTCAAAGGTCTGATAACAGCAGGGAAGAAGCTGTTCTTGAATTTGATCATATAAGACCATAAGACACAGGAGTGGAAGTAAGGCCATTCAGCCCATCGAGTGCACTCTGCCATTTAAATCATGGCTGATGGGCATTTCAACTCCACTTCCCTGCACTTGCCCCGTAGCCCTTGATTCCTTCTGAGATCAAGAAATTATCAATCTCTGCCTTGAAGGCATCTAACATCCCGGCCTCCACTGCACTCCGTGGCAATGAATTCCACAGGCCCACCACTCTCTGGCTAAAGAAATGTCTCCTCACTTCCTTTTTAAATTTACCCCTTCTAATTGCCCACGGGTCCTAGTCTCCCTGCCTAATGGAAACAACTTCCCAGCATCCACCCCTTCTAAGCCATACATTATCTTGTAAGTTTCTATTAAATCTCCCTCAGCCTTCTAAACTCTAATGAGTACAATCCCAGGATCCTTAGCCATCATAAACGTCTATATCTTCTGCCCTACTAAAAATGGTGGAAGAGTGTATAACCGGGTTGAGAGGGATTTTTGATTATGCTGGTTTCTTCCTTGAGACAACGGGAAGTACAGATGAAGTCAATGGATGGAAAGCTAGTCTGTGGTGATGAACTGGGCTGCCTTCACAACTCTCTGCAGTTTCTTGTGGTCTCGGGAAGAGCAGTTGCCATACCACACTGTGCTGCATCCAGATAACATCTATAAAAATTTGTAGAAGTCTTTATGGACATGCCAAATTTGCTTAGCCTCCTGAGGGAGTCAAGGCATTTCTGCACTTTCTTGGCCGTAGTGTCAATTTGGGTGGTCTAGGACAGATTATTGGTGATCATCTCTCCTGGAAACCTGAAGCTCTCGGTCATCCCTACCTCAGCACCATTGATGCAGACAGGGGCTTGCCGACCACACAGCTTCCTGAAGTCAATGACCAGCTCCTTCTTTGTGCTGATGTTGAGGGAGAGGTTGTTGTCTTCGCACCATGCCTGTACTATGTCTTGTTATTGTTTGAGATGCGACCTACAATGATGATGTCTCAGCAAACTTGAAAGTGGAGCTGGTGCAGAAGTTAGCCACATGGTTGCGTATATACAAGGAGTATCATAGGGGTCATGGCAACAGTATGGGTGATGGGTTTTTTGTAAGAAAGGGAGAACAAAATTGTGAGAACTTCCACATCCACAGGTTTAATGAACAATGAGTTATTTCAGTTTTCTTTTTTAAATTCGTATCTCTTGGCTGTGATATCAGTTTGAATGGGAATTAGAAGCTAATTGAGAAGAACAGCACAACTTGAGCTGTCAAATTTGAGCCTGTGACTGGAAAAGATACAGGGTTTGTTGGGGTGATTTTGTTTCCCAGCAGAGGGAGAACAGTTCAGACAGGCTGTGAGTTGCAGTGGTGAATGAGATGGTGGAAATGGCTAAAACCTGAAGATGGTTTTATCGGACGAGGGGTTAAAATAAAACTTTCTCTCTGCTTCAATATTTAACCAGAGGTGCTGTAGCTGTCCAGGAATTTTACTGAGTGATCAGATGGGGATGACTCTGCACAACTTAGACCATCAGTACTGTTATCTGCAGAGCTAAAGAGGGTTGGTGGAAATGTGCTTCTTTTTGTGATAACAGTGTCTATGGAACTCAAAAAGAGTAAAACTACTTTTGAAGGCTACTCAAAGATTAAACCCTACATAAATACAGGAACTGAAATTACTCTGGCGCTCAATGGCTGAGATTGATACTAAAATGCTGAATGGGCTATTTGAGAAATCTGTGAGATGTAGCATTATTGCATCAGATATTTAAAGTGTAAGTTAAAGTTTCTGCTGAATATAATTTGCCTGTCTAACATAGTTAGAACTTCGTGTGATTATTCTAGGAAAAGATTTTAAAAGTGAATCTTTGTGCATTAGTATATTTTTAGAAAGTGTGATTATGTCATGTTATTGTATAGATATTTGATGGATCATAATATGCATCTTTGAAAAATTAGTTTAACATCTCATTGTAATAGTGACATCTCCAATACTACAGGCCTCCCAGAGCTACCCAAAATGATTAGGATTTATGCCGGAATCCTGATGGGGATTCACACTCATTTTCTGACTTGGAAGTGACAAATTGCTGCTGAAACTGTGGTTAACAGCACTGGTGAAAGATCAGCAGCGCGAACATTTTTTTTAAAACTTCATCTTGGACTGTGGGCCACACTGGTTTGGTCAGTATCTGTTCCTGATCCCGAACAGACCTGGAAAAGGTAACAAAGTGTGGGGCTGGATGAACACAGCAGGCCAAGCAGCATCTTAGGAGCATATAGTTCTCATTATCTCAGACCTGGCAAAGGGTTTTGGTGAGCACCTTCATGAACACCTGAAGTCGTTGGGGCAAATAGACATTTAAAGTGCCATTGGGGAGTTAGCTCCAGGATTTTGACCCAACAACAGCGAAGGAACAACCTTATATGACCAAGTCAGAATGGTGAGTGGCTTGGAGGGGAACTTGCAGGAGGTTCTATTCTCATGTATCTGCTGCCCTTATCCTTCCGGATGGTAGATCTCACCAGGTTCAAAAGGTGCTGTGGGAGGAACATTGGAGAGTTAGTACTATGCATTCTTTGATGGCACGGTAGCTCAGTGGTTAGCACCGCTGCCTCACAGCTCCAGGGACCCAGGTTTGATTTCACCCTCAGGTGACTCTCTGTCTGGAGTTTGCATTGTTCTCCCCATGTCTGCTTGGGTCTCCTCCCACAGTCTAAATGTGTGCAGGCTAGGTTGATTGGTCATGCAAAATTGCCTGTTGTGTTCAGGGATGTGTAGGGGAATATGTCTGGGTGCGGTGCTCTGAGAATCAGCATGGTCTTGTTGGACTGAAGGGCCTGTTTCCACACTGTAGGGATTCTTTGATTAGTAAACACTGCTGTCAATGTGAATACCATAACCACTTGGCATGTTTGGTAAAGTAAGGAGGAATGATACAACATTATTGACAAATCAATTCAGAAATGACAGCTGAGCAAAATGCTGTCATCTGGAAACCAATGGAAAATGGCTTAATTGTTTTTTAAAAAATCAAAACATTAGTGTTTCTTTTCTATTCACTTGTGGAAATGGGCATCAATGGTTGGGTCAGCTTAATTGCCCAACTCTAGGGAGCAGGTGGAGGTAAGCTGCTTTCTTGAGCCTCTGTGATCCATGTGCTGTAGGCAGACCTTCAATGTTGTTTGGTAGTGATTTTCAGGATTTTGACCCAGCAACACTGAAGAAACAAATCCAAGATAATTCAGGGAGATCCATTGGCAATCACTCACTGAAGAGCATAGTTATCTACCTCGGTAATGCCGTGTCACTAGTGATGGGTTCTGTGGGTCCTTGGGTGGCTGATGAGCTCAAACCTAGAGCCACATCTCCCACCACACATCTGGCAGATGTTTCCAGAATGCAGAATTGGTCCTGGGCCTTGAGACCATTGGCATTCCTTTCTCCGGTTCTTTTCTTTTCTTCCTGTTGTTGACTGGTGTTCTCAAAGGATTGTGTCCATTCATACAAGTGCATCCTCCAAGTCAGTTCCTTCTGAGCAAGGGTTTCCCATGCATTGGCATCTATGTTCTCATTTCTTAAGGGTGGTCTTCGGAGAGTCATGGAAATATTTCCCTTGTCCTCCTCTCATTAGAGTGCCTTCATTCAACTAAGAGAGGATGATATGCTTTGGTAGTTGGAACTCAGATGCCCTAATCATGCAACCAGCCCAGTGGAGTTGGTTTTGGATGATCAAGGTCTAGATGTAGTGCTATTGGTAGCTTCAAGGATGCTGATGTTAGTCAGCCTGTCCTCCCAGCTGATGTGGAGAATCCCCTCAAACAACATTGATTATATTTAAGGGCCTTGGGTGATATCTATATATAGTTCAAGCTTTGGAGCCATTTAGAAGAGTGGGAAGGATGCCTGCCTTCTATAAGATCCTTAGTATCAGCATGGACAAACACAGAGGATTGTTTTCAAATGAATTGTTTTGATTCTTCGAGGGTTATGGAAGGCAGGGAAATGGAGATCAAACGGAGAGCTGCTTTGATTTTGATTGAGTGGCTCAAAGGAGTGAATTGGTTATTTGTGCTCCTATTTATTATGTCCTTACTTTTATTTAAATTGTACAGTTAAAGATGTTACAAAAACTCAGTCAGAATAAAAAGTGAGTGTAATTTGAGCCCAAAACATTGTTAACATTTCCCTTTCTACTTTTGTGATAAAAATAGCTTAATTTTCGAATACCATAATCCAGTGACTTTTACTTAGCATGTATCAATTATATTGTGCGAAGCATATTTTTAACTCTGCGAGCAATTCAGTGAGGTAGCTCTCATTGCAATAAAAGCTCTAGGAGGTAAAGCGTTGACAATTAAATTATTTTATTATTATCTGCAGGAGTACGCTGAATTGAATGCGAACATTTAAAATCTGCTTTTGAGAACTTGAGTACCAAATACAAAGCTCATACAACATGCACTGAAAACCTTACGATGTATAGATGTTTGTTCAACTGCTGGAGGGGTCATCAAGTGCAGCCTACGTTTTGCAATTCACTCCATGTTGAATCAGCCCTTATTTTTATTCCCCTCCCCGTCATTTGCTTTGAACAAATAATAACTGATAGCTCAATATTCTCCATGATATATTAGAATGTCAAGTAGTCCCTTGCTAACTGAGCACAGATTCCATTCTATTCGGCAGGGCAGGTAATTACCAATGAATCTCCTGCAGTCCTCTATATCATCCAGGTGCAATCACACAGATTACTCAGACTGCATGACTATAAAACGCTTTGTTCAGAATGGGTTGTAAGATCCTGTAGATTATCCCCAGGAGGTATGTTTCAGTTGCAAAATATGCAGTTACATGGACCATACGAGCAGTTGCCAATTACTTTTCTGCCTGAAAAAAAGGTGTTCAGGGAAATGTACCAAATTGCCTTATACTTCTGTGGTTACAATTAAGAAAAGGACATCTTTCTATAAGGTTTGCAGTGTTATTTTCATTTTTTGTAGTTCACCCAGGATTTCTGATTGATGCTACCAGACATATAGACAGACAGTCATGGAGCTGTAATTAGTCTTTATTACAAACTCTTGATTATTTTGCTAAATGCCTGTCACCACTGTTTTCTCTTTCAGGCATGTTTTCGTTCCTTTTTTTCCTTCTTGCAGTATTTTACTAAAATTGTCATAAATTGTAGATCAACAATAGCTATTAACATACAACTAGATTAATCCAGCATAAAAGCAAATATTAAATTCATCAACTCACTCAAGTGAAAAATCTACATTTGTTGGCAACAAATCAGAACTCTGTATTACATTACAATTCCTAATGAGATGCTAAATTTCAGCAATTGTTCAGTTCGGGAGCAGCACACTTTATTTTACTTTCTTGTAGTTTGAAGCCTGAAATAATTATTATGAAAATAAAGCCACAAGATTCCGTAACTTTCAAAGTCAGAGGAATAAGCAATGTACAGATTTTTATCTTACACCCAAGCACAGGTGGATAACAGATTTGTCACGTAGACAGTCTGGATCCAATTCTTGCACTGGCTGAGGTTACTGTGAAGGACTCTCCTCCTCACCCTCTTCAACCTGAGGAGTGGTGACACTCAGATTATAACACCCTCTCTCGCTCACTCTCTCTCCCTAACGAGAAAGCAGTCCTAAGTGTGATCAGGCTACAGTTGGCCTTCTACTGAAAAAAGGTTAGCATAAAATAGCTGAAAAGCTGGCTAAGCACACCACACTTCATATTGAGCTCCTTCATCTGTTTAAAAAAAGCACTGTTGAATAGAACCCATGAAGTCCATGACAGTGCCATGCTCTATGCATACTTAGAAACTCTCAGTCCACCCATTGGATTGGAGTTTTTTGTGCTCCCCCTGGAACCCCAAAGCTCATATTTCACAGCAATTTATTAAAATATATTGAAAACCAACAGCAAAGCAAAAACTGAGTGAATCAAACCTCTGATTTCCACTCCACAACCATTAGAATTTCTAAAGTCCAATGAACATTTACAGCCAAACAAGGACATTAAGAAAAAATATATCATGCAGGATATTCAAATTTGTCAAAATCATCTTTCACATTTTGTTTAAACTGAATTGAATAATGTTTCTGAGAGAAAAGATGGCTCAGTTAATTTTTTTCCTTCACTGTCCAATTAAAAACTGGCATTGGAGGTCAGCTGGCCATGAGAGAAATCATTCCAAGTTCCCTTTCACTGACCATGAGAATGGGAACAAGGAGCTAAAGGGAGGGAACTATTATTCTGTGAAACATATCAGAGGTATATTTAAACAAATTGGTGCGCTACCTCCCTCAAACTATCAAAAAGTCCAATTGCCCAGATCTCAAGGGACGAATCAACTTCTCTGTTCAATCTTTATTTTTAATCAAACTACATTTAAGTGCCTGACATAATGACATAGGAACATAAAAAATGGAGCTGGAGTAGGCTATTAAGCCCTTCGAGCCTGCTCCACCATTCAATATAATCATGACTGATCACCCAACTCAATCATCTGCTTCCATTTTCTCCCCATACCTTTGACCCCTATAGCCCTAAGAACTACATCTAACTTCTTGAAAGTTTTTCATACTTTGATCCCAAGTGCTTTCTGTGGCAGAGAATTCCACGACTCACCACTCTTTGAATAAAGAAATTTCTCCTCATCTCAGATCCAAATGGCCTATAGCATATATTTTTACTGTGACCACCTGGTTCTGGTCTCCACGTTCATCAGGAACATCCTTCCCACATTTACTCTGTCTAATTCGACTAAACTTTTATCGATTTCTGTGATATCCTCACTCTCATTCTTCGAAACTCCAGTAAATATAGTCCTAACTGATCAGTCCCCATGTACAAGGGAAAAAGAGATACACATTTGTAAAGAGAAAAGTTGTGGTTAGGGATCTGTGCAGTAGAGAATACTCTGCAAATTGAATGTGATTGAGCGAGATGGGAATATAGAGAGAAAACCAACTTTTCAAAGAAACATGCGTTAAAATACCTTCTTATACCTCTCTCAATCTGGTGAAGATTGAAGTAATTTCTTTTGTTGACTATACTCGCCAGCCAACACTATTTACAATGAGAATCCAGATTAAATTGATGGCGAAAGTGACACATGTTGACAGAGTGAGTCAATAGCAACTGGAAATGAAAACCTAGTTTCTTCCAAGGTTGATAGGGGGAGAGTATTAATATATTTAAAAGTGCTACTTATTAAGTTAAAATTACATGGTTTTCCAATCTTAATAAGAGAGCACAGACCTCGGAAAAAGTATTGTAGCCTTGAGGGAGTAGATTCAAAATTTAAGAATGACATCAAAATAAGGCATTTTTCTTTTAACACTAGAAACAAAGCTCCAAACTGATATTGACAGAATGTGTGTAAAAGCTAAAAAGTGGCAAATGGAATTCAACATGAATAAGTTTGAGGTGATACATTTCAATGAAAAACATAATAGCTGTAATTTGAATGGAAATAGGATCGGTGTTGTGGAAGAACAGAGGGATTTGAAACATGGGCTGATGGAATAAGGTAATGTCACAGGTTGATAAGGCTGTAAAAATAAATGTAACAGAATTCTATGTTTTCTCACAAGCAGCAAAGATTAGAACAGCCACAAAGTAATGTTGAGACTGTGTGAAAAATTTATTAAGACCTCAGTTAGAGTAATGCTTGCAGTGGCAGGGACTTCAACAAATTCATTTTACAACTTTATATTATATGAAATAATTTTCTTAAATATACAGAACACCTTAAAGACTATAAACAGGCATATCCTTATGTGAGTGCACACAGGGACAATTGTTAATTAACCTTTATATTGTTAAATGAATTTATCTCACAGAGTAGATGAAATGAGAAGACTAAGATTTCACCAGGTGATACGATTGTGAAGTAGTATATGGCTGGCTGTCTATTTCTTGTCCACTGAAGATTTACATCAGGCTCATAACTTAATGTAATGGGTTTAATTTTAACTCTGTGAAATTGTACATGTTTGAATGGGTTAAAATCAGGCCCAATGCCTCATTAATACGCATGTTATAGGAAGTGACGCAAACTGCTTTCTGTTTCGATTTTTGAGTGATTTGGCTTATGTACTCCAGGCTTGTTACTGGTTAGCTGATTCCACTCTGAAAATGGGAAACCATGTGGAAAGTTATCAGATCAGCTCTGATCTCATCCAATATAAGACTGAGGGATTGAATGGCCTACTCCTGCCCATATGTCATAATGACTGAGAAAATTTCCAGAATAGGACCCTGCCAAACTGCTGTGAGACAATTCGTAAGTTTATTAGAAACTGTTTGGGGGCTCTTGTGGTATAGTAGTACTATCCCTATCTCTGGACCAGCAACTCTAGGTATGAGTTCCAACTGCTCTAGATGTCTGGCATGATATCTCTGAACAGATTGATTGAAAATATCTACAATAAATTGTTACTGACATCTTTACTCTAGAAATTACATTCTGTTTTATCTTTTCTTTTTCTAAGTGGTTCTCTGAGTTACATAGAGAGCAATGGCTTCTGAAAGTTGGCATGAGTATTGGGAATAATGCTGGTCAGCATATGTTGGCTTTCAACAGTGCAGCTTAGATGCAGCATTGTCTAGAAGTGGTTGCTGTGTATGTATGTCACAATACATATCGGATTAGAATTTGTTCCAACCAGATTATCAGCAAATGTCCTCTCTTTGTATTCTTTGTATCTAGTTCTGTGAAATTAGGCCAATCAATTTTCATCTGCAAGAATGTGGTATTCAATTTGCTGCATGGTGGCAGTAATAGCCATTTTCTCAGATCCAGAGACCAGAAACATGGAGTAGCTGAAAGAAGCTGAGAGAGACAACACAGGGCTATGAGGGAAGTTTCAGGCCAGCACAGTGATCTGAACACAATTGTCAGTGGAAATGCCTGAAGCGAAACCAGGCTGTGACAGGAAGGACCAAGCGATGGATTTGAAGACACACCTAGGAAAAGAACTGCAGCGAAAAGCTGAGAAAACTTGTGAAAAATCCCACAACAGGATAAGCAGCAAGCACCAAAACAAAATTGGCACAGTGAGTGAATGGGATTAAAGAATTCACAAGGATTTTAGGCAAGAAATGAGTGCTCAAAAATTCACTAGCAGTAAACATGCAAATGAAACAGGACAACATTGAGACTGGCAAGGGACACCGCAGAGAGATGTTCCGTCCATTTTATCAATAGGTGTGAATGCAAAGGGCTCAAAATTCCAAACTGCAGCCGCCGCATGGAGAATTAAATCGAGATCACAGCAGTCAGTAGGTATCAGCAGGGCATATGGCATGCTTTCCTTCATTGGGCGGGGTATTGAGTACAAGAGTTGGAAGGTCATGTTGCAGTTGTATAGGACTTTGGTTCGGCCACATTTGGAGTACTGTGTGCAGTTCTGGTCGCCACATTACCAAAAGGATGTGGATACTTTGGAGAGGGTGCAGAAGAGGTTCACCAGGATGTTGCCTGGTATGGAGGGTGCTAGCTATGAAGAGAGGTTGAGTAGATTAGGATTATTTTCATTAGAAAGACGGAGATCGAGGGGGGGGCCTGATTGAGGTCTGCAAAATCATGATGGGTATAGACAGGATGGGTAGCAAGAAGCTTTTTCCCAGAGTGGGGGACTCAATTACTAGGGGTCATGATTTCAAAGTGAGAGGACGAAAGTTTAAGGGAGATATGCGTGGAAAGTTCTTTACACAGAGGGTGGTGGGTGCCTGGAACGCGTTACCAGCGGAGGTGGTAGACGCAGACACGTTAGCATCTTTTAAGATATATTTGGACAGGTACATGGATGGGCAGGGAGCAAATGGACACAGACCGTTAGAAAATAGATGTCAGGTTAGACAGAGGATCTCGTTCGGCGCAGGCTTGGAGGGCCGAAGGGCCTGTTCCTGTGCTGTAGGTTTCTTTGTTTCTTTGTTTATTCCAGGATTCAGGGACCCAAGGGAGAAGAATCAATTATTTCTGAGTGATATAGCAAGATTTAAGTTCCTCTGATTTCTCAGATCCACAAAATGAACTCCGGTATTCGGATATCATGGTTAATGACAATTTTAATTGAGGTACAAGAGGTATTATGTTATTTCTTTCAGATTCTAAGCTACGATTACATACAGATCATCTGAAAGCATCCTTCATTCAATTTTTGAGGCACAGGAGGCTTAGAATCAGAGTCAGAGGACTAAAAACAAATCTCAATTTGTTGCTGTGGAATACAGATCACAGCCCCCATGTGTCATTCCTATTCATAATGTGTCCTTACGAAGCGAGGACTCCTGTGCTGGCTTAAAACTTCTTCATTTAACTGGTGTTGAGATCACTGATGATAGTCAGTCCTGAAGCTACCCCCACAACAGAACCTCTGCTCCAATGATTACTGGGAGTTAGTACATAACTCTCATTTACCTCATATTAGAAGCTGCAAATAACAGAGGGAATGACAGAGGATATTATCAATTAGATGACACCAGTGCGTAGATATTTTCTGGGCCATTCCCAAGTGTTAGATGCAGAATTTTTATAATTTACAGTTAGCTTTATCATCACACGTACTCACATAAGTACAGTGAAAAATTTATAAGACGGCATTTATTGTTAGAAAGGTGATAGGTACAGAATGTTAAGAACAAATTCTCAGGGAAAATAATCAAAAATTAATTAAAAAAGGCCAGCAATAAATTAGAAAAGTAGAGAAATTAGAATGTGGAACACACGTCCTTTAAACCCAGGCTATGCAAGTCTTCACCTTGAGATGGGGAGTCCTGCGAATTTGAGTCCTTGCTGAGGCTAGGGTACCGAATCCACGCTGAATCCGGAGTCTGGGTCAACGCTAGTGGAGGGAGTCTGAGTCCACACTGGGGGTGGGAGTCAGATTCTGCGCTGGGGAGGCAGGGGAGTGGGGCATCAGAATCTGGACTGGGGGTGGGAGTCAGAGTCTGGGCTGGGGGTGGGATCAGAGTCCACGCTGGGGGTGGAAGACGGAGTCCGTGCTGGGGGTGGGACTCAGAATCTGGTCTGGGGGTGGGAGGCAGAGTGCGGTCTGGGGGTGGGAGTCAGAGTCCGGGCTGGGGGTGGGCGTCAGAGTCCAGTCTGGAGGTGGGAGTAGGAGTGCGGCCTGGGGATGGGAGACAGAGTCCGCCCTGGGGGTGGGACTCAGAATCTGGTCTAGGGGTGGGAGTCAGAGTGTGGGCTGGGGGTGGGAGTCCAAGCTGGTTTTCTCCCGGCCATCACCAATACTGCCTGAGGTTTGGAGGTAAAAGAAAGAAAACAGAATGTGGAAGAAGAGAGAAAAAGAAACAAAATGCACGGACAGGCTCCTCCTCCACCACCATCTTGTGCGTTTGAACGTCACCAGCTGGCGAGTTCAAGCTACAAACTATTACTGGGTGGTCTCAGATACAGATAATGCACCAGTGAACAGCGTGGTCACCTCTGTTTAACCATTCCAAAGAATGAAAAATGGCAACATTGAGGATTGGTTTGAGTGCAAAATGAGCAGAGGGTCCTTGTTGTTTTTGGGTGAATGAATCAGACCATTGGTTATGAATTCTATACAGATTCCTGCCTGTACAGCCTCAATAAGTTGCTTACCAATTAATAAAAGAGTTTAAAATGTTGTTAAAATCACGTTTTGAGCTGTTTGATCAGAGCATGCTTTCTGATGTGCTAGACAAAAGGGAAATTTTACCCTCAGGATAAAATTTCATACAGGTGAATTACATTCACTTTACTTAATAACCTACTTCTCATGGTAATCTGCAACACAAATTCAACTGTTAATTTACAACCTTCCAACTTTTAGTTCAACTTATTCGCTATGCAGATAGGAGGGTCATCCTTGACACACAAAGCTAAAATAGGCCACGAAACAAAGCCAGTGAAGATAGCTTACCTGTCAAA
The DNA here is from genome assembly GCF_030684315.1 of Stegostoma tigrinum. Taxonomy (NCBI): domain Eukaryota; kingdom Metazoa; phylum Chordata; class Chondrichthyes; order Orectolobiformes; family Stegostomatidae; genus Stegostoma; species Stegostoma tigrinum. The sequence continues at coordinate 3,440,516 of NC_081355.1, forward strand.
AATCAGGGTGCCTCATATCATTGATAAGGTTGGCTGAGGATGCAGAAATCTAGAAGTGTGGCAAAAGATTCCACAGAAAGGAAGAAAGATATTAACGATGAAGAGTTAACTTGCTGATTAAGAGAACTCGTTTGGAATGAGCTCATCATCATTGCTGTGTTACAGCTTGGTGTACTGCATCTTGACCATAGTCAGTTGAATCCTTTGCCTTTCTGTCAATCTCACTGTCTATTTCTAACCCACTTGTAATTGCAGTCGGAGATAGTAGGAACTGCAGATACTCGAGAATCTGAGATAACAAGGTGTAGAGCTGGATGAACACAGCAGGCCAAGCAGCATCAGAGGAGCTGGAAGGCTGATGTTTCAGGTCTAGACCCTTTTTCTAGGCCCGAAACATCAGCCTTCCTGCTCTTCTGATGCTGTTTGGCCTGTTGTGTTCATCCAGCTCTACACCTTGTTATCTGTAATTGCAATATCATGTTGTGCAAAGCTAGCACCAGAAATTCTGATTGACAGTGTGGCAACAGTGTGTGTTACATTGTAAGCTCCTTTCAGTTTGGTTAATGCACCAGCATTTTATTTTCAAAATCCCAAAAGTGCCCTCAATTACTGAGCCTGAAGCAAACAATATCTCACTCTATTGATTTCTGTGAAAACTTTGTAGATATAGCACCAGAGTCATCAGGCAAGGCTTCAGGCTGCTTCCTTTTTCTCCAAACAAACTTACATATGTGAAACGACAAAGGAACACCCGACATCTTCTCCCTTGTCTAACCTGCCCAGTCCAAGCATCAACACATAGCAGTAGTTGATCTACAGTTGATTCTCTATTCTCAAGTAATTTGAACAAGGCTTGCTAATACCTTGAAAAGTAAATAATGTACAAAACTATTACAATATCACAGCATTACTTTTCAATTGATGATTGACGTTAGAGGACTGACCTTGATGAGAATTAACATGAGGATCTGGCATTGTTTGTTTTATTTGATTGATTCTGTTCCTTTTCGCTTCGAAGGAACATTTGAAAAAAATGTCTCCTCTGTGAACACTTACATTGTCTAAAGTTTAAACAAAAATGTTGTTTAAGGTTGTAACGGTCTGAAAGATCAGAGCAATGCTCAAACCTCATCATGCCTTGTATCATGTAAAACCATCCTGTAGCATGGCTACATTTAATTCAGCACCTTATTGAATTCAAATCTCACTATCTACCATGGTGAGGTTTGAACCCATATGCTCAGAACACTGGTCTGGGCTTCTGGCTCATGAGTCCAGTGACAGCACTTCTATATCGCCACCTCCCCTATGGGGAAGAAGCTCATTAAAAGCATACCCATGAAAATATGGTCACACATTGTATACCAGCAGGGAATTTGAGTATTTCCGAAAGATATTCAACATATAAAGGACAGCTCCATACCATTCGTCATCCAATGATCTGGCAGAAAGCGCAGTCCAAACTTTGGAGGCTGGCTTAAAAAAAAGCCCACAGCTTCACTCAATATCAAACTTACCCGGTTCCTATCTGATGATAGGACCACCCCTCATGTAACTACTGGGATAGCTCCAGCACAGTTATTAATGGGAAGAAGGCTCAACACCGAGTTAAATCTGATCTTCCCAGTGCTGGGGAGAAGGGTGAAATAGCATCAGGAAAGCCAATGTCAGACTCAAGACCCTGCTAAGCAAGAAAAAGAGTTTACTTCAGGGACAAAGTTTGGTGTAGTAACCACGGGAATGGACCTGGATGGGTAAGAGACATGGTTAATGCAAGGTCAAGGCCAGTGATGTATATAGCTTGGTTAGGAGAAGTAGTTCTGAACAAGCACATGGATCTCATGAAAGCTGAAATCTCACAAACCCTGTGGGAGCAAAACATACCCAGTTCCTCAATTGCATTTCTGACTGTTCCCAAACCTATGGGTTATTCCTCTCTGCCAATTGTTGAAAATGTCATGGAATCTGAGGTAGTAGCAACATCTGCCTTGTACTCATGTCTTTGCTGCCTAAAGAAGAGAATCAATTTCTTCTGAGACACTGCGGTTGCAACAAGCAAGCTCCTGTGCATTACACACTGCCTGTATCAGAGGCAGAGTTGGAGAAACCCGAACCAGTGCTAACACACCCCAGGAGAAGCTACAACAAAAAGAACCGGCCTATGTCCTCGGACTCAAAGAGTGAGAAATGTAATGATTGCAATGAGGTCAGCCCGGTGGAGCTCATAGAATATGAGTTCCCTGATTGGACCAGATCAGACATCCTCTTCACTCTGAGAGCTGGCTCTGTGGGAGCTGGATCAGCGTTAAGCGGCTCTTCACATGTATACAAAGGATGAATTGGTGAAGGTTTACTGGCCTCTGTGGAGTTATTTCACATAGTTGAGGAAGAAAACTTTTCTAATGGTACATAAAAGGCTGAGAAATGATGACCCTGAATACTCTTGCATTAACGTTATTTCGGTGGATGGCTATTAATGATCCATTAGAATGTCACCTCCAACCTTGTCAACTACCATTAAATGCAGTTGAGGATTACTTTGCACTAACTGCTTTAAATAATTTAATGAGTCAAATATGAAGCCTTTGACCCTGAGAAGTTGCCACTTAAGTTACACTGATAATCAAAATGTGCAAAATTTCATTTTTAATAAAGAGATTTAAGAGTCCAAGTCACACATATTAAAATAACTAGAGGAGCACTGTTGATGTCACACAATCATGCATCAAAGGCAGAGCCAAGGCAAAAATCTTTGGGGTAGAAATTGGAGCTTTTTTTTAGAATAACGCAGCTTATCATCTTGATACACAATGTTTTCCCAATCTTTTACATCAAATTGCAACCGATGCACTCCACTTAATTGACAGATAAAGCTGATTACAATACATGACTCAGAGAAATAGGTACATTTAGCCTCCAGTCCAGAAAAAGGCTATCAGCTCTAATTTTACTTGACTTTGAGATGTGAGCAAACCTGGTTTATGGAAGTTGACTGTCAAAATGAATAGAAAAGCACTTCCTGACTAATGTTCTTCCCTGAAGAAATATTAGCAGGATATTTATTGCCTTGATGTTTGTGAGATGATGCTATACTGCACAGTGTCTGCTACATTTGTCTACATCACTGTAATAGTGCACAATATTGTGTGTAATTTATCGCATGAACTGAAAATTGGTTAATAGACAGGAAAAGGAGTGTAGGAATAATCGGGCCATTTTCAGCTTAACAAGTTGTAATTTGTGAGGCACTGCAAGGATCGGCATTGGGGCCTGAGCTATTTAAAATGTCTATTAACGACTCAGACAAGAAGACTAAACACAAAGTGCCTAGGTTTATCAATGAAACAAAGCCAGGTGGAAAAGGAAACAAATAGACCACAAACATAACGAATCTGTTGAAGTGAGTGGGCAAAAGCACAGCAGATTGAATATGACGTGGGGAGATGTGATGTTGCTAATTGTAATAAGAGATGGGGAGAGATTGAGAAATGATAGTCTTCAGGGGACTTGTGTGCTACTGTACATCAAAATCAATGACTAACTAACATGGAGATAGAATAAGAAATTAGTAACTTTATTAATATGTCAGCCATATTACAAAGATTGCATTATAAGTACAACAAACTCTTTCTGTGGTTGTGTAGGTTGATAAGGTGTTGGCCAATCATACTACCTCGAGACTATTCATCAGGAAACAGAGGTAATGTTTTGGGAAGCTGGTTCAATCCCACCATCGCAGATGGTGAAATTTGAATTGAAAAAAAATTATGAATCTGATAATAATCGTGAAACTGTTGTTAATTGTTGGAAAAACACGTCTGATTCATTACGTCCTCTAGGGAAGGAAACTAGTTTGGCCTACATGTGACTCCAGACCCACAGCAATGTGGTTGACTCCTAACTGCCCTCTGGGCAATTAGAAATGGACAATAAATGCTGCCCTAGCCAGCAATGCCCTCATCCCATGAATGAATTTTAAAAAATAAATTGTTAGTGATATTACATGTGGGGAACAGTGTACAATTCTGTTCTCTATACCTAAAGAAAGATGCATTTACCCTCTCTGATGAAGGGTCTAGGCCCGAAACGTCAGCTTTTGTGCTCCTGAGATGCTGCTGGGCCTGCTGTGTTCATCCAGCCTCACATTTCATTATCATGCATTTATCTTGTTGGGATACACCAAAATTTCATAAGCCCATTTCCTGGGATAAAGGATTATTATGCAAGAAGAAATTAAATAAACTGGATGACCTGATAATATCTGTGGAGAGAGAAACAAAGTTAATGCTTCAGGCCCATAACTTTTTTTTTTCAGAATGGTCATCACCCTGAAAAGTGAATTCAGTCCCTTCTCCGCAGAAACTATAGGATCTCCGGAGCATTTTCCTGTTTTATTCAGATTTCTAGCACCTGGAGAATTTTGGTTTTAACCTGACTCAACTCACATATTGCTCAGTGCTTAGAAGATTGAGAGTTCTGCTCATTGAAACACGACACTTGACAGGGTAGAAATGAAAAAGGTGTTTTCCCCAGACTGATAAGGCAAGATCTAAAGTTCACTGTTCTCAGAATAAGAGGTCAGCCATTTAAAACTGAAATGATGAGAATTTCTTCATTCAAAGATTTGTAACTCTTAGGAAATAGACGGTAGTGGATGCTTGGTCATTTAGTACATTGAGTCATAGAAACAGGTCCACCATTTTTTTCTTTGTTTATTCACAGGATGAGGGCATCACTGATTAGGCAGCGTTTATTGCCCATTCCCAATTGCCTAAAGGGTAGTTAAAAGTCAACCACATCGCTGTGGGCCTGAAGTCATATGTAGACCAGACCAGGTAAGGATGAAGTTTCCTTCCCTAAAGGGGATAAATGAGCCAGAATGGGTTTTTCCTGACAATTAGCAATGAGTTCACAGTCATCACTAGATTCTTAATTCCAGATATTTTATTGCATCCAAATTACACCATATGCTGCAGCAAGATTCAAACCCAGGTCTCCAGAACATTATCTGACTCTAGACTAACAGTCTGGCAATAAAACCAAAAGGCCATCGCCTCGCCATATCTATGCTGACCAACAAACACCAAGCTAAATTGAAACAACAAATGCTGCATATCACAGTGGGCCAGGCAACATTCAAGGAGAGAAAGCAAGCTAACGTTTCAAGTCTAGAAGACTCTTCATCAGAGCCGATGTGAAGTGTAGAGGCGACAACGTTCATGCAATAGCAGGGAGGGAAGTTGTAGTGCTGAGGATTAATATAGTTCAGATCAAGTGAGCGGAATGTGAGAATAACAGAACAATGGTGTGTCTAAATGCTGGAATGGGAAGAATAGACAGTCTGACAGGGGTGGGGGCAGGGGACAGGGGGGTGATAGAGAATGTAACAAGCAAAGCTTAAAAAAAAGGGAAGGAATGGATTCACAATCTGAAGATATTGAACTCAATATTGAGCCCAGAAGGTTGTAAAGTGTCTAGTTTGAAGGTGAGATGTTGTTCCTCCAGTTTTGTGCTGTGATTCTCTCGAGCATTGCAGCGTGCTGAGGGCAGACAAGTGGGCATGCGAGCAGGATTCTACGCTAAAATGATTGGCTGAATGGCCTATACCTAATGGTATATCTTATGCTCCTAACACTATACTTCAAAAGCAGATCGTTAACATTTTGTGAACTATTTCAATGTGATGGGAAGCATACAAATGCAAGAGTGGTTGCATTCATGATAACAACAATTGTCAAGCCAAGGCCAAGCACTCCATTCTACCTTTTGAATAATATGTTTCGAATGCTTGGTTCTGAATAAACTGATCATGGGTTGGCTTTGAGTGCTTGGCAGAAAGCTGAGTGATGAAATAACTTGAAATAAACAAATACAGCCTATTCACACAATGCTGTATCTCATAACTCAAATAAGCTGTTTTGTTTGCCTTGGAAATTTCACAGAGCAAAGCAATCCAGTGCCTTGGAAACTACTGATTGCTTTAGAATCTTCTGGTAATACAGACTTATAGCTGTCTGCTGTTGCTAAACTTTGTCATAATAGTTAAACATGGAACTTTTCAGGAGCAGTTTGACTAACTTCTTGGAGTCAGTTGGTTACAGGCCAAATTATTTTTTAATGACAACCAGGTTCTAAATAGGATTGTTATGTCTCAAGGTTGTTGATAACACAATTTCTTTTCAAGGCTGTATCAGGCTAATTATGAATGGCCTGTGGTTCCCCCAATAAATGTTACACACAATTTAATCTTTGCTATCCAGAGGCAGGAGCTCAGCAACAAATATACAACAGCTCAATATATTAAAAATAATTGAGAAAAGAGACAGCAGAGAAATGGGTCAGATAAAAGAAACAGGTCAGTATATTCAAGGTAGGAATAGACATTGTTTTAATTATTAACAGTATCAAGTGTTATAGGGGACAAAAGCAAGAAAATGGGGTTGAGGATGACCAGATCTGTCAGCGTCTTATTGAATGGCAAAGCAGATTTGATGGACTAAATAGTCTACTTCTGCTCCTGGGTCATATGCTCACTCCACTCAATCTGTCCATTCCAATATGTAATGCTAAACAAGCTATTTTTCTTTTCCCATGTAACCTTATTAAAATAACACCAATCCCTTCTTCACCAAAAGTTTTGTTCACTTTCCCTTAAGACATAATTCATCGAATTCTCTTCCTGGAAAGTTGTTGGAAGCAGAAGCTTCTTAAGGGAGGGAGAGGGAATTAGATTCTTGCTGAGTGAGAGGCATTCAGGGGAAATCGGAATATGGAGTTTAGATTACAGTCAAATCATCCATGAATGAATGAGCAGGTTCGAGGGGCTGAATGACATTCTCCTGCTCATCACCCACATGCTTGTACGTTGAGTGCCTCCATTTCACTCAATGCATCTGGTAATGAATTTCGCATTCTCATCGCTCAGTCAGTAAATATATTTCTTCTGAACTGATTTCCTGTCAACTGTTTTACATTTATGGTGTCTAGTTTTCCTTTTCTGCACAAAGGTATGCACTGTCTCTATTCTATAAAAACCATCTCAAGTTTGAAAGACCTCAGTTTGGTCTGTTGTCACCTTAGAAGGATGATTCGCCTGGTGAGGGGAAGTTAGATACAGAAGAGGTCCATTCTCACAAGTGGAAAGGCAAAACAATCAGAAGTAGAGCTGCCCGCACGTTGGAAGATCTTTGTTGGGTAAATGGTGGCACATTTTATATAAAACAAAGTTCGCTGACACCATGCCTGCTCACCTCCGATTTGCAATTAGAAGATTTTTTCTGAAAATGTTTCAAAGGAGTGGCTTTTACACTCTGTTCTACATGAAAATGCATTCTCATTCAATCCTTTTTATTTCACTTGCCTGGATGATTGCAACTCCAACAACTGGTAAGAAGCTTGACACCATCCAGGGCAAAGCAGCCTGCTTGATTGGCACTGTATCCACAAATATTCATTCCCCGTACTATTGATGCTCAGTAGCAGCAGTGTGTATTACCTGCGAGATACACTGCAGAAATTCACCAAAGATCCTCAGACAGACCATCCAAATCCACGACCACTTCTATCTAGAAGGACAAGCCAGCAGGTACATAAGAATACCACTCACTGCAAGTTCCCCTCTGAGCTGCTCCCCACCCTGACTTGGAAATATATTTCAGTTCCTTCAGTACCGCCGGATCAAAATCCGGGAATCAACCCCAACCTACAGAGCCCACCTACAGCACATAGACTGCAGCAGTTCAAGACAGCAGCTCACCACCACCTTCTTAAGGGCAACTAGGGATGGACAATAAATGTTAGCCCAGCCAGTGATGCCCATGTCCCACAAATGAATAAAAGAAAAAAAGTGTTTTTGAGCTTTGAATTGCTCTTTTTTAAAAATTTGTTTGACATGTATGGCTTCAATTGCATGAGCTCTTGTGTGTCAGCAGATGCAGCCATTATCCAATGCTGCATTAAGTCAATGGCAGTCAGCTAACTTCACCTTGAAGCCTACTGAAGACCAGTCCAACCTGTCTCTGCCTCCCTAACCTGTTCTTCCTCTCACCCATCCCTTCCTCCCACCCCAAGCCACACCTCCATCTCCTACCTACTAACCTCATCCCACCTCCTTGACCTGTCCGTCTTCCCTGGACTGACCTATCCCCTCCCTACCTCCCCGCCTATACTCTCCTCTCCACCTATCTTCTTTTCTCTCCATCTTCGGCCCGCCTCCCCCCCTCTCCCTATTTATTCCAGAACCCTCACCCCATCCCCCTCTCTGATGAAGGGTCTAGGCCCGAAACGTCAGCTTTTGTGCTCCTGAGATGCTGCTGGGCGTGCTGTGTTCATCCAGCCTCACATTTTATTATCTTGGATTCTCCAGCATCTGCAGTTCCCATTATCACTTTTGGACTCAATTTTGGTTTAGCTGCTGGACCTGCAGGATTGCCGTTGGCTGGCATTGATTTTAATTGACTAGAACTGACCCTCATTGACTGGCATTGACATATATTGACTAGCATTGACTCTCATTGTCTGACATTGACTCCTATTGACTAGAATGGACACTCATTGACTGGCACTGGCTCTCATTGATCGGTACTGACTATTATTGAATAGCATTGAGTCTCATTGATTAGCATTGACTCTCATTTACTGGCATTGACTGATTGACACTCATTGACTGTCACTGACTCTCATTGCGTAGCATTGACTCTCGATGGCTGGCATTGACAAGCAATAATTGCATTGACCCGCTTTGGCACTCATTGACTGTCACTGACTCTCGTTGACTGGCATTGACTCTTATTAACTGGTATTGACTCTCATTGACTGATATTGACTAGATTGGTATTGGAAAATACTTGCTGGCAACTTATGTGCCTGTCAGATGAATATTATTGAATGAATCAATAACGCTTTTCTATATCATTGACCGATCAATCTAAATAAAGGATGTTCTTCAAAAAACCAACTGAATGCTCCATTTTGAAGTGTACCATCTTCCTGGATATTGTTGACAGACGGGAAACACATCAACAGGAAAAAAAAATCACGATTTGCAAAAAAAAATTAAACTTTGTCCTTCACATTATTCTTCTGATTTCTTTCTCTCTGTTGCTGTTAGAAAGGAGAAGCAGCCTGGTTATAGCATGAATTATTGACTTCTTATGACCACAGTTAATTAAATTGCTTATCCAGTTGTTGCAACATTGCAACTTTTTGCTTATCTTTCCAATAGAGGATAAATTCAGCCAAGTAAAAATCAGTGATTTCTAAATTTATGTGAGTTTACACACTTGTTCAGGATGTGATTGACCTGAATTGCTTCCTGGCCACAGAATTGACCCCTTAGAACCATGGAGATCTACAGTGCAGAAAAAGGCCTTTCAACCCACCATGTTCACACTGTTTAAAAAATAAATCTAGCTATTCTGAATCCATTTCCCAGGCTGTCATTCCAAGCTTCAGCAATTTTGGAAGCTTTTCAACAAGCATTCATCTTCATAGGTGCAAGGCACATATTCAAACTCTTGATGAATTATCCAATAGAAAGTTCAATTCTAAATTCTTTTTCATCACCTTCAATGAATTTAAATCAAGCTGCTCCCAAGTATCAAACTGGACATTCTCATATTTTATAAAATAAGTCTTTTCTTGATGATTAAACCCTCCGTGCACAATTCCATTAATCAAATCTCATGAATATACAAACAATAATACTAGTTTGGAGCAGGAGTAGGCCATTCAGCCTTTGTGCCTGCTCTACTGATAAGGCCATGATGTGGAGGTACCTGTGTTAGACTGGAATGGACAAGTTCAGAAATTACACAACACCAGATTATAGTCCACCAGCCTTATCTAAAATCACAAGCTTTAGGAAGCGTTGACGTCATGTGACTTTTGACACTATTGGGGTGGCATGGTGTTTCAGTGGTTAGCACTGCTACTTCCGAGTGCCAGGAGCCTGGGTTTGATTCCAGACTTGAATTACTATCGTGTGCAGTTTGCACATTTTCCCCATGTCTGTGTGGGTTTCCTTCGGGTGCTCTAATTTCCTCCTCCAGTCCAACGTTGTGCAGGTTAGGTGGATTGGCCATGAGACAAAAATATAGGGTAGGGAGGGTGGGATGCTCTTCAGAGGGCTGATGTGAACTCAATGGGCCAAATGGCCTGCTTCCGCAGTGTAGGGATTCTATGATTTAATAATGTCTCATTGTGGCCTCAACTCTACTTTCTCACTTACCTCTGATAACCTTTGACTCCCTTATTCATATGAATGTTTGTACTCATTTAAACACATGTTTGTTGAAAGAAAATGATTCAATTTTATCCATCCACCTACTCATTACAGTTTAGGATGATTAACCAGATTAAATTTATTTGAAACTTGAATTGCAATTTAATAGATGCAAGTGTGAGCAAATTCTTGATTGATCCTGAAGATGAAGCGATACACCCTGCAGAGATAAATTTGTAAAGCAGAGAAACTGGGTGAGATCGGCCTTGACAGTTCTGTCCTTCATAAATAATGCAGCAAGCAAAGTGCCTTAACATGTTTATTCTTTGTTTAATTCAGTGTGATAAATGCAAACTTCTGGCCATCGAGTCAAGTTCTTATGCAGCAAACAGACAATAAAATCACTGCACACACAAACACAGAAGCTATTGTATGCATTTAAATTTACAAAAAATTCAACTTTATGTCCTGAGCTAATTATGCATAAGTAGTACTTTTAACTTAGATCTTATCACAGAAGTGTATTTAATTGTTAATTTACAGGCTTTTATGCTCATATGGTGAAACGAAAATTAACAATTTCACTCTCTGAAGAGAAATTTTGTTCTGCACAGTGTGAATTCTAAACTTTGGGATAATAATTTATTTATATTTAAAGTAAGGGGTTATAACTGCATTGTGAACTGTGCAGCTTTCTAGTTCTGTGTGAATGTATTATTTGACAGCAACAAGCAGAACGATGGAAAAATGTTGGCCACAATTAAATACATTCAAATCTCTCTTAACACTTTAGGAAAAAGTAAAGTCACTGTTGTCTTAGTGGGCCATAGGGTTACTCTCCCACTGGAGAGAACCAACCAGTGATGGTTTAACCTGAGGATTATCACATCTCAGGCAGGGAGAGAGGGTAATAAGGGGATTTCTTAGTGGTGACCTCACCCAGCACAGGATTTAAACCCATCACTAAAGAGCCCCCACTTTATGGAAATAATGTACCTCCAACAATTCACAACACACTTCCATTAAAATGCAGATTATAGCAGTTGCTTTAACCAGCCACTCAATGCCCACATATTGAAATTGCTGCCAATTAGAGTTGCTTACATTGTACTGATAGCCAATCGGCCAGAGTGAGAGCACAGATATGAGCACCGTTGTGTCTGGTGTGGCATTTCCGAATAAAGAGTCTCAGATAGATACCCCTGCAGCCTTATTCCCAAACCTCGAGCACTCATAGTCATGGCTAATTTCTTTTCGAAAATATGGACTAACATAAGGTATGTCATTATTGCAAAAGATATGTTTACCAGAAATAATTAGCTTCCATGGGCTGGTTACTTGATAAAAAAGTGGAGAAAAGAATTACACTTTATCTGCACCTTTCACGATCACAGAACATTCCATGGCACTTTTCAACAAATGAAGTAACTTTCGATGTGCAGTTGCTGACGTAATGGGGGGAACACAATAGACTACTTGTACACAGCAAGATCCTGCAAACAGCAATGTGGTAATGCAAAATCTTGGGATTCAGTGTTGTTGGGTGAGGGGCAAATGTTTCCACTAAGACTGGGGAGAAATCCCCTGCTCTTCAAAGCATTGTAAGGGACCGTATTAAATACACCCTATATAAATATTTAACAAATCGTCTGAAGGCCATGGATCCAAAAAACGCACAGGAGTTAAGCATCTTGGCAGCCTGCACCAGCATCAGTCAGGAGTTGAAGTCACCAGTTGCCTTATAATCAGTGTCTTGGTCTTCTTACGTCAGCACAAAAGAAAATTCGTCTCTTTTGTTCTTATGCGAGATAAATTGCTGCATGATAGGATATTTAAAACTACAGTGAAACTTCTAGTCATGTCACGCATGGCTCACACGTAAGTATGGAAGCATTATGAACTATGAGGAGCGTAGACCTTCAAACAGACATATATACATTGACGTACAGTGCAGGCAAATGAAATTTATCACAAAGATTTATGAAGTGATTTCTTGTAGTAGAAAAAATATAAGAAGACAACATAAATTGTGCAGTTCTAAAGAGGGTACAGGATTGAGTTACCCAAGTGCATATATTATTGAAGATAGCAGAACAGGCTGCAACTGTGGCTAATAAACATACACAGTTCTGAGCTTTATCAATATGGACATGGAGTAAGGTACATCATGAGAGAGAGAGAGACAACCGGTGGTGATCTAATCTGAGGAACGCCACACCTCAAGTGAGGGGAGAAGGTTAAAAAGAGGCTCATTCATGTTAACCATCTGTTGATGCAGGAATTGAACGAACTCTCTTGGTCTTACTCCATATTGCAAACCAGCTGCTCAGCCAACTCAGCTAACCAACCCCCTAAAAAGGGCTTAGGGCACAAAAACAAGGTGATGTAAAATTAGTGTAAGGAACTGGTCCAGTCGCAACTGAGAGTTATATCCAAAGAAAACAGCATTAGAATAGTATAACAAAGAGTAGAGCTGGATGAGCACAGCAGGTCAAGCAGCATCTTAGGTGCTCATAAGATGCTGTTTGGCCAGCTGTGTTCATCCAGCCTCACACTTTGTTATCTTGGATTCTCCAGCATCTGCAGTTCCCATTATCTCTGACAGCATTAGAATAGTTCTAAAGACTGAAGTCCAATTGACAAACTGGGGAAGCTAGAAATGTCCTCCTTGAAGAAGAGAAGTGTATCGGATATCTGACAGAGGAGTTCAAAATTCAGAGGGATCTAGAAAGAGGAGTTAGTGAAATAAAATGTTCCCATTGGTGGAAAGGACGACAACCTATGGGCACAGATTTATCGCAATTGGTGGTAGGAACCATGGTGGCAAAAGGAAACATTATTTCATGGAGAAAGTAATTGGAGTTTGGAATGTTAATTCAGAGTTTGGTGGATGCAATCAATTGAGGCATTGGAGAGGGAATGGGATCAGTATCTGAAAAGGAAATCTTTCCAGGACTACTTAGAAAAGGCACGGGAATAGCATGAAATGTCTTGTTGCCTCAGAGGACTAGCCTAGTCAAGCTGAACCAAATTGCTGTGATTTTATGGCAATGGGCTTGCTGTAAAATTGTTGTAAAAGATACAAAACCATGTAAAACATTCACACCTCCTTGAAAGGCTGAGGCTATTAATGACAATGGATAGTTTTGAAGTGAGGCTTTCAGGCTGAACAGCAATGATGGGGTTAAAATGTTCAGCCAATAAGTACAAAAGCAGCAAATCAACTTTTTTGCAGATGTGTGATTTGTCTGTGTGAGCATCACAGACACATCTCCTGAAGACATCGTGCTGAACGATTAGAGCTCAGCACCCACTGCGATCCTGTCAGTCTGTTCTGGACAGACACTCAGAGCTGATGTTATTTCGACAACAGGAAATAATACATTTCATCAAGATGAGGTATCCCTGGCTCCCAACCTGATCTTAACGTAAATTATTTCAGCTCCTCTGTATCAGAAGTAAATGGATAGTGTCTGGAGCAATTTAATTGCGATAATGACCTCCTCCATTTCTTAATTAGATTACTGAGTGCTGGTTGTCCTATATCATTCTTGCAATGTTAAAAATTCCAGTCATTGTTTAATATAATCAGCCCTGTTGAAGACTGCACTGTGATCGTAGAATAGTTTATTAGCCATTTGAACCACTGTATCCTGATTTATCAATACAGTTTATCTTTTCACCAATTGAAAATTAAGGTTGCTTGATGTTTGAATGAAAAACACTGTATTAAGTGTTAGTTTAAAATGCTCCACACAATCTCACTATAATAGTCCTTGAGAAGATGATACTTTGTTGTCTGAGGTCTAATTCAGCTTTTAACAGCTTACTAACTTCAGTATCACGGTCAAGCACTCTCATTGGCACGGAAAAAATAATTTTGTGTTTTGGAATGTAAAATTCCTTCCTTATATAAAAAATTATAATGTTTTTTCATTTGACTTAAGGAAAATGCAATTAGTGACTGAGTTAATTCAAGTTCATATCACAGGATTGTCCTCTGCTATACCACACCAATACTGCAGAAATAGTGCGAGCAATAGGTTTTTATGTTCACTATCATTTACCAGTAACACACTGCCAACGGAATTCACCTGATGGTACATAACCCCGATTGCTTCATTGTTTCATTGTCGGACAATATCCCACAATTCATTCTATCCAGAGGCAGAGATAATGGAGCAACACAAACCAGCAAGGTCCAAAGCTGTGGGGCAGGGAACAAGGTTTCAGACCCAACCTACCTGAGCGGTGACCACTGAGGCTTGAGTAGGCAGCACCCACTTGCCTGAGTCTGCTTGTGGCTTCAAACCCCATTCCAGAGACCTGAGATCAAAACGATAGTTGTATATTCCAGTGCAATATTAAGAGGCCCCCTGAGCTCAAAGCTGCATGTTCTCAGAGCCAACCCAACATATGGTGATTGGCATCATCATGTCCATCATGACTTTGTCCTCTGGTTCCTGAAGCTGCTGCCATTGAAGGCATAGGAAGCCCATGCAGCTGATAAGAAGCGTACAGAATGAGCTATTGTCCTTTGGATCAGACAAGCTGCTGTTTAGATCAATCATAAAATTGCATCTTTCGGAAGAAGAGGAATTATCCTCATGTCCTGCCAAACCTTATCCATAAAACAGCATCAGAAACAACTGATTATCCATAAACCAATGCCAGGAAAAGATGATTATCTAGTCATGGTCCAGAATGGTCGCTACTCTTCAAAAAGTACCTAATTGCCTAAAGTGTTTTTGAAAAGTCTATGGTTATGAAAGACACAATAAAATGTACATCTTTCTTTATCAGCTGTGGATAATCATCAGGATTTCCAGATGCAGCTTGCATTTGGGGCCATTGGTGAGGAGCTGATATCCATGTCTCCCCCTCCCACAAAGTCTGCTAATTCATCTCTCCACACCCCCAGTCAGCTACGTCCTGGGGCAACAGGCACCTGCTGGATGGATTATTGAAGAAGGGGGCTGTGGTCCATAGTATTATGATGGGCTGAATGGCTTCCTTTTGTACTGTAAAAGTTCTGTGATTCTATGGAGGCAAGTCAAAGTAATTCTGTTCCATCAGGGTCCAAGTTTGTGTTAGAGAAACAGAGCAAGATTTGATTGTGCTTGCTATCCTCCAGTAGCCTTGCTAATGACCTCTGGTTAGTTTACTGTAACTATTAAGAAATTGAACACTTATAGGTGCCACATGCTTTGCTCAGCTTTATTTTTGATGAATTTGTTGTTGGAATCCTAAAGGAGGCATTAAGCTCATGATTAGTCCCAGCAACAAATCTAAAAATACAGAAGATTTCGATTCTGAAGACCCGAATCATTAACTCTTATTCTCAGTCCACAGATGCTGCCAGACAAGTTGAGTTTCTTCAGCAATTTGTTTCAGATTTCCAGCACCTCCAGTATTATGCTTTAATGCAAATCCAGAATCACAGTTGCAAATCAGGTCCCTTCTTAGAGAGTGTAATCCAAAATAATGAGATAAAGGGGAATAATGTTTCTGTCGTCTCATTGTATCAGGCATACGCACAGCGTTGCAGTCACAGGCTGCAATCTGTGCAGGGCAATGCATGTTAGATCTGTCTGCTGAGGTGTTAAACTGCTGCAAATAAATGGATTAAGACTTCCTGAAATATTAAACAGGAGCATATCACACTGACATAATTTACATATTAAACTCATAAATGGGGACTGTTGTAAACTGTTATCCCAAACATTTCAGTGATGCCACCAGGAACTGTAAATTCATAGACCTCTTTCATTCAGGATAAAAGAGAGGCTTCAGATCCTGAAGGGCACAGTACTACATTCTCATTTACACATTGCCACATAAATCATGATGGAAAATAACACAGGCAATTACTGAATTATGAGCTGTTCAAACTTTATAATGAGATCATTCTTTATTTATGAAGTGATCTGCAAAAGAAGTAAATGCAAGTTGTGCAAAAGTGAGTTGTTAAGGTTTGGAATGTCCTGCACAGAAGTGTGGAGGACGCTGATACGTCTGAAGCATTCACAAGATTATTAGATGTTTGTTTGGATAGATATAAGATGTAAAGGTAGTGGGTAAAAACAAGAAATTGGCACGAGGTAATGATGTTCATCTTAAGAGCCAGTGTGCACTCAATGGGACAAATAGCCTCATTGTTCCTCGAAACACTTCTGTGATTCTACAGTGATGAAATAGCTCGGCTGGCAAATTATTGCAACTCATTTGGAACTGTTGTGTAAGGAGCACCCTTTGTGATGTTATCAGGGAGTCGCACATCACTGAGCATAAATAGCATGGTGTGGGTGGAGTTAGAACTTGCTGGAAGATTCACATGAACACATAGACATGAACAAACAAAGAAGGTAGTTTACCCATAATCTAATATGATCAGAGTTTGGTGTATCGATGATAAACAGACAAAGCAGAAATTAGTATACATGTTTAATAGTGTTCCTTTGTTATCAGCACCTGAAGTCAGTTTATGTCTTTACTTCTCCTTGGTTTGCATCAAACCCCAAATCATTGTGTGTTGTCAAATCATATGATAAAGGAAAAATTAAGACATAATTTATTTGGCAGGATACTGCCATATATACATAAAAATCATTGGTACTTAGCAACAAATTGTCCTGTCAGCACAATTGAAAAATTATCACTTTGTATTTAATATCTGACACAAACTTCCAAGGTCTTAAGTCAACAGTTTACTTTCCACAACTTCAAACCAGTTGTAATGGAAACAGAACCGTAAGCCAAGTGTTTACTAAATAAAGGTAAAATTGCCATATTCTTAAATAAGTCGCCATAGTCTTACCAGGCCATCAGGCTGCTCTATCAGGGACAACTGGTGAAGTTTTAACCGAAGGATCACTAGGACTCAGCCGGGGAAGAGGTTGAGATGGATCGTCCTTCATGGTAACCTCAGCTGGTGTGGGAATTAAACCGACTGTGTTGGTATCACATGCATTGCAATGCCAGCCAATTCAGCTAACCAACCCCCCGTATATGTGTACAATATAGTTATATACATTCCAATCTCATGCAGCAAGAAATCAGCTCCAGAAAAATGTAAGTGAGGAATTATTCAAGTGTCTTTTGAGTGATTTCCATAAGGAGCAGTCTCTTTGTCCCTCTTAAAGCTCTTATTCTAGTTGTGGAGCCCTTCATGGTCTCACCTTACTTCATAAACATCGCATTCCTCTGGTCACAATCTTTTCTGCATCCCTGACTTTAATCACACAACCACTGGTGGCCACACCTTCACCCAGGTACCAAGCTTTGAAACACTGTGCTGAAGCTTTCCCGCCTCCCTCCCGCACTGACCTCCCTTTAAGGCAGTCAATCAAACATAGCTCTATTGAACCATCTGACCTGTGTGACTCAGTGTCATAATGTGCTCTATAACAGTCATATGAAATGCCTTGAAGAGCTTTATTATGTGGAAGGCTCTGTGTTGTATAAATATCAATTGTATATGAAACGCACTGAGACATTGAACAAGGGCAGAAATAATAACTCTACTGGCACTCCATTCAATCACTTTATAGAATTATTCATACCTCAAACTGTTAGTTAAGACCAGTTTGTTGTTACAATGCAACAAGGATGTAAAATTATGCAGGCTGTAATGCATTACTGCAATAAGTATTAGTATGTTTTGCAAATTAGCAATTGCAAGCAAAAGGTAATGCACCAGTGAAATGGGTTAAATGCTCTGATTCACTGTATTTCGAGCAATCCTCAGCTTGTGTTGGAAGGGAAAGGGAATGTGATTGGTAGTGGCACAAGGGCCGAGCGAGAACGGGAGAGCAATAGAAAGGAATCGATCGGGAGAGCAGATAATGACCCATCTGGATGAGGAGTGAGGAGAGGGCATTTAAGTCAAGGGAGGGGTCGGGAAGACAATAAGGGGAAGAAGTTTATTAGCATTCTGCGATTAGGCGCAATTTCAGTAAAGTCTCAGGGCCCTTTTCATCTTAGCTTCACATTCAGAGAAACAACTTTTATGATCACAAATTGAAGTGATGACCAGCAGTGACACCTTTACAAAAAACATCAGTTAGGTCATTGTCAACCTGGTTTTATTGATTGAAACCATTCGGTCCTAATTATGTTTGGATTGATATAAACTGACATTAACCTTTCAACGTGCAAATGCAAAATTAAGATTGGCGCCACACATCTGTAGGCAACATATAACACTCTATAACCTCCTGATGTTTACAGGATGCCTGTTAACCCTGTGCTGCAATGGGAATAAAGACAGAAACTTGTATGGGGTGGTGGGTGGCAAGAGGTTGGAGGTGTGCAGTGGGGAAAGGGGGTGGAACATTCACCCAGCTCTAAGAAACTTTGGTGAGCCAATGTATCACAAAGAAGACCAACCCCTTCCCCTGTCAGCTGGCGAGTTTACATCAATGGTGGGGAAATTTTTGAGAATATTCTCAGAGACAGAATTTACGTACAACTGGGGAAGAATAGACCTATTAAGGATAGCCAACATGGCTTTATGCAATGGCGGGTTCTTGGCTCTCAAACTTGATTGAATTTTGTCAGGGTGTGAAGGAGATGATTGACGAGGGTAAGGTAGTGGATATTGTCGAGATAGACTTTACTAAAGCAGGACCAGGAGATCAAATTGCAAGAAATCTATGGTAGGTGGCAAGTTAGATACAAAATTGGCTTGGCCATAGAAGACAAATGGTAGTTTTGGATAATAAAATGTGAGGCTGGGCGAACACAGCAGGCCCAGCAGCATCTCAGGAGCACAAAAGCTGACGTTTCGGGCCTAGACCCTTCATCAGAGAGGGGGATGGGGTGAGGGTTCTGGAGTGAATAGGGAGAGAGGGGGAGGTGGACCGAAGATGGAGAGGAAAGAAGATAGGTGGAGAGGAGAGTATAGGTGGGGAGGTAGAGAGGGGATAGGTCAGTCCAGGGAAGCCGGACAGGTCAAGGAGGTGGAATGAGGTTATGAGGTAGGAGATGGAGGAGCGGCTTGGGGTGGGAGGAAGGGATGGGTGAGAGGAAGAACAGGTTAGGGAGGCAGATACAGGTTGGACTGGTTTTGGGATGCAGTGGGTGGAGGGGAAGAGCTGGGCTGGTTGTGTGGTGCAGTGGGGGGAGGGGACGAACTGGGCTGGTTTTGGGATGCAGTGCGGGAAGGGGAGATTTTGAAACTGGTGAAGTCCACATTGATACTATTGGGCTGCAGGAATACGAGTTGCTGTTCCTGCAACCTTCGGGTGGCATCATTGTGGCACTGCAGGAGGCCCATGATGGACATGCCATCTAAAGAATGGAAGGGGGAGTGGAAATGGTTTGCGACTGGGAGGTGCAGTTGTTTATTGTGAACCGGGCGGAGGTGTTCTGCGAAGCAGTCCCCAAGCCTCCGCTTGTTTTCCACAATGTAGAGGGAGCCACACCGGGTACAATGGATGCAGTATACCACATTGGCAGATGTGCAGGAACAGCAACTCATATCCCGCTTGGGAACCCTGCAGCCCAATGGTATCAATGTGGACTTTACCAGCTTCAAAATCTCCCCTACCCCAACGCATCCCAAAACCAGCCCAGTTCATCCCCTCCCCCCACTGCACCTCACAACCAGCCCAGCTCTTCCCCTCCACCCACTGCATCCCAAAACCAGTCCAACTTGTCTCTGCCTCCCTAACCTGTTCTTCCTCTCACCCATCCCTTCCTCCCACCCCAAGCCGCACCTCCATCTCCTACCTACTAACCTCATCCCACCTCCTTGACCTGTCCGTCTTCCCTGGACTGACCTATCCCCTCCCTACCTCCCCACCTATACTCTCCTCTCCACCTATCTTTTCTCTCCATCTTCGGTCCGCCTCCCCCTCGCTCCCTATTTATTCCAGAACCCTCTCCCCATCCCCCTCTCTGATGAAGGGTCTAGGCCCGAAACATCAGCTTTTGTGCTCCTGAGATGCTGCTGGGCCTGCTGTGTTCATCCAGCCTCACACTTTATTGTATGAGTGCGGGCCGAGTCCTGGAAGTGAGTCCCAGCTGGAGCCTGGAGCCTGGAGCCTGGAGCCCGTAGCCTGGAGCGGGAGCAGAGTGAGCTCAGTCCACTAGGGAGATGAATCTGGGAGAGACCCCGCTGTGTGGAGACACTGAAACCTTGTGTTATGAAAGCCTTGTAGGCGCACACCAAGTGGAAAAGGACCATAACTTGAGTACATTCTGGACTTTTGAAACTCTGTATTTCCATGGCAGTCTATTCTTTCGACTTTCAATTCTGTAACAGCACTTAACGTATCTATACCTAACCACCCTGTACCTATGATGGCACTCAGAGGCGACAGTACAAACTTTTCACTGTATTCGCTTGAGGGCACGTCACAATAAAAATTATTTTATCCTATTCTGTTCAGGGCAAGTTCTTTTGCAGAGAGGATAGTAAGTGCCTGGAATGTGTTGCCGGGGGAGTGGTAGGAGCAGATATAGTAGAAATATTAAAGATACATTTAGACAGACACATGAACAGGCTGGGAATAAAGCAATACAGACCATATGCAGGGAATAGTTTAAAATAGCATCATGGTCAGCACAGATATTGCAGGCAGAGGGCTCTGTCCCTGTGCTGTGCTGTTCGATGTTCTGTGTTCATAACATGCAGTGGGTGAGTTGAAATGTGGGAGAATCAGATTTTGACCGCTCAGTGGAGAGGAAATCCCGCCCTCCGGAGCTCCCAGAGCTCAGTTGTGAGCACTACCATGATTGCAGTCTGGCACATGAAGGAGGACAAATGGATTCTGTGGGTATTCATGGAGCAGGGGGAGGCATTTGGCATTGCCAGGAGGTGTGTTGGTAATTGGAAGTGTAGACATGTATTGGGCCAAAAGTGAATGGGAACTATGCTCTTCGATGGGCAAAAGGAACCCCTTCAAAGGCAATAAAAGTGAAACACCGAGAAAATCCAAAGCAAGGACAGAGCTGGCTGGAGAAACTCAAAAGGTCTGGCAGCATCTGTGGAGAGAAAAACACAGTTGATTATTCCAGTCCAGTATGACTCGTCTTCAGAACTGGAGAAGATTTGCATCAGAGCTTGAAAGGTTAACTTTGTTTCTCTCAGATAGTGCCAGAACTGCCTGAGTTTCTCCAGTATTCTGTGTTTGTCACAAAGATAATATGTTGCCTCTCATCCTTGTTGGGCTGCTCACTCCCATCTAGCTGAATATTTTGTGACCTTAGCAGGAGAACACCACATCCCAAGAGTGATTTTTTAAAAAAGAAAGATTGCTTGTAGCATAACCTTAATATTCAGCATTCTAAAATCCAGACCATATTGTTTCATCTTTGTAAGCTGTAACTTCTATTTCTTGAGGTTTAATATTTGATCTGGTATGACACAGACAATTGCTTCTGTACCATGTTTAACTGTAGTGAGATTACCCAATGGTATAAACAGGTTATGTAAAATACAAGCTGTTTGATTTACCAATTTCCCTTAGGAATGCATTAAGTTTCTTTTCTATTGCTGATGGTTCTATTATATTCGTATCTTTCTGAGAGTAGGCAATTGACTGTTTGCTGCTTTGAAACTTTCCTTCTGCACATTATCTGGAAGTAATTTAGTGTTAGATTTTGGAAGTAAGTGTTGGATGTAGAGTCCTTCTCTCATTGTTGGACACTGCTTGTGTTTAGAGTGTTTTCTTTTTGTAACAACACTTTCAGTGTGGGACTGATATCTGCTAGGTAGCTTTGTGCCACTTGACATGTGTGATGATGAGTGGTTATGCCTAATAAAGGAGGGAAGTTATGTTGTTCTTCCCTGGTATTGTTGTCCTTTGTCTGTGATTCTTTCTAGTTTCTGATCCTAGCACAATCTGAATGGATCTCTCTAAAAGCTAAGCCTTCTTTTTGGTGTAATAAATCTGACAAAGATTCATCAGTAGTTAAAAAAAGCATTTTGTTTCTGGAGAATTCTGATTTCAAACTCAATCATCACTATAAAACAATAGACATCATTCACAATATTGTCTATGGATTAGCCTGAATGCTGAATTCGCCTGTTAAATTTGTTCTTTCGAGGTTTGTTTTATTCTTAACTTTAAATTAATTGTCAAAAGCTTAAAAACGCTCTTCAAAAGTAAACTGCGTTATTTTATACTTTGCTGATTAATGACATTGCTAGTTGTATATCTATTAAATATGACATTTAATTTATCCATTCTATTTATCATTTAGTACTTACAGTTGAAGCCATTCTGTGCTTTGAGAACTGTTTTCTTGTAGATTGGCCATCCCTGATATTAAAATTTGCATGAGGTATTGCTTTTCTTGCCATGCCTTCTGAATGTGATTAGTTCAGTTTATGTTAAAGAGTTTAAGTTCTGCATTATCTCAAAAGTTCTAATCTCTATCCTTGAAGAATTTTACTCTGGAAGCAGCAAATTCTGTTTTGTTTCCCATGCTTCAAAGCAATACTATATAGTTTTTATCCTTTAAAAGCTTTTAATTCTGTTAAATAATAATTCTGTATGTGCGTCCTGCGCATCGGCTCTTTCCAACTTTTTGTGGTCAAAATGACGGCTTTTTACCTTCTGCAGACAAAATGTAAGTTTCCCATTTTCTCTTAATCAAAATGAACACTTTCCCATCGTTCACCACCTATTCCATAATGGCTATTCTTCCAGGGTTTCTCCAAACAAACCTTGTTTCTGCAACCTTAATGAATACTGGTTGTTTGAACTGCAAGTTTAACTTATGGATCTCCCAATCTTTTTAAGGATCAGTTATCTTCTAACTACCTTCTACTATTGCAGTTTGTCAAATCTGGCTCATAAATTGCCCCCTTAGCCGCCTTAATTCTGCTTTGTGACATTCCAAGATGCTGCACCCTGATGTAAAACACTTTACGTCTCTTGTTGTGCCCACTCACTTTAAATTGTAACTCCTACTACTTTTATTTTTACGCCTTTTATCCTGTGTTTTATTTTTGCGCCATTATTTCAAATTTTTCCTTGTGGGCAACAGAAAGTTTTAACTTTATTCTCAGGACTCTGATACATTTGCTGAGTCTCAAACCAGGATTGATCGTACAGGCCCTCACTTCCTGTTGGAACTTCTTGTGACTCACTTTTCGAGCTCTTTCCAGCTCACACTTATTCTTCCACACTTTATTTCCCAGGACTCAAGTAAAATTCATAGCCTCAACTGTTGTTCCTCCCTGACTGGTCTTTGGTTCTTGATAACTCTTTGTTTATTTAATGTTTGCAACTGCTGTGTACATGAACAAAAACAAAGTTTCTGGAAAAGCTCAGCAGGTCTGACAGTTCTGAGGAAGGGTCACTGGACCCGAAACTCTTTTTTTCTTCACAGATGCTGCCAGATCTGCTGAACTTTTCCAGCAACTTCTGTGTATGTTCCTGATTTATAGCACCCCATAGTTCATAGTACATAAAACAGTATAGCACAGCACAGGCCCTTCAGCCCATGATGTTGTGCAGACTTATTATCCTACTGAGATCGATCTACCCTGCATACCCTACATTTTACTATCCTCCGTGTGCCTATCCAAGAGTCACTTAAAAGTCTCAAGTTTTTTTGGTATTTACTCACACAATCCTTATTGTCTTTGCCTCAGAAATATATAGGGACCTGAGGGGACAAGTTTTCATACAGAGGGCACTACATACATGGAATGAACTGCCAGAGGAAGTGGTAGATGCAGAGACAGTTATAGCATTTATAAGACATTTGGGCAGGTACATGTATAGTTAAGGTTTAGAGTGGTATAGGCCAAAGACAGGCAAATGAAACTTGTTTAGTTTGGGAAACCTGGCTGGCATGGATGAGTTGGACCAAATGGTCTGTTTCTGTGCTGGAGGTCGCTGTGACTTTATGATTATATTTAATTCAATCATGTGTAAATTCAATACCCCAGAATCTGCTACTTTCTGGGGAAAGTAATTCCACAGATTGACAAAGCTGTCGGAGAAAATAAAAATCTCCTCATCTCCTTTTGCTCTTGTTCTTAACAAATCTCCACTGGTTCTGTTCTCTATCATGCGAGGAAACATCCTCCCACTGCCCACCCTATTCAACCTGCTCAGTTTGTTATATGCTACAGTAAAATCTTTCTGTTCAATGCCAATAGGTACAGGCCCAGCCTGTCCACGCTGCATTCATAAGAAAAACCCTTTCATCGCAAGAATGAGCCAAGTGAATCCTTCCTTACCTGTGTCAAATGTAATTGTATCCCTTTTCCTAACGAAGAAGACCAAATCTGCAGAGGTATTTTCATTATCACTGGGCCATAACCCAGCAAAGGCAACCAAATTGTCAATATCAGAATCAACATTGTCCTTAACAGAAGAAAATATTCTGAACCCTTCAGGCAGGCGGCTATTATTGAAGTTAGAATATTGTCAGTAATCAGTCTTCAACCTTCCAAAACATGATGAGGAAATTGGTGCAGATTTCATAACACATGAACAACATTCCCTCAAAGCTTCCCACACATGTGTAGTCACTCTAAGGTTTCAAGCATGGTGATCGGTGTTGGCACACTCCCAGAAATCACAACCATACATTGGACTCAGAAACTCATGTGACTGGGAAGAACATTAGAGGGAATTCTGCACACAAATCAAACATAATGTACAATGGTGCTCTTTATCCCAACATGGTAATGTGGAAATTTTGACAGGGTAAGGATTTTAAAGTTTTTGAACTGTCTGCACCTATTGCCACACATGGGGTCACCATAATTAAAGATTGCAAGGTGCTTTCATAAACCAGTAAATTAGGACCCACTATAGAATCTTTGTTCACAAAGGTTGCAGCTCTGTTAAATTTAATCATATTACTTTACATTGAGAAAACAAATGCAAGTGATTCTCAGGAAAATTGTAAAAGATTGTGAGTGAAGGCTTTCTTTCAACATTTCAAATACCAATCATCTAACAGGGCTGCAGCTGCAGAGCCAAGAAAGTTAGAATGGTTTGACATTTAAACCTGAAAGGATTCATAAAAAAGTTGTAAATGCCAAATACCGTAGATGCTGAAAATCTGAAACAAATATAGAAAGGCTGTTCTCCCTGGTGGGAGAGTCTTGGACATTTAAGACAGGGGTAAGGAATTTCTTTTCTCCAAGGATAGTGAACCCAGAAATCTTTACCGAAGAGGTTGTGGACAGAGACAGATTTTTAATCAGTTAGGTAAACAAGAGTCATAGAGAGAAGGCATGAAAATGGAGTTGAGGATTATCAGATCAACCATGGTCTCATTAAATAATGGAGCAAGCTCAATGGGCAGGCTAAATAGCCTTCTTCAGCTCCTACACCTTATGATCTTATGGTTTGAAAATGCTGGAGAAACTCCAAAGGTTTAGCAGTGTCTGTGAAGACAGAGAGACAGAGTCACTTTTGAGTTCAATGTAACTCTGCTTCAGAACTTCCTGACAAAGAGTTATTCTAACTAGTGTATCTATCAATGTACTATAAATAACAAGGTCTCTTTAAAAGCATGGGAATAGATTTAGAGACTGGAGATTTAAACAGAAGATGTTGGAAATATTCTGTCAATCTGATAACAATTGAGGGAAAAGAGTGAGTTATTTTTTCATGTCAATGCCCTTCCAACAAATGGGAAGCCTTCTATACCTTAAGAAGATTAAAAACCAAGGTTATCACTTTGAGGAACATCAGCATTCTGTTCACTTACCAGGTAGTCCTGTTCTTTTAGACAATTTAATTATTCACCTTGCTTATATGCTGACCTCTCTATCCCCACCTGGCATGCTGTTCTGATCAGTCTTATTGGGAACTTGGGGAACTGTCTCTCATCTTTTGATGAGATGCTTTACAAAATCTGTACCCAACAGTAAGGAAAAGAATTTCAGATTGTAACCACTGCCTCTAATTTTCAGACAGTGGCTGTTGATCATAATTTCTACTAATGCTATTTTCTGCTTATACTACACATTTGCAACATCTACAATGTTTGCCTTCACTATTGGAAAAGGATGGCAAGCAGGGCTACAAGCAAGAGCAATTGACGATGAGCCATCCCTATACAGAATGAAAGTTTGCCACTTCTGTACTTTGAAGTTCAACAAACAAAATAGTTGAAACACACTTCTGATCTGTTTACACACATCCATCCTGTTAGTTTTCCCTATTACGTCCCATATCATCTACTCCTATGAAGAAGAAGAGTTTGAACATTTCTGATAGACTGTACGTGGTGAAGTGTAGCTGTTGTCAGGAGTGACTCTAATTGTCACTTGTGGCACAGGCTCACATGAACAGACAGGTTTTCAAGTTCCCATCAGTCTCTTGCCAACACATTTGGATCAGTGACAGCATATTCATGTATGTCCATATAAATTTAAACCAAACTCACTGCATAGTGCTCCATGAATAGAAGGAAGCTCAGAGGAACAAAAGGTTATCAGGGCATTTGTCGAGAAATCCCGATGGTGACAGGACAGGTTAATAGGTTAGTGAAGAAGGCTCATGGGATGTTTGTCTTTATCATTGGAAGCATAACTTATAGAGCAGGGACAGAATTATAGAGTGGCACAGAACTTTGGTTAAGCCACAGCTGAAGCACTGTGTGCAGTTCTGGTCACCACACTATAGGAAAATGTGATTACACTGGAGCGGGTACAGAGGACATTCACCAGAATGTTATTTGGAATGAAGCAGTTTCACGATGAAGAGATGATGAAGGGTCTAGGCCTGAAGCATCAGCCTTCCTGCTACTTTGATGCTGCTCGGCCTGCTGTATTCATCCAGCTCCGCACCTTATTATCTCGGATTCTCCAGCATCTGCAGTTCCTGTTATCTCTCGTGATGAAGAGAGTCTGGATAAGCTCAGGTTGTTTACTGTAGAGCAGAGAAGGCTGAAGGGGGACTGGATGGAGGTATATGCGATAATGAGGATTATGGGCAAGGTGGATAGGAATTAGCTGTTCCTCTAAGTTGGAAGATCAAGGACAAGGGGGCAGACATTTAAAGTGAAAGGCAGAAGTTCAGAGGGAATTTGGAAAGACATGTTTTTGGCCCAGAGGCCGGTGGGGTTCAGGAATGCACTGCCTCGGACAGAATTTCAGATGGGTAACCTCAGCACATTTACAAAGTAATAAAAAGCAAAAAAAAAATACAGATGCAGGAAATTTGAAACAAAATTGCTGGAGAAGCTAATTAGATCTGACAACATCTGTGGAGAAAAGCAGAGTTAATGATTTAGGTGTAGTGGCCCTTCTTCAGTCCAAAGTACTTGGATAAAACTATAGGCCCAGTGTCGGAAAGCTGAAATAGTGCAGGTTGTAATGGTGGCATAGACTTGATGGGTTAAAGAGCTTCTTCCATACTGAATGACCTTATGATTCTATGATCCTGTAATATTTGTTGTTCTTGTGCCTTTCACTAGATTTCCGAAGAAATCATTCCATATAGAACTCACTCTAGCAGCGCACGTACAAGAAAACAGTGGAAAGGATTTAGGGAAACCATTTGTGAAGAGATTCTCACCCACCCATTGCAGCCCCTTGCTTGTGGACAAGCAAAATGGAGCATTGGAAAGACACTGAACACATCGAAAGACTTCTATTGAGAAAATCCAGAGACAAAGTCAAATTGTTCATGCAAACTCATATGTTGCTGCTGATGCAATATTTCTGGAAGAGTCTTATTAAGCAGTTGGTCCTTGACTTCTATTCGAGGACTAAATTATGGGTCATAATTCTCTGAATCTGAAGACACATCATCACTGACATTTGCCATCATCCTATAAGAGTGTTTCTGATACAACAAATTGATTGGCACACCCACCCATATAGATTGAAGAAAGAATTGACAGTCATTACCATATATAGTACTTTCAGATAATCGACTCTGATCTTCATTGCTTATCTAGGTGCTTCTCTTTGAATGTAACACTCTTTACATTTCTTCGAGTGCGGGAGGTTATATAGATCAGATTGACCTCTGTGTAATTGCTTCCCCACTAGCAAGCCTTTCAGAGTACTGCTAAGTTTCTTTCTAACCAGAGAATCTTTCTTTTGATCCCTAATTCTCATCGTCTGACCTGTGAACAGGCCACCTCCTGCCTGCTACCTTCCTTTCTATTTTCAGTTAAATATTTAGTTGGATCAAGCAATTGCAGACTCATTCAAAATCTATCGAAGGTATTTTCAAAAAGGCACTGGTTTAAGCAAACCTGTACATTATCCAATCCTTGCTAACATCAGGAGAAATTAAATCGATGCCGTTTACATAATCTTAAGTGAGTGAAAATTGTTCAGTAGTTACTATCAAGTTTAACTATAATATACCAAAAAAAAATTCCCAATTAAATGAAAGCGGAAGTTTTAAAATTACATTCCTGCGCAGTATCATGCAGGAGGAATCCATTGTGTTTATGGCAATTATTGTCTTCCAGACCAAACATGTGAAAGGTCGTGCAATGTTTCAATTTTTAAGATCAATGAATGATTCCCTGATTTGGAGTAACTCTTCAGCAAGGATTAAGCTGGAAGGTTTTGCCTGCTCCCTAGCTTTCTCCAGCGAAGGGAAAAAAGAAACAAGCACAAAAGGCATCTACTCAAATGGCACTTGGTTCATGAAATTGATTAAATGTTTTACAATATCCTCTCTGACAAGAAGCTATTCCAGCCAATCTAATAAGGCGTTCAGAGCAAATGATTCTAGCAAGAAGGATTAAATTTGAAGATATTTTCTGAAATCTCATGCCTTCAACTTGAAAATGTGGAGTGCGAAAGTGCATTATGTGACCAGCGGGTTTGTTTAGAAGAGAAGTGTGTCATGGACATGCAGAAAATAGGATCAGAAGGAACCCTTCAAGCCTGCTCTGCATTCAAGATTATCATGGCTGATCTTCAACTCAGTAACCTGTACTTGTTTTCTCCCCATACACTTTGATCCCTGTTGCCCTAAGAATTACATCTATGGCCTTTACAAAAAAAATCAGTGTTCTAGTCTTTTCAACGTTCTCTGGCAGAGAATTCCACCGGCTCACCACTCCCTGGGTGATGAAATTTGAGATTATGACCCCTGCTACTGGACTCACAAGCTAACGTGTATCCACTGAGACAGAACATTTGCTTCATAACATAAGGCAATAACAGAAAACGATAGATCCCACTAAGATACTCTATCTGTAGATGGCAGTGAACATTCAAAATCAGAAGTACTCTATGTTTCGGCAGTTGGAGCATGGCTGAAAGTTTTGCTGAAAACACTCGACTTGTTGTTTCTAGAATGTCCCACATCGTTTTCAATTTGCAGTACATGTTCCTTTTTATAGTCCTGTTTTACATTGGATTCGATTTTACTAAGTAGTCTTTGAAAATTCAAATAAGGATTATGCGTTGTTTTGACAATATGAGGAGGGGTGAATCAGCTTCATTCTTTTCAACCCTTGCTCCATTGGCAACACAGATTTGGAATTTTTTTTAGCACATGGCTAAATCACATTGCAATTTCAAAACAATACTAGTTGATATCAAGTTTGCCTTCAGTAAATCGAACAGGAATGAATTAACAAGAAAATAATAACATGCAGCATTAAATTCACACAAATGTAGCTATAAAGTGTAAAAAGGGGACAGTGTCTGGTACAAAAAGGAAAATCAAAATTAAAAGTCCATGGTCCTTGAAATTTTAGGTTTCAACCTGAGACCATGATGAGATAAATGATGGTCTGCGTATCGTCAGCAGCAGTAAAGCTTACAGGCACATTTGAGTACTCAATGAAGACATCCTTCACCTTAAATGGTGCTTTCAAGATGCTGATACATGCAGGGATATAAATAAACAACCCTCTGTCTCTGCTGAAATACAGTTCACTTGGATGTTCTTGTGTCTGGCTTCATTTTTATATTCAAACCGGATAATTTGTGGATAGCTTTCATCCCAATATACCAAACGTGCCCAAAAATGTGAATGAATCAAGAGATAAAGCCCTGAGTTTCAGTGACTTTAAAAAAAAATGTTAATTTTGGAGATAGTAGAAACTGCTGATGCTGGACAATCTGAGATAACAAGGCGGAGAGCTGGATGAACACAGCAGGCCAAGCAGCATCAGAGGAGCAGGAAGGCTGACATTTCAGGCCTGGACCCTTCTTCAGAAAAGTTCTTCAAAATTTCTGAAGAAGGGTCCAGACTCGAAATGGCAGCTTTCCTGCTCCTCTGATGCTGCTTGGCCTGCTGTGTTCATCCAGTTCTACACCCTGTTATCTCTGGTGTTAATTTTGGCTCAGCGTGATACTTATTCATTGATAGATTCATAGGTTCGGTTCAAACTGGTCAGGTAAAATGGAGGTCATCTTAAATACTGTTCTTTCTTTACCTGAAACATGGTTACATCTCACAGGAATAGCAATCTGGCAATTATGCACTGCTATTCTCAGAGCTGTAACAAAAAAAATACATAAAGGTATCCAACATTCCCCAATTAAGCTGTCTTTTACAGCCGGGACCTGGCAACAATACAGTCATTGTCACGGTAATGGTGGCCCTGGAGCCGGACTCCTGGAATTATCTGTGATGTGAGGCTTCTGTGGGCCTGGAGCCTGTAATAGTAATAGCCCGAGGGCTGTTATGGAGACCAATTTTTCACCATGGCCCGGTGTTGAGCAGAGTACAAGAAGAAAGGAAGATAAACTCTGTTTTAGTAATGTATCAGTTGCACCTTAATATTTTATGTAATTCAAAATGGGGCCCGAGGGTGGAGACACATTACATATTTCACTATATTTGTTTGTTAAATGCAAGCGGCAATAAATTATTCAATCAATCAGTTCAATCAATTCAACCAAGGTTGACAGAAAACAGGGACACGATTTCTTTACTCAAAAAGAAATGCTTTGTATTAAAAATAAATAGATTTGAGCTACAGATGAACAATAATGCACTATTGATATATAACTCTACTTGTTACACACTCACTCACACACACACACACACGCACGCACGCACGCACACACACACACACACGCACACACACACACACACACACACACACACACACACACACACACACACACACACACACACACACAGACACACACACACAGACACACACACAAAACAAAGGCTGTTCAGTGGTGCCTACCACAGTGTTCATTGAGTTGATTGTCCTACTTCACCAGAACTTGCTGCTCTTTGCTCTTCCTTCTCTGGGTAGTTTCATTAACTTGTAGGAGGCTTATTGTTGTTTAAAAGGTGCCAGCAACTGGTAATGGAAAATAAACTGCCTTTCTTCAAGCTTTAGGCAGAGAGAGAGAGTACCATCTCCCCTCTTGAAGATCTAAATGTTTTTGACCATCACTTTCACACTCTCCCCACCTCCACCCCCAATCTTTCCCTGACCATTCAATGCTGAGGAGGCAATCCCATTGTTGTTGTTGAAGAAGGATTTTGTCAGCTGGACAACAGTTCACAGACCACAGGTAGTAGGAACTGCCAATGCTGGACAATCTGAGATAACAAGGTGTGATGCTGGATGAACACAGCAGGCCAAGCAGCAGCAGAGGAGCAGGAAGGCTGATGTTTCCGGCCTGGATGAAGAAGGGTCTAGGCCCAAAACATCAGCTTTCCTGCTCCTCTAATGCTGCGAACCTGCTGTGTTCATCCAGCTCTACACCTTGTTACATTTATTTCACAGACCAATCAGTTTTTTGTTGCTGCCTGAATCTTCTTTGTGCACACTCCTTGATTCTGACCCATTTTCTGTAATCTCACCCAAGTGCTTGAAAAAGCAGTGTGTAAACGCATTTATAATGGGTGTCAGTTAATGTGTTCCTTCAAGGTGCCATAATTCCTTCAACACT
This sequence comes from Stegostoma tigrinum, assembly GCF_030684315.1. NCBI lineage: Eukaryota > Metazoa > Chordata > Chondrichthyes > Orectolobiformes > Stegostomatidae > Stegostoma > Stegostoma tigrinum. The sequence goes on from NC_081355.1 coordinate 3,472,564, forward strand.
GTTAGCTTTTTAACATTGTTCTTTTATCACTTCATTCTGCATTTTTTCCCCTTTATTCATTCATTCTCGAGTTGAGGGCGTCATTTATTGCCCATCCCTAATTTCCCAGAAGGCTGTTAAGAGTTAACCATATTTGCTGTGAGTCTGGAGTCACGTAGTCCACACCAGATAAGGATGGCAGTTTCTTTCCCTAAAGGGTATCAGTGAGCCAGATGGATCTTTCCTGACAATCAATAATGGCTTCATGGTCATTGTTAGATTCTTAATTCCAGATATTTATTGAATTCAAATTCCACCATCTGCCGTGGTGGGATTCGAACCAAGGTCACCAGCACATTGTCTGGGTCTCGCTGGATTAACAGTCCAGTGATGACACCACTAGGCAATCACCTCCCCTCCTTACCAAAAAAATAGTTACAGTCTTTTCAAAATGAGTTTGGACCGCAAGAGTCTGGGTACTAAATTAATGCATTAATGGGGCTGAGAATCTTTCCACAGTTCCACTGCCAACAATTCTTCTCACTGCTAACAGTCTAAGCTATTGATACATTGCGGGCTGAATGTCCACGCAAACTCTTTGGAAAACAGTGGCTCAATCTTGATGAATGATCATTTATTACATTTTTTTATTACTTTATGGTTAACAGCTATCTGCATTAATTCTGAAATTCACGATGTTTTCTTATGAAACATTATGTTCAACTTAAGAGAAGAATCACATTTCTGCAACAGACACATTCCCTCAAAGGCTTGATAACAAACACAGAATTGGTTAGCTCCTCCCAGGAGTACACCTTATGGGTGAAGCTTATCTCCCACATTGATTAACCCTTTATAAGAATCTAGGATTATCCAGAACCAGGGACCACAGTCTAAGGAAAAGGGGTCGGCCATTTCGAACTCAGATGAGGAGAAATATCTTCAACCAGAGAGAGGTAAGTCTGTGGAATTCTTTGTTACAGAAAGTGGTTGAAGCCAAAATATGAGGTCTATGTAGTAGTTCTGTGTAGTTGTTGTAAGAATGAGCTATAGATGACACCATGCTGTACACATCTCTCATTGGCTCATTGTTCTGATTTTTACCAATGCTATACATCACCTCACAGTCCTGCTGGCACTGACACAGATATTGTTGGCCATTCCATCACTCCTAAAACCCAAACTTAGCACCAGGATGTGAGTCTGACCTGTTCCTCCTTTCCCAATAACAGCACAAACAAATCAAAGCTTGAAAGATAAAGCCTTCAAGGAGTATAGTACAAGACCCCATGATACACTTTAGAGACATATAAACACACAAAAATCCATCATGTATTCTGCTTAAATGATATCCCACTTTATGTAGTACCCTCATCTTAAAAGCACAGAGAAGGCCCTCATTGCAATATGTCCTTGAGCATGTTATACATAGTTATACTCACTATGCAGAAGGCATTCAAAGACAGCACTGCACAGCCTTCTGCTGAGCAGAGCAAGAATTGCATTTTGCAGAAGAACTGAAGCACATTGCTACAAGACTATCTATTGACAGAAAAATTATATTAATAGACAATATTTCTGTCCCTTTGACAATTTCTTTTAAATGTTTCCATTTGATGTGCAACCTATTGTAACCTTGTACAGAATGGGGCTCTTATTGACAAAACAAGTGCACCATATTAGCAGAAATGACACCAGTCAGTCTCAAAGGTTATGATTCTTCACTTTAAAATATTCATTGGAAACTATAGATGATTTATAGTGTAATTTCTACAGGAAGGACAAAGAAAGCCAGTTTATTTCACTGTTCTGTTCTGATGCTGATATATGAGTTTGAGAAAACTCACATTATGAGATGGACTTTGAAGTTATCTATTATATCGATGACAACGATGGCCTACTTGACAATTCTTCATAATGTTCAGCAAATCTCACTTAGGAAGGGGTTTGGCCTAATCCAGGTTATTGTTTCAGACTTGGTGGGGTGTAACTGAACTGTTAATAATAAAAAATTATACACAGAATAAACTTAGTCCTTTTTTAAAATCGAGAGAAGCAATGGCAATATGAGGAAACAATTTTCTTTCTTTAAATATTAATTCCTAGGATTTGGACATCACTAGCTCAGTCAACATTTACTGCCTTTCCCTGGTTAGTATTGAGAAGATTTTTGGGAACTATCTTCTTGAAGCACTGCAGCCCAAGTGTAATAGGTAAATGCACAACGCTGTTAGGAAGGGAATTTCAGGATTTTGACCCAGCAACACTGAAGAAATAACAATGTATTTCAAAGTCAGGGTGGTGAGTGATTGGCGGGGAACTTGTAGGTGGTAATATCTGCTGCCCACATCATTCTAGTAGGTGGTTTGGAAAGTGTTGCATAACGAGCCTAGGTGAGTCTTGTAATGTACAATTCTGTAGTACAGACTGCTGCTGCTGAGCATTAAGGGTTGAGAGAGTGAACACTCGTAGATGTGGCGGCAATCAATTGGGCTGCTTTCTCCTGAATTGTGTCAAGCTTCTTGAATGTTGTTGAAGCTGCACAAATCCCGGCATGTGGGGATTGTTCCACCACATTTCTGGCTTGTACCTTGTTGATGGTGAAACATGGATGCACAGAAGATAGGAGCAGGAGGGGGTCATTCAGCCCTTCGAGCCTGCTCCATCATTCTTCGTGATCAAGACACATTGTCCAACTCAATAGCCTAATCCTGATTTTTCCCCATAACCTTTGACCCCATTCATCCCAAGTGCTATATCTAGTCACTTCTTAAATACGTTCACTGTTTTGACATCAGCTACTTCCTATGGTAGTGAATTCCCCAGGCTCACCACTCTTTGGGTGAAGAAATGTCCTCTCATCTATGTCCTAAATGATCTCCCCCAAATCCTCAGACTGTGACCCCTGGTTCTGGACACACCCACCATCGGGAATACCCTTCTTGCATCTACCCTGTCCAGTCCTGTTAGAATTGTATAAGCTTGTACAAAATTAACCTCAATTGTCTGAACTCCAGTAAAAAAAAATCCCAACATAGTCAATCTCTCCTCAGACATCAGACCTGCTTTCTCCGGAATCAGCATGATCAACATAGCAAACCTTCGCTGTATTCTCTTGAGAGCTATGACACCCTTCCTTGGAAAAGGAGACCAAAAATATATTTTGGTGAATTAGGAGTTGAATTACTTACTGCAGAATTCCCAGGCTTTGAGTCAGCCGTGTAGCCACTGCATATGTACGGCTAGTTCTGTTTGGTTTCTGATCAATGATAACTCTCTATCCCAGAATGTAAATAGTGTGGAAGATAGTAACACAAGGCTAATGAATTCCAATGGACAATGGTTAGATTATGTTTGTTAGAGATGAGCATTTCTTAGCACTTGTGTGGTTCAAATGCCACTTGCTATTTGTCAGTTCAGCCTGTATATTGGCTCGAATGCATTCTGTCCTCTTGCTGCCCTCAGTGCATGCTCCAAATGTTGTTTAATGTGGAGGATTCATTATCTGAGGGGGGACAGTATGTGGTAATCAACAAGAAGTTTCCTTGACTATGTTTGACCTGATTCATAAGACCTTATGGTCAATATTGACAACTCCTGGCACAACTCCCAACAGTAAATCATTGTGGAACCACCTCTACTGGGTCTGTCCTGTTGGTGGTGCAGTGGTTAGCACTGCTACCTCAGACCCAGGGACCCAGATTTGATTCTACCCTCAGGTTACTGTCTGTGTAAAGTTTGCATATTCTCCTTGCATCTGCCTGAGTTTCCTCCAAGTGTCCTGGTTTCCTCCCACATGTCAAAGCTGTGCAGTTTAACAAAGAACAACAAAGAACAAAGAAACCTACAGCACAGGAACAGGCCTTTCGGCCCTCCAAGCCTGCGCCGATCAAGATCCTCTGTCTAACCTGTCATCAATTTTCTAACGGTCTGTGCCCATTTGCTCCCTGCCCAAATATATCTTAAAAGAAGCTAACGTGTCTGCGTCTACCACCTCCGCTGGCAACGCGTTCCAGGCACCCACAACCCTCTGTGTAAAGAACTTTCCACGCATATCTCCCTTAAACTTTCCTCCTCTCACTTTGAACTCATGACCCCTAGTAATTGAGTCCCCCACTCTGGGAAAAAGCTTCCTGCTATCCACCCTGTCTATACCCGTCATGAACTTGTAGACCTCAATCAGATACCCCTTCAATCTCCGTCTTTCTAATGAAAATAATCCTAATCTACTCAACCTCTCTTCATAGTTAGCATCTTCCATACCAGGCAACATCCTGGTGAACCTCCTCTGCACCCTCTCCAAAGCATCCACATCCTTTTGGTAACGTGGCGACCAGAACTGCACACAGTACTCCAAGTGTGGCCGAACCAAAGTCCTATACAACTGCAACATGACCTGCCAACTCTTGTACTCAATACCCCGCCCAATGAAGGAAAGCATGCCGTATGCCTTTTTGACTACCCCATTGACCTGTGTTGTCACCTTCAGGGAACAATGGACCTGTTTAGGTGGATTGGCAATGCTAAAATTCTTGTAATGTCCAGAAGCTTATGTGCTAGGTGGATTAGCCAGGGTAAATGTGGGGTTATGGTTTAGGGCGGGGATGCAAGTCTGGGTGAGAGGGCTCTCAGGAGGGTAGCCACAGACTAATAGCCCAAATGGCCTCTTCCTGCACCGTGGGGACTCTATGACATATTCAGAAATGGTGATGGTGGTGTCTGGGACATTTTCTGTTAGGTAGGATCCCATGAGTATGATTATATCAGGCTGTTGCTTGTCTAGCCTGTGTAATAGCTATCTCTAATTTTGGTACTAACCAGATATTGGTAAGGAGGGTTAACAGGGCTGTGTTTTCCATTATCCTTTCATGGTACCTTAGAACATAGAACAGAACAGCACAGTACAGGCTCCTCAGCCCACGATGTTGTGCCAAACTTTAACCCTAATAATCTCAGTCAACACCAGGTCATGCATACGATTGCAATCCTTCTTTAAAACTTTTCAGCAATTGTTACAACTGGGTGGCCACTTCAAAGGACAGTTACACATCAGCTACATTGCTGCAGGCCTGGAGTCATTTGCGGGCTAGATCAAGTAAGAATGATAAATTTCCCTCCTCAAAGGTCATAGATGATATTTTTGCGACAAAACAATGCCTGAGAGTGTGCAGTGGAAGCAGGTTCAATTGAGGTGTTGAGGGCGTGTTCAAGATTTCATAAAAATGTTAAAATAAGGGCCCTCCTGTTGGAGACAGAAAGAAAAAGAACGTTTTTTTTGTCTCACCGATGTTCGCAGATCTTTCCACAAAAGTTGTTGGAACTGGAGTCCTTGAGTATTTTGAAGGCAATCAGATTCTTCATCATGAAGTGGGTGAAAAGTTATCAAAGGTGAATGAAAATGTGGTGGAAACACATCAGCACAATGCTATTGAATAGCAGAGAAGGATTGAGGGGCTAAATGATTAACCCCTGCTCCTATCACATATGCTCATGTATAATTGGGTTCTTCTGTATGAACACAGAATACATAGGATTACAGGTAGATGACAGGAATGGCACTGGGAGAATTGCTCCAATGAAAAACCAGCATAAACTCAATGGGCTGAATCGCCTCTTTCTGTGCAGTGCAAAACAACATCTCTTTGTCATTTGTTTACGTTTTCACTTTGTTTAATTCAAATCATTTTTGCAACCTTCAATTACCAAATGGTCTCACCTGTCAACAATAATGTAATGAAATTATGTATTTTGATGTCAAGGACTGATGTTAAGGATCTAACTTATCTCAGATTCAAAAGATTTCTAATTTAGTTACAGACAACCTGGATTATGATTAATCAGCTGCAGCAACATGAAAGATGTCAGTGCTCGCTGCTTGAGAACAGCAGCTTTGATTAGAACTGTCACAATGTCTATTTCCCAGGCCCAACAATCAGGACAATGAACGGCACAGTTTACTACCAGCCTGTTAAATTCTCATTTAGGAAAAGCCACCTGTTCTTATGAGCTAAACAGAGCAGACTGGCAAGGCTTGATGATGCACCTCTTGCTTCAACATTCAGATGAGGCCTGATAAATCAACGCTGTAATGACCTGTCTTAACCACACCTGGAGCATGTCATCGGGGCTCTGCCATCAACCTGTGCATCGTTGTTTTACTCTCGGTGTCTTGACATTTCAGAATCCATCCCGCTGCAATCTTTACTTGCAATGATCACAGTGTTGGCATGTCATGTCAGCATCAAATTTCAGCAACATGATGATGACAATATATTGCAATCTCTTTTCTTCTCCTGCTTAATTAGTCCTTTGGGGTTGAAGATGACTTACTTCCATTCTAGTCCTAAGAAAGTTTGATAAGACCAATACAGGCTCTGTTGGGCTGGGTCTATGGATTGTTGCGACGTTTGTGTGCCCCTTTCAAAGATTCTGTTTAGCCCTTGAACATTTCCACTGACTGTTGTGCTTTTACACTTATTCTTTCTTTATTTTTGGTGACATTCAAGCCAGGGTTTTCATGAGACAATGTGGATATTTGACGTTATTGAGCATTGCTTTGAAAACATTCTCCAAAGTTTTTCCATTATCCTCCGAGGATCTTCCTGCTGCATCTGAAATCTGAGTCGAGTAGTTGCTTCTGGAATTTGGCTTCAGGTATGAGTGACATGTCCCCTCTATCAAAGCTTGTTTTGGGTGAATAACCCCTCAATACTGTGCATGTTAGCTTGGATGAATACATTGGAGTCAGCCCTCCTTTGCTAATACAGAATTTGACAACTTTTTCTAATTTCAATTGAATGTCAACCTGTCGTGTGATTATCCTGCAGCATGGCATTACGATGGGCCAGATGGCTTCCTTTTGCACTGTTACTATTCTTGCCCTATAACAAACCTCTCAAACTCAGTGAATTGTCACCACATTTCACAAGAATCTATTCTACACAGTAACTCATGCCTCGATAAATATTAAAAATCATTGGACAAAGTGACTAAGTGCACAGTAAAGATAAAAGCTGGCATTTCTACAGCCCCATTTGAAAACTTATGACATCCCAAAGTGATTTAAAGCTAATGAAGTACATTCAAAGTGAGGTCAGTGTTGTAAAAACAGTATAATGGCTATGGGTGTTAAGGTTTTCTGATTAATATGTTCAAGTTAAATAACATTGCCAGATATAATCAATATGTTCTTACTCTTTCTAATATTGATGTTTGCATGTTTCACAGGAGAACTCTGCCTGATAAATCTTATGGAGGGTTAATGTTCACAGATAAGAAAATAAGGGAGAAAAAATCTCAATGGTGAAACATTTATTTCACATTTGTATGATTTGTAAAATCTTTCTCTCTTCATTAGGTACTGATTTCCATTTTATTATATAGCAGATCCTGTTACGTGGCCTTCATTGTTCATACAGGGGTTTGTTGAGGGCACAAGCCTTTCCTTCATGTAAAGATGATGGTCTCTTGAGTGATGAGTCAGACATGTTGTATTATTGCACATCTATCAAAAAGGATCTACTGCGCATCTTTAAAACAGCCAGATGGCATTATGGCATCAGAAGGTCTAATATAAGAGGCTGCCAATGCAGTCTCTTCACATTCAGTCCGATAATCTGACGTTCACTCCATCCACCACCGATGCTCAGTAGCAGTAGTGTGTGCTGTTTACAAGAAGCACTGTGATAACTCACCAAGTATCCTTCCGCAGTGCCTTCCAAATTTGTGACAACTACTATCAAAAAGGGCAAGGCCAGCAGAATCATGGGAACGCCACTACCTGCAAATTCCTGCCCAAGTCATATACCATACTGATTTTAGAAATATGTCACCTTTCCTTCATTGTCACTGGGTCAAAATGGTGGAACTCCCTTCTTGATAGCACTGTGCTGCTGCCATAACGTAAGAGCTATCGTGGTTCAAGCTGGCAGACCTTGTCAATGGCAATTCAGGATGGGTGATAAATGCTGCCCCAGCCAATGATCCCCACATATCTTGAATGAATTTAAGAATGCAAACAGCCATCCAACATCCTACTCAGTTAGTAAGACAATCAATTCCGCTTCTCATATAATAATTATATATGTGTAGCACATGGATTGGCATGGTAATAGCATTCTGTCAAAATCACAGTTACTTAAGGAAACATCACTTCATTGATCATAAAGAAAGAGGATCCAAACGATATGGATATTGAGATAAATAAAACCTTCCAGACTTTCTAATGATGACCGTAAATATCTTGAAAAAAATAATCTTCAACTTTTAGAAGACTGTCTTAGGTCCAAGGTAACGTCAGGATGCACACGTGGTTTTATGTCATACCGCCTACAATCAGATGAAAACATCTAAAATTCATAGGTAGATGTCACAAAAATATATGTAACAGAGAGAGGATTAAAAGCTTCCACATCCCCCCATTCAAAACCCAAGAAACTGCTGAAAGTTAAACAAAAATCCAGGTTCTGTGGGTGCTTGACCTCATCCCTTCAGGCTGCTTCTATTGTTCCAACTTAAAAAAAAACAAAAGCTCACAAACTTTACTTTATCAGCTGAGAACAGACTACTCTATGTCTCTGTTTCAACCTCTCTTCATGAACAAGAAATCAGGATAAAATACACATCTAAAGCCATAGTATTGTCATGCCACTCAGAGCAGCTTCAACAATCTAGGTCCCATTACAACAAAGGTCATCATCAGCTTGTGGCCTGAATACATATACTAGTCTCAGAGAAAACATCATTCTCTCTCTCGTTATCCAAAGAAAACATTTAAGAAGGTTATCCCCCAACATAAACAACAGGTTTTACATCACAATTATGCTTTCATGTCCACATGTAGGTAACCCAAAACAAGAGACTGACTGTTAAATTTATCTATTGGCACAGCATCAATAAAGACATTGACAAGCTGATCAAGTCGTGTCAACTCCAACAAATGAAGCAATCAAGGAAACCATAAATTGCATGTAAAACGTACACAATACAATCCTAATATACGTACACTTAGCACTCACGTATGCACAAGTCTGAGATGTCAAATTAGTATAAAATTGTTTGTTGTTAATGTACTTCCAGATACTTGCCTCAAGAAGTAATCAACTCTGACATATGTTAGTTGCGCTTAAAACCATAATCACATCAAGGAGCTTGTTTACCCTGTAATAGTTACACAATAGGATCACAGCTGATCTGGCATTCCTCATGTCCACTTTCTGGCCCTTTCCCTGTTTCCTTAACTCATCAAAAATCTATCTATCTCAACCTTAAATATACACAAGGATACTGCCTCCACAGCTCTCTGTGGCAAGGAGTTCCAAAGACTCTCAAACACCTGAGTGAAAAAATACCTCCTCATCGCAGTTTTAAATCGGCACCCCCTTATTCGGAGACAATGCATTCTGGTCCGAAACTCTCCCACAAAGGGAAGCATCCTCTCAGCATTTACCCTGTCAAGCCCCTTCAGAACGCTATATGTTTCAATGAGATCCTTTCTCCCTCTTCTAAAGTCATCACCAGTGAGTAAAGTTCCAACCTGTTTTACCTTTGCTCGTAAGACAATCAATCCATACCAGAGATCATCCTTGTGAAACTTATCTGAACAGTCTACAATTAAATGATGTCTTTAAATCAGGGACCATATCTGCTCACTGTATTCCAGATGTGGTCTCACAAGCACCTTGTACAGCTGCAGTAAAATTTCCCTATTCTCATACTCCAGCACCCTCAAAATAACAATAACATTCTACTCATTTTCCTGGCTACCTGCCACAACTGTGTGCTGGCTTTTTGTCTTTCATGCACATGTCTACCCTACCCATGCCCCACGCTCCCACCCCAGCCTTTTTGTTTTAGATTTCCACAATGTTCTCCATTTGATAATATTCTGTTCATTTATTCTCCTTTCCAAAATGAATAACTTTGTATTTTCCCACATCATACTCCATTTGCCAATTTTTGCTCACCTCATCAATCAATCACTCTCTGTAAGCTGAGATAGCAATGTGTGGAGATGGATGAACACAGCAGGTGAAGCAGCATCAGAGGAGCAGGAAAGCTGATGTTTTGGGAGAAGGGTCTCAGCCTGAAACGTCAGCTTTCCTGCTCCTCTGATGCTGCTTGGCCTGCTGTGTTCATCCAGCTCTACACCTTGTTATCTCAGATTCCCTAGCATCTGCAGCTCCTATTCTCTGCTAACTGTTTGCATTTCTTTGACAAATTACCTGTCCACCTATTTTTTTGTCTTCTCTAAGTATGACTACAGTACATTCACTTCCTTCCTCTAAGTCAGTCATCTACATTGTAAACACTCAGATCACAGAACTGGACCACCAACCTGAGAACAAACCATATCCTCATTCACTGTTTGCCGCCCATGAGCACATTCTCCATCCATGCCAATAGACAATCTCCAGGAGCACAGGGTCTTACGTTATGAGTTAACATTTTGTGAGATACCTTTTAAATGATGTAGATATCTTGTAGAGTTGGTGGAAATTAGAGACAGATAGGGGCAAGACAATGGAAAAGAAGTTGCATTTCTATAGCACATTTCATGATCTCTAAATATCTCAAACTCCTTACAACCAGTTAAGCACTTATAAACTTAATAGGTGGACCCTTTGGACTATTGCTAAATAGGGACCCTGGGGTGCAGATTCATGGCTCCTTGAAAGTGGGGTCACAGGGTAGTGAGGAAAGCATCCAGTACACTTGCCTTCATTGGTCAGTGTGCTGTGCCTAGGAGTTGGCATGTTATGTTGCAGCTGTGTAGTGCATTGGTGAGGCAATTTTAAGAATATTGCATTCAATTCTGGTCTCCCTGCTATGGAAAAAAAAACTGTTAAACTTGAAAGGGTGCAGAAAACATTTGAAGGATGTTGCCAGGGCTGGAGGTTTTGAGCTGTAAGGAGAGGCTGAATAGGCTGCAGGGTTTATCCCTGGAGCACCGGAGACTGAGGGATGACCTTGCAGAGGTTTATAAAATCATGAGGGGCATGCGTAGGTGAAAAACCAAAGTTGCCTTCCCAGGGTAAGGGAGTTCAAAACTAGAGGGCATAGGTTCAAGTGAGAGTGGAAAGATAGAGAAAGGGCCTAAGGAGCAATATTTGCTAGCAAATGAAACTAGATTAATTTAGGATAACAAAGTGTGAAGCTGGATGAACACAGCAGGCCAAGCAGCATTTCAGGAGCACAAAAGCTGACATTTTGGGCCTAGACCCTTCAGGCTCTCTGATGAAGGGTCTAGGCCCGAAACATCAGCTTTGGTGCTCCTGAAATGCTGCTTGGCCTGCTGTGTTCATCCAGCTTCACCCTTAGTTATCTTGGATTCTTCAGCATCTGCAGTTCCCATTATCTCAGGTTAATATAGGATATCTGGTTAGCATAGATGAGTTGGATTAAAGGGTATGTTTCCATGCAGTACAAGTCTATGACTGTATAAGTACTTTTTGAAGTGTATTCAGCATTGTAATGTGAGAAAGTTGGTAGCTTTTGTACACACAGCAAGCTGCCACAAACAGCAATGTGATAATTACCAGATAAGTAGGTGTTTGGTGTTTTGGAGACTTGAGTATTCCTGGAAAAAGATACTTGTTTTGATGTTTTTATTATCCTGCACTCATCAGGACAATTTCCAATAAATACTAGGGTAAAGGGATAACAAAATTTATACTAAATAAAAGGAGAATACTGGTTGGTTTTCAAACTGACCTGATTGGCAGAGGTGTTGCCTTGGTGAATGCATCAATTAATGTTGGCTAAGATAATAAAATGTGAGGCTGGATGAACACAGCAGGCCCAGCAGCATCTCAGGAGCACAAAAGCTAATGTTGGCTGACAGTTTACTGCCAGATATTGTTTGAATTTTAAACCATACATGTTGACTCTTGTTGGTCAACATGTGATATTTAGACAATCTCCTCAATCTTTGGTAAGTGATAATGGGAACTGCAGATGCCGGAGAATCCAAGACCCTTCATGTCTAGGCCCGAAACGTCAGCTTTTGTGCTCCTGAGATGCTGCTGGGCCTGCTGTGTTCATCCAGCTCACATTTTATTATCCTCAATCTTTGGATTGGCTTTGAGCAATCTAGTCAGAGTCCATGTACTATACATGTGTAAATAAAAAGTGACTGGCTGAAGGGACACCAGCTTCTTTGGAGTTAATTCAAATTATAAACCAACAAGGATGTTGAGAGTCACTCCTACAGAACAAAGTTGTTTTGTAGAATAGCCACCCAGTCTGTATTTGGTGTAGCCGTAATACAAGGTGAGCAGTGAATGCTGGATTGAAACTAGACTGACTGGATTGATTGCATTTGGTCATTCAGTTTCTGACCTAGCTCCTGCCATGCTTATTGGAGTCAGAGAAAAATCAATCAGTCCAATTCAAAAAATACACATCTTCCTCCTTTGCAACTTGACTTGTTTTGTTCCCCTTTATATACACAAGCAGGACTGGCAGATCCACTGCCAGTGGTCAGCGGCCAATTTAAACCTTCTGGAATCCTTATTGCAATTCTGTTCGTGCCCATAGAACTCTCTGTGGGAGTTTTGTCAACACACAGTTAACACAATGAAGATACTGAAATGAGCTGATTGCAATATTAACCCTGAAGTGTTTACAATTTGCACAGTTTCGGTTGATAATAGGACTATATCAGACGGAAATATATTTACTGCGGTTTAGAAAAAAATGAAAGAAGATCTCATAGGAATCTTTTAAATTCTAACAGAACGAGTCAGGGTAAAATTAGGGAGGATATTTGTGCTGGCTGGGGAGTCTAGAACTGGTGGTCACAGCTAAGGATACAGGGCAGACCATTTAAGACCGAGATGAGGATAAATTTCCCCACCTCGAGAGCTGTGAGCCTCTGGAATTCTTTGTTGCAGAAAGCAGTCGAGGCCAAAACATTGAATGCTTTCAAGAAGGAGTTAAACATAATTCTTAGAAATAAAGGGATCAAAGGGTATGGGAATAAAGCAGGAACAAGGTATTGAGTTGGATGATCAGCCATGATGGCATTGAATAGTGAAGCAGGCTCAGAAGTCAAATGAGCTAGTCTTGCACCTTTTCTTTGTGTTTCCATCATATGCTGGAATATACAAGGTGGAACAAATGTCAATTCCATGAGCAATTTCTATAAATTCAGTTTACATCACATATGGGCCATTTAACATTATATAGCATCCTCTTTAAGGAAAGAGAGAGATCACACTCTCTTCAGCATAACAAAGGAATGCCTACTCATGCATTAGCTGAACCTCAGCTACATTTTCCTTATAAAGGAGGAATAGATTCTTTTTTAGTCATGTATTTATGGTCAATAAACATTTATACTGCACCTTTAATACAATAAAGCTGAGATAGAAGGCCTAGGGGAGGAATTCCAGAGCTTCAGTCTGTAGTAGAGAAGGTGTGGACACCAATGATCAAGGAATTCATATGAGAACACTTTCATAAAGGTTATAGTTGGAGGTATTACCCAGACAGAGAGGATGAGGCTTTATTTGGATTCAAAAATGATGACAAAAAAAATTTAAATTGAAAAATTTGCTTCTCGAGGAGTTGGTGCGGACAAGGGTTGAATGGGACAGATTTTGAATAAGCAGTCAGCACGATCATGAGTGAATAATTAAGATCTCACGATTGTGAGCAGTGGAGAATAAAGTTGTTGTGAGATTTGTATTTAAGGCTAGTTTCTTTCTTTGTGAAAGCCTGTAAAATCAAATTTACATTCTTGAGGTGTCAGTAAGAAATACTAGAAAACTTTAAACGTTTTAATCGTTTTTAATATACCTCATCTAACACATTTTTAAAACGTGGGGCTCAATATTTTCTCCATCTTCGGTCCGCCTCCCCCTCTCTCCCTATTTATTCCAGTTCCCTCTCCCCATCCCCCTCTCTGATGAAGGGTCTAGGCCCGAAACGTCAGATTTTGTGCTCGTGAGATGCTGCTTGGCCTGCTGTGTTCATCCAGCCTCACATTTTATTATCTTGGAATTCTCCAGCATCTACAGTTCCCATTATCTCTGAGCTCATTATAAATCCTACTTTCACACAGGAACTAGTTTCTCCTGATAGGTGATGGGATGAGGGATCTTTTTTCTGTGCTGCAGACCTCTATGACTTTGTGCATTAAATATTTTTCTTCCCTTTCTTCATTCATAAGGTGAGAGCAGCACTGGCCAGGTGACATTTGCTGCCCGTCCCTAATCATCCAGAAGGCAGTAAGGAATTGACCACATTGCTGTGGATTTGGAATCACATGTCGGCCGGATCAGATAAGGATAGTAGTTTCCTTCCCCAAAACATGTCAGCGAACCAGATTAGTTTTTTTCCTGACAATTGGCAATTGATTCAAGGTCTCAGCAGATTCTTAAATGCCAGATATTTATCAAATTTCAATTCCACCATCTATCACGGTGGGATTCAAACCAGAATATTTCCTGGGCTGCTGGGTGACTAGTCCAGCAACAATACCATGAGACCATTGCATCCCCCCTTGAAGTGTGGCTATTAAATTTGGCCAACATTGAATCATGGGGAATAGTAGGAGAGAGGTGTCAGGGAGATCTTAACCCCTCTTGTTGAACAGACAGGTCAAACCTGCCCAGGTCATATACCTGCTCTCAAACACCTTAGTTTGCCTCATTTTATTTAGGAGCCTATCAGTTTGCTTTTAAAAGTTTCGGTTTCTTCCGTTGGGTCTTTCTTTAATAGCCATTTGACATTTACTGTGCCCAGTACAACTCTACATTCTTCTCATTGCAATGCAGCAACACACAAAGGGCTTTTTGGTAGCACCTGCAGAAAGTCATAGAACAGAGAAACTGCCTATACTTAGCCCATATCCTGACAAACATTCCTTGCACATACACCGATCCAAATGTTGAAACTGTAGCTGCATTGACCACTCCTCAGGAGGTTCATTCCATACACAAACCACTCTCTGTGTAAAACCATTGCACCTCATGTCTTTATTTAATAATTCCTCATCATACCTTAACAGTATGCCCCCCAGTTTTGAAATCCTCTATGCTAGAAAAAAGACACCTGCCATTCATCTTATCTCTGCCCCACATGATTATATAAACCTCTACAAGATCACCCCCCAACCTCCTTGTGAAGAAAAGTCCCAGCCTATCCAGGCTTTTCTTATAATTCAGATCCACCATTCCTGCAACATCCTGGTGAATCTTTTCTGAACCCTGTCCAGCTTAATAATATGCGTGGGGGCCCTCAACGTTCCAAGCTCCCTTCCAACCAACACACCATCCTGACGTCATCCAGTCCATCATCAATGCTGAGTCAAAATCTTGGAACTCTCTCCTGAACAGATCAAGATGCCTCAGCCAGGCACACTTCAGAAATTCAGGGAAGCAGCTCACCACTATCTCCTTAAGGGTAATTAAGGATGATGAATAAAGCAGAAACAAAGTACTGAGGATGCTGGAAATCTGAAACAAATACAGAAAGGACTGGAGAAACACAGCAAGTCTGGCAGCATCTGTGGAGGGAGAATAACAGAGTTAATGGCTTGGGTCCAGTACGGTATTTCATCAGAACTGGAAGGTGTTGGAAAATGCTTATTATAAATATTTTAGAGAGTGGAGTAAGCCCAGTGCAAAAGACAAATGGGTTGCTAATTGTCAGTGAAAGTAAGAAAAAAGATATAAAATGGCTGGAAAGAAAGGTGTGAAAGGCAGAGAATGGATCCTCCCAACAAAATGAAAATAAGCAAGACAGAAACATGATATGACTGTTGGATTGAGGCTGTATTTAAGAGCAATTTCTTTCTTTACAGAAAACTGAAGAATGAGATTTACTTTCACGCTGTGCCAGGAGAAAAACCCAGAAGACTGTGACATTTTTTTTACTACACATCATTCAACACTGATTGGAAATGTAGAACTCATTGTAAATTTTACTTTCAAGCCAGAACTAATTTCTCATGACAGGTGATGGGCTGAAAGGCGTTTTCCTGTGCTAAAGACGTTGATTTCTCTGTGGCTATAAATTAAAAATAAATGAGATGTGAAAATAAAAGTTGATCAACATTGAGTGATGGGGAGGATGGGAGCCAATGAACGAACAAAAACAAACAAATACCCTTGAAATGGAATTTTACAGCTCAGAAGGAGGCCTTTTGACCTATCACATGTGTACTAGCTCCTGAGAAAACCATCCAGCCAATCCCATTCTGCAGCCTGATCTCTGTAACACTGTAAATTCATCACTTTCAAATATATATCCAGCCCTCTTTTGGAACCTTGTATGGAGCCTACCTCCACCACTCTCCCAGGCAACACATTCCCAATCTTTACAATTCTCTGTTTAAAGAAGTTTCTCCTCATCATAATCCTGGCTCTCTTGCTGAAAATCTTGAGTTGCTGACCACTAGTGGAAACAGAAATTCCTTCCTTGCACTGTCCAAATTGTTGTAATTTTGGACGTGCCATTAACACCTTTTTACCTTCTCAGTTCCAAGGAGAATAATCACCTACACCTTCCACCCTAACCTTCAGTTCACCTGGGCCATCTCCAGCACATCCCTCACCTTCCTGCACCTCTCAGTCTCCATCTCAGGCAACCAGCTTGTAACTGATGTCCATTTCAAGCCCACCGACTCCCACAGCTACCTAGAATACACCTTCTCCCACCCACCCTCCTGCAAAAATTCCAACCCCTATTCCCAATTCCTCCTCCTCCGCTGCATCTGCTCCCACGATGAGGCATTCCACTCCCGCACATCCCAGATGTCCAAGTTCTTCAAGGACCGCAACTTTCCCCCCACAGTGGTCGAGAACACCCTTGACCGCGTCTCCCGCATTTCCCGCAACACATCCCTCACACCCCGCCCCCGCCACAACCGCCCAAAGAGGATCCCCCTCATTCTCACACACCACCCCATCAACCTCCGGATACAACGCATCATTCTCCGACACTTCCGCCATTTACAATCCGACCCCACCACCCAAGACATTTTTCCATCCCCACCCCTGTCTGCTTTCCGGAGAGACCACTCTCTCCGTGACTCCCTTGTTCGCTCCACACTGCCCTCCAACTACACCACACCCGGCACCTTCCCCTGCAACCACAGGAAATGCTACACTTGCCCCCACACCTCCTCCCTCACCCCTATTCCAGGCCCCAAGATGACTTTCCACATTAAGCAGAGGTTCACCTGCACATCTGCCAATGTGGTATACTGCATCCACTGTACCCGGTGTGGCTTCCTCTACATTGGGGAAACCAAGCGGAGGCTTGGGGACCGCTTTGCAGAACACCTCCGCTCGGTTCACAATAAACAACTGCACCTCCCAGTCGCGAACCATTTCCACTCCCCCTCCCATTCTTTAGATGACATGTCCATCATGGGCCTCCTGCAGTGCCACAATGATGCCACCCGAAGGTTGCAGGAACAGCAACTCATATTTCGCTTGGGAACTCTGCAGCCCAATGGTATCAATGTGGACTTCACCAGATTCAAAATCTCCCCTTCCCCCATCGCATCCCAAAACCAGCCCAGTTCGTCCCCTCCCCCCACTGCACCACACAACCAGCTCAGCTCTTCGCCTCCACCCACTGCATCCCAAAACCAGTCCAACCTGTCTCTGCCTCCCTAACCTGTTCTTCCTCTCACCCATCCCTTCCTCCCACCCCAAGCTGCACCTCCATCTCCTACCTACTAACCTCACCCTGCCTCCTTGACCTGTCCGTCTTCCCTGGACTGACCTATCCCCTCCCCACCTCCCCACCTATACTCTCCTCTCCACCTATCTTCTTTTCTTTCCATCTTCGGTCTGCCTCCCCCTCTCTCCCTATTTATTCCAGTTCCCTCCCCCCATCCCCCTCTCTGATGAAGGGTCTAGGCCCGAAACATCAGCTTTTGTGCTCCTGAGATGCTGCTTGCCCTGCTGTGTTCATCCAGCCTCACATTTTATTATCTTGGATTCTCCAGCATCTGCAGTTCCCATTATCACAGAATAAACCTAATCTTTCCTTGTAACTTAAATCTATCATTCGTGGTATAATTCCAGTAAATGTCCTTTGCAGTCTCTCCAGGACTTTAACATCCTTCTTGAAATAAGCAGCCCAGAACCAAACACAATACTGCAATGTGGTCTGACCAATGATTTGTGGAGGTGTAGCATCACTTCCTTGCTTTTATACTCTATGCCTTTATTTACAAATCTCAATGATCCTCTAAGCCTTCTTAACACCTGTTACAACTTACCCAGCCACCTTCAGTGAATTATGCGCATGTGCCTCAAGTTCTCTCTGCTTCTGCAATCTCCTCACAGTAATGGAGTAATGAGGCTGTAAGAACGGAAACAGACCTTTTGGTACAACTCATCCATGCCAACCAGATATCCTAAATTAGCCTAGTCCCGTTTGCCAGCATTTGGCCCATATCCCTTTAAACCCTTCCTATTCATATGACCATCCGGTTGTATTTTAAATGTTGTAATTGTACTATTGAACCTATAATGTCACTCTGTGTTTCTTCTACCAAAATGCATTACCTTATATTTCTCTGCATTGCATCTTAATTGCCAGGTGCCTGTCCATTTGGCCAAATTATCAAAGTTTAGCTGAAGCCGCTTAGTGTCATTCTCCTGACTCACCATTCTCGCCAGCTTAGTGTCATCTACAATTTTAGAGATTTTGTCCTCAATAACCATCTCCAAATTGTTTATATAATTAAATCAGCAAAAGCAAAGGTCCTAACACCGATGCCCGGTAAACTCATTTTCATCCTGAGAAGTGCCCTTCAATACCTACCCTCTGTTTCCTATCTTTTAATCTTCTTTCAACTACTAATCTATGCTAAGGACTCATCAATCCTGAACATTTCTAATTTGCTAATCAACCTGCAACATGGTACTGTATCAAATGCTTTCTGATGGTCCAAGTATACAACATCCTCAGCATTCCTCTCATCTACTGCCTGTGCCATCTTGTCAAAGATCTCCAGCAAATCTGTCAGACGTGATCTGCCTTTGACAAAGCCAAAAAAAACCAAAGAACTGTGGATGCTGGAAATCTGAAAAAATAACATAAATTTTCGAAGAAACTCAGCAGGCCTGGTAGAATCTGTAGAGAGAAAGCAAAGTTAGCCAAAGCCATATTGACTGTCTAATAATAATATATTTTTGTGTATTTACCTTATCTCATATTATCACCCGTATCAGTTTTCCTACTAGTGATATCAAGCTGACAAACATAGTTTTCATGACATCAACATATTTTCAATCACTGTTTTTCTACCTGAATTTTAAAATTATTAAATTCTAACAACTGAAATTTCTGCTAACTCTATCTGCACTGGTTAGCCTATCAAACTGATATGAATCATCAAAGAAAATTGTCAAAGTTGACCATATGTCTTTGCTAACCTACCCCAATGTTATTCTGCCCTTTGTCGCAGAACAATGTTTACAAATGTGATAAAATGAAAAGAAATTTTGAATATCAGAACTGAAAAATTTGAACAAGTTGCATGAAGTAATTAATATTCAAAGTCTCACTTGTTTTGCTTGCATTATTGTTGTACAAAGGAGAATTTTACCAATTTGAGATGAGCAAGTGAAAAAGACAAATATTCAAAAGAGAAGAGCATTGAAACAATTGTCTAAAAGAAATCTTGATAAATGTTCTGCCAATGCCAATCCTGCTATTTGACTCTCGTACATACAGTTAACTCTCTGGTAATGAATTTCTTGCTCCCCTATTTTAGTG
The DNA here is from genome assembly GCF_030684315.1 of Stegostoma tigrinum. Taxonomy (NCBI): domain Eukaryota; kingdom Metazoa; phylum Chordata; class Chondrichthyes; order Orectolobiformes; family Stegostomatidae; genus Stegostoma; species Stegostoma tigrinum. The sequence continues at coordinate 3,492,289 of NC_081355.1, forward strand.
AAAGTATTTTAAACAAATGGAATATCGTACCCATTGAAATAGGGGAATGCAGAGATAGTCTATTTTCATACAATAACACTGCTACAGTCTTTTTATGAGTTGAAATCTCCGTGATAATACCAGAGCAAATTAAAGAAAAAGGGCTGTTTTCTTTACATTGAGACAGAGGTATCTTTGCGGCTTAAATGGGTACTGAGTCTGATAAATTTGTGTTAGATATACAGATTTCTCTCAGCTCGTATGCATATGTCCAGCCTTTTCATGCTGCTGCTGACTTGTCATTGTTTATCACTGATTGTCTGCTGGTCACTAGAAGTTGTGGAAAGGAACTTAAAACATGTAGGTTAAAGAGGTCTCTTCCATCATGAGAACTGAAACCATTTTCACAATCATCTTTCATTCCATCCTGCGAAGGGCTGTACATTTGCAGAGCAGTTGACTTCACTCAGTGGGCTCCTGCTGTCTCTTGACATTGTAGTCAAGACGAGGGGGGAGGTATTTAGAATCCAGGATCTTGCATAATTTTACCCTATATCTCTGAATTACTGCTAAGGTGGCCACTTTGTCAGTGAATGTTCTTAAACTTGTGAAAAAAGTACCAAATCTGATTCTTCAGCTTTTCATAAACTCCCCTTAAACACAAATATTGTGCAACCTCATGACAGCCATGTGATGATAATGTCTTGTTTATTTTGCTGCAGTAGAGAGGACTGAAATAACTCCACAGAGGCTGGTATCCCATTACTAATTCATCCTTTATTTATTTTATCACATAGTCTGCCATTACACACTATCTATTGAGAGCTGCTAACAGTCCTCATTAACAACTGAATAAAAACCAAAAGAACTGTGGATTTTGTAAATCAGGATCAAAAACAAAGTTGCCGCAGAAGCTCGGCTGGTCTGGCAGCATCTGTGAAGGTAAAAACAGAGCTAACGTTTCGGGTCCAGTGACTCTTCCTCAGAACTGATAGTGGCCGTTGAGGAAGGGTCACTCGAACTAAAACATTACCTCTGTTTTCTCCTTCACAGATGCTGCCAGACATTCTGAGCTCTGCCAGCAACTTCTGTTTTTGTTTCACCCTTTATTTACATGTGCATAGTATATGAGACTGACCCAGCTCGCTCAGGGCCAGCTGTCAGAACAGAAACCCCAGCACACCTGTGATTGGTCCGGGTTAACAGCTCCACTCAGGGAACTCATATTCAAACAAGGTCCACATGGCTGACCTAACTACAATCTCTAAATTGACCCATTCTCTCCATTTCACATCACAATTTTCATCTCCATTTGTCTTTCTCATCATTAACAAAAGCACAATGAAAAACTGGCAATATGACAAAGGGAGATATATAAAGAGGAAAGAACACATGCTTCATCTAAGATCTGGGTGTTACAAGAGAGGTAAACAGGTGAGGCGTTCAGAGAAATAATTTGATGCCAATGATTCACTATCAATGAGAGATAGTGGATTGAAAGGAGTGTAGAATTTGATGAAGAGATTTTGTAAATAATGTTACAGAACTAAGGATATTGTTAATGAGGTCAAAGAGAGACTCTGAAACACAACTGGTATTTTTAGCTTTGAGGTATTCATGAATTAGGACCCACTTTAGGCTGAAATAGAGGGTATTGGGAGAATAGATGCCAGGAAATAGAATATTGACAACAAGATCATGTTTAAAATTGACGTAAGGTGGGAAATCTATCCCAACTAGCACAGCCTTGGATTAATCACAGTCATATGGCCATACAGCACGGAAACAGACCTTTTGGTCCAGCTCATCCATGCCGAACAAGTTCCCAAACTAAACTAGTCCCATTTGCCAGCATTTGGCCCATATCCCTCTGAACCTCAAACAACATAAGAGAATAAGACAGGATTGACAATGTTACAATGTTTCTAATAAAGATACTTGCTTTGCTACCAGAGAGGTGAATTTTCACAAAGCATTTGTTACAATAATGTATGGTGTAATTATAACTGGCTAAGCATTGTTGAGAAAAGCTGTTCTATCATTTTCTGGCAGGTTTAGTTCTGATTATTTATCAGTTTTTGAGCATTCATAAAGAAAAAGGTCAGATAAAATATTTTATACCTAATTTTTACAAAATAAATGCATCAGTTTTTTTCTGAAATATGACTTGGAACCAGCTTCATATTTTGTACAAGATTCCAACTGGATTTGCTGCTTGTAGACTGCAAGAATCTGTTTAGTGCTGTCCCCATGAGTGCTGGCACTATAAATTGGCACAGAGTGATATTTCTGAGCATTGTCAATATTTCATGAATTGCTCTTTTTTTACGAAACATGCAAACTATATTCATAATTTACATTAGTTGCTTGTGGAAACTCTAAGCCAATGCAGTGACAGATGTTATCCATTCATCTAATCTAATAGATTAAAATACCAAGCAATCATTTCTAATGTGTTTTTTTAAGTTGATGTCAGTCAGTTTCCACAGATAATAATAAGAAAATTATATTATATATATATAGTACACACAAGTACAGGAGATTTTCTTGCACATTGTCATATCAGCAGTCTTCTCTAAAAACATTTATTTGGATAAGCGGTAGGTTATAAAACAGCAGTCTTGAAATTGCAATGTTGAATATTAAGGGATGAATGCTCAATGCATCAGATTGAAAATCTTTTCTGTGCTATTCCAATGGAACCAATAATGTGAATTACTCAGTCCTGAAACTAAAGTGGGGGATGATTCTCGCTCAGAATTGAAGCTGCCATTTACAACCTTGATTAACCTTTATATTGCAGGATGTTGAAAATACCTCATTCCAAGAAGACATCAGATCCAATTTTGGTTGCCTGTTTGAATTTTACGTTCAGAAATAAAGATTTGACAACAGGCTGTGGATTTTTCATTCAACAGGACTCTTTACCTGATGTGACTATGCCTCATAACATAAGAAACTAGCACATGGGTACCGTGGTACATCTGTCTGTGGGCTAACATTAAGCAATTCAATTACAAACAGTAGCTTGCTTCCATAAGCATGTCATTTTCCAAGTAGCCCCAGTGTAAATGGAGTCTGAGGCCTTCATACTGTCAGATCACACGCGACAGTACAGTGATGATATCATGAGCACACCTCTGAAAGGTATACTGACATACTGACCATGAAATATAAACACAGAAATATCCTTAGGTACGCTACGGTATCAGGAAGTCTTACACACAGAAGTTTGCTAATGTGCCCGCTTCCACCACCTCCACTGGCAGTGCATTCCAGGCACCCACCACCCTCTGAGCAAAAAACTTTCTCACACTTCTCCCCTAAATTTTCCCCCTGCCACCTTGAGCTTGCCCTCCCGCAGTTGACCTTTCCGCCTTGGACAAAGCTTCTGATTAAACATCCTCATCTTTGCCTAATACTTTTGGAAACGTCCATCAGGTCTGAATGAATTGTTATTATTCATTAGCAGGAGATGGATGTTGTTGGCTAGACAGTATTTAATGTCCATCACAAGTTGTCTGGGAGAAGGTGGTGCTGAGCTGTTTTCTGGAATCACTCTTGAGACAGAATGTGGCGTGCATGGGGTCAGAATCACCAGAATGTTTTATAGCTCTAGCTACTGAGTGTTGTGTTACCATTCTGAAGGTGGTGCAGCCTTCTGCCGGGGCTGGTATCAGCCTGTATACTGCAGACATTGTTGTCTATGACCAGGTTATGTTTCACTTAAATAAGCTTTCATGCAGAGGTGTAGAGTTGGACTAACGGTTAGAGAGATGCCTTTCATCGTAATCTCATGCTTTCATCCTCTGAGGAAGTTACTGTGGCTATTTGAACAGCTGACAGATTAACCACAGTAACTTAGAACGAAAGCTTGGATGAGCCTGAACAACGTGAGTTGTGACTAAGAAAATCTGACAGCATTTTCTGAGACAGCAGCAAGGCCCTGCTTGACGTCAGGAACATTTCATTGCAAACTCCAAACACATTCTGTCCATGGAATTGAGATTCTCACTAGAAAGCAAAGAGAAGCTCGTTAAGGGGGTTTTTGCTTGTTATTGGCCTTAGTGATTGTGTCTCTCTTCTGATTAATATGCAGCTTCCTGTGCTACTACCAGTTACGTGGAAACTAGACGTTGACAGTCCTTGGTGTGAAATTTGGAGCAGGTACCTGGTGGCTCCAGCTCTTTGCTTGGTCCTCTGGACTGCCATCTTGGAAAATGGTGCCAACATCTCATGGCATGATTCATGGGCACCACTGCATGCTTTCCACGTTCATGGATCTGGCATCTGACATCTTCCACCCACTCAGAAAGTGCCGGGGCACCGCTCTGATCCACTTCCAAAATACTTCATTGCTATACAGCTGCACCTTGGGTCACGCCAGCAAGAAGGATTGAAAAAGCTACTGCAAGGATGCTTTGCACAGGCACCCAACTGACAAATTAGATTGGGCTACATCCCAGTGTCATTCGCATCCTCTCGTAGCACTCACTTACTTTGAGCCTACCTGGATGATCGAAGCATACCTGACTTGCCTTGCCTTGTCCTAATGTTCTTTACACATCTTCCCCAATCAACCCCATGCCTCCACCCTCCCCCACTCTCCCCCACAACTCTACCTTCACCAGCCAGAGTTATCAGGCTTGCCTTGATCTTTAGTGCAGACATAAAGCCAGGAAGCTTGTCCTAGTTGTCAGAGAGTTTTCAAAGGGCCCCAGCTCAGGAAGTCAAGGGTAACCTCCAATATCAGTCCAGGATATTTGGCCACTATCAGTTTGCCACTTCGGGCAGCCAGGGTCAGGATCACTTCATCAAAGGGGTGAGGGGCTGAATGTTGAGCTCCATACTAAATTTACCAGTGCACATGTGTCCATGGCGTCTCACTCAAATAGCCGATACGTGCTGGTCTTGAAAGACTTACACTGGGAAAGTCAAGGAGTCAAATCTAACAGGAAAATTTTCTCCAAAATGAACCTCCACTCCTTCAGAGGGTGCAAGTTGAACTCTTATTATTTAATACTGCAGGTATGCAAGTAAGATTCATCCCACAAATGAGTTAATCTTTGAGATGTAAATAAAGTTCATGAACTCTGATATGTTTTGTGTAGAATTATTGCATTTTGACAGCCAATCATTCAGTCACTGTGCAAGATAGAATGAGATGGGCAGCTCAAATCAATTGGCCCAAGAAGATTGAAGCAGAAAAATAATAGACCCTCCAGAAGGAGTCAAACCTATTTCTGTAATCTCAACTTGAATCACAATAGTTGGAGTAATAATATAAAATTGGCTATACTTGACCTTTGCTTATTTAAGCTTGTAAGTACTTAGACCTTAACCTTTTGTCAGTAGGAGATTAAGGAACCAATGCCCTCTATATGTGGCACCTTGGATCACGCTGAGGGTGCAAGCAATTTAGTCCCTTCTTTGTCAATTAATTAGGATCAATTTAAAAAATCAACAACATAAAATTTGAATAAGGAAATATAGTTACGAGTGAAAGAGTCCTCACCTTTAATGGTCTATATTACTCTTAATGGGCTTTATATGTAAATTAATCAGTCAGAAAATATGGATGATTTACTGGGGTTGTTAACAGCAGAAAAAAGACCATGAAGATGAGGGACATAATTGTTTAATCATGTGTAGAGTCATGTCTGGAGAAAAGAGAAAGTAAAGGCACTCAGTGTCAGATCAGACAGGGAAATAAAAATAAAGAGATAGAAAGAAGGTCTGGATTGAGAGACAAATAATGAGCAGAAACATGTTTCTTTTTCTCTTTAAATTCAAATCTGAAGGAATAAGACTTCGATTTAAAGTAGGTAATTTTCAGTGCCAGAGAGATTGACAGGCAGTAATTAATGTGATCAGACAGTTACTTGGTTTCATGTAATTGCTTTGAAATCTAACACTAGTCTGTGTGATTCAATGGTGAGGTCAATAGCTAGATGCTATTTTTGTGAAGCTAACACAGGTAAAACAGTGCAACTGTGACAGAAATGCCAGACTAGTGTGTTTAATTGCACACCTTACACTGTCTGATATTACTGTAGCATTTACAAAAAAATTGCATAGGAGGGTCTTTAGCTTTCCCATTATTTTTGACAACAAATATTGGGTCAATAGAATAACAGATTCTACCTGAATTTTAGCAATGCTACCAACTATACCCTGCAGGTGTCAGACAGCATCAGAAAGTCTGCAGAACTCAAAGCTGGGAATAAGACATTTGATTTGAGAAAACAGGACATGTTACACATAAAATTATTGCCATTGATGTACTTATATGTTGTTTCTGTCACAACTTACATAAGCTACCAAAAATTGAAGAGTGTGCTGTGGAGGAATTCCAGTGTCAGACATCTGTACTGCATCAAAATAGAGATGAAAACCAAAAAAAAATTGAAGCCACTCGATGACTATGAAGTAATGAGATCTGAACAAAATATCTTATCTTTTATTGAATTTCTTTTTGCATTTTATTTCCTAGCATACAATATTCAAGAGAAACAAATCCAAATTCTTGATTCTTGCCGGCAATGCATAGGAAAATTATTGATAGCATTAGAATAATAAACCTCAATAAATCATTCATTCAATGAGTCTTTGTTTTTAACAAAAGCAGATTTTTGTTTTAAAACATTCATAGCTGGTGGGCTTTGCTGGTTAGGCTAATATTTATTGCCAAAAGGTTATTTAAGAGTTATCCATTTTGCTGGGAGTTTGGAATAACAAGTAGGCCAGGCCAATTAGGGATAGTCATTAAGGAAAGGACGTTAGTGAACAAGATGAGATTTTTTCAACAACAATAGGTTCACGGTCATCATTAAACTTTCAATTCTTGATTCTTATTGACTTCAATTTCGACCATATGCCATGGTGAGATCTGGGCGCAGGTCCCTGGAATATTACCCAGATCCCTTAACATCGTGTAATGATAATATTGTTAGGCCATCACCTCCCCACAGTAATGTGTGTGGAGCTGAAGGAACATAGCTGGATAGGCAGCATCAGTGGAGTTGGAAAGCTGACCTTTCTGAAGGAGGGTCCCTACCCAAAATGTCAGCTTTTCTGATCCTTTGATGCTGCCTATCCAGCTATGTTCCTTCAGCTCCACACTGTGTTATCTCTGACCCCAGCATCGGCTGTTCTTTCTGCCTCCCTACAGTAATATGCTTGACTGTTGTGAATCATAGTTATTTTAAAACCTTCAGGACTCTGTCAGGTGGTTATTACAATACTCGGCAAATTATTGAGAGAAGTTCAAATCCCAGTATGGTGCAATTTTGTGACTAAAACTTCACACAAGCTACTCAAGGATAGAAACCTGTAGTTCTCACTCAGTCTAACTCCAATCTCACAGCAATTCAGTTGACTCTGAAATGCTCTCTGATGTAACATGATAAGCTACTCAGTTGTATGAAACCACTACAAAGGGGACCACACAAAGTGATTCAAGAAGAAAATTCAGAACTAACCTCTGAAGGAAAGTTCATGTGAGAAAGAAATGTTGACATCCTGAGAAAGCAATAAAGGAAAATTGACCAAGTCAAATGAATCCTCACTTGATTGCTTCTGTTTAATAGATTTACATTGCACTGAGATTGCAATGGCTAACTTGCATATATTGTGATCACAACTGTTCTCTGCATGGGCTGAGTTATTACCTTTTTAAATTCATTCTGGGGATTTGCTGTCAAAGGCTGGCATTTATTGTCCCAGGTTAATTGGCCTTGAGAAGGTAGTGATGAGCCGTCTTTTTCATGAGTTGTACTCCATGTGGTGAAGACACCTCCACAATATCGTTCTGGTGTCAGTTTCAGGATTTTCACTCAGCCACTGTGATAGAGCGTGAACGTGAGTGAACTGGAGACCGACTTGGATGTGACAGTGTTTCTATGTGTGCACTGTCCTCACATTCTTAATTACGGGAGGTCATAAGTTTGGAAAGTACCATTAAAAAGCACAACTAAACAAGTGTAATGTATCTCGTAGATGCTAATGTATTCGTATCAGACCACATATTTGTAGAACATGTAGATTCTTACGGATTGAGAAGGGTGGCTTTAACTTCTGCCTTCATAGTCCTGTTTGGTTATGACATTAATACAGCTGAGAGGATAGCGAGCAGTTTGTTTCCCGGCCTCCCCTAATATGCTCAAAGATTGTTGTTATGAGAGAATAGTAATGACCTTAAGGTGCTTTCTATTGCTGTCATTTTCCCTGCCTTGAAGATGCTCCCACCCTTTGCTTTCAGAAGTTATGAAGAAGGAGAAATTAAGCCATTACCATATTACCAGCTGATGTAAATGCATTCTTGAAAAAAGAAGTGGTATCAGAGTATCAACTCCCTATTGTGTTCCCTATGATGGATGACAGTGGGCTGGCAGCAATTGTAAAGGGTAAAAGTAATTACAAATTTATTCTTCCATTGCGCATCTATTCTGTTTGATAATGAATTAGTTGAAGGGAATTATCCAGCACTCAGGTGGTTCGATAAAAAGAAACATAAGCAATTTTTATTCTTTCTTCAAATAATGTGGTCAAATTGTATTGAATTGCAGAGAGGGCAAATCTTTGGTGGTATAGTGGAAATTATTGTTGTGAAATGTGTTCATTTCTGATTTTCTCCTTTCACTAATTTAGTGCTTCAGCAGTCTAGAATCTCTCCTCTGTGTTCTAACTGGTGAAGCACACCACTCTCGCTTCCCAAGGGAATGCCACAGCTGAAGCCAAGCAGCACAAAGTGTGGATCTCCAGGTTTGGGTAAAAAAAGACCCTTGACCCCATTGTCTATCAAAAAGAATGTCAAACTTAACCTTACGTACATTTAAAGATCTGGCATCCACTACCATCTGGGAAAAAGATTCCGCACAATAACCACATTTGTCGAAAATGAAAACAAAATTCCTTACCTCTGACTTTAAAAGAAATAGACCTCTCAATCTTAAACTATAACTCCTAGTTCTAGTCTCCCTCATAAGTCGAGCCATCCTCCCAGTATACACTCTATCCAATTCCCCCCAGGATATATTTGAATAAGATCATTACTCATTCTTCTCAACTCTAATGGATTCAGTCTTCATACATTGGAACATAGGAATGAGAAGCGGGACAAGACAATTCAGCCCTTTGAGCCTGTTCTGCCGTTGGGTATGATCACGGCTGATCTTACCCTGGTCTCAACCCCACTTGCCTGCCTCCTTCTCATAGACCTTCATGCTGCTTCTCATCAGAAACACATCCATTTCTTTCTTGAATCTTTTGATTGATTCTGCCTCCACTGCAATCTGAGTCAGTGAGTTCCACAGATTCACAATCTTCTGAGAGATATAGTTTCTCCTCATCTCAGTTTTGAACGTGCATCCTCTCACTCTATATCTGTGACCCCTTGTTTCAGAGTGTCCCAAAGGGGGAGAATCTGTTCAACATGCACCTATCAAACTCCTTTAGCATTTTATATCCAACTATCAGATCATCCCCTCATTCTTCTGAACTCCAGTGAGTACAAGACCAAGCTATTCAACCGCTCCTCATAGAATAGCCCTTTCATCCCTGGAATCAACCCAGTGAACAGCATCCAGTATCACTGCATCCTTCCTCAACTAAGGAGACAAAAAAACTAGACAAAATATTTCTGGTGTGGCCTCACCAAACACCTTATATAACTGTAACAACAAATCTTTATTTTTATAATCTAGTCCTTTTGCAATCCATTTGCCTTTGTTATCATGTGCTGCACCTCCTTCTCCATTTTCTGTGAATTATGTACATAGACACCCAGATCACTCTGCTCTGAGGCACTTTCAATCTCCTTCCTAGTTAAATAATAACTTGCCCTCATATTCTTCCAGTCAATATGGACTCCCTTGCATTTATCCACATTAAAGCCCATCGCCAGATTCTGGTCCATTCTCCTAGGCTATCAACAAGCATCTGTAAAATCTTTATCTCTTCAGCACCGCCTGCTTTCCCACCTATTTTAGTATCATCATGGAGGTTGTTATGTTACCCTCTGTTCCTGCTTGCAGATCGTTTATAAGGATTATACATGGAGAACTGAACCCTGCGAAACCTCACTAGTTATAGTTTGCCAGCCAGAGAGCCCGTCAAACCTTTCTTCATCAGATAAGTTGTTTATCTCAGTGAGGCAATGGCCTCGTGGTATTACCACTGAACTACTGATCTGGAGACATAGAACAACATAGAACAATACAGCGCAGAACAGGCCCTTCGGCCCTCGATGTTGTGCCGACCTGGGTTTGAATCCTTCTATGGCAGACGGTGGAGTTTGAATTCAATAAATATCTGGAATTAGGAGTCTAATGATGGCCATGACTCCATTGTTGATTGTCCAAAACAAAACTATCTGGTTCACTAATTTCCTTTTGGGAAAGAAGGTGCCATCCTGGTCTGGCCTACATGCGACTCCAGACCGCAAGGTGGTTGACTCTTAACTTCCCTCTGGGTAATAAATGCTGGCCTGGCCAGTGATGTTGTCATCCTATGAATGAATAGAGAAGAAATCCTAGAGAAATGAATCTTCTCTGAACTGCTTCGAAGGCAGGTTATTTTTTTCACAAAAAATTCCAGAGCAGCACAGCTGAATAGGCTGGAGCTATTTTCTCTGGAGCATTGGAAACTGAATGATGACCTTATTGGAGTTTATAAAATCATGAGGGTCATGGATGGGGTGAATAGCCAAGGTCTTTTCCCCAGGGGGAAGGAGTCCAAAACTAGACGGCATAGGTTTAAGGTGAGAGGGGAAAAATTTAAACGGGACCTAAGGGGCAACTTTCTCATGCAGAGAGTGGTGCATGTGTGGAATGAGCTGCCAGAGGAAGTGGTGGAGGCTGGTACAAATACCATATTTTAAAAGCATCTGGATGGCAATATGATTAAGAAGGGTTTAGAGGGATATGGGCCAAATACTGGTGAATGAGGCTAGATTAAATAAGGTTATCTGGTCAGCATGGAAATGTTGAACTGAAAGGTTTGTTTCAAAATTATACATCTCTGTGACTCCATGACTCTATCCAATGTGATACTACCAATGCCCTGTACTGCTGTAGCTAGAGACACTAAACTTTTATATTCCATTCTCTTCGCAATCACTGGCAATGCATGGCACTAAGTGACTGCCTTGTGAATGCCCTGCCCTCACTCTCTTACCCTCACCTTGAAGAAGTGTGGTCAAGATTTTGCCTTCCTAGAGCACATGAAATGTTGGACAAGTTGGGTGGTTTTCAGCGCAGCATTGGTGGCTGAGAGATAATCCACTAGAATCAGGAGCAGTTATGTGAGGCATGGATAGTGGGTAAAATGTCAAGTACAGGCGGGCATAGGTTTAAAGTGAATCTAAAGGAGATGTACAAGACTAGTTTCTACATAGAGGGTAGCCTGAAATGTGTTCCCAGGGGAGGTGGTGGAAGCAGAAATAATAGCAACATTTGAAAAGCATTTAGACAGACACAGACAGGGAATAGAGGGATACAGATTATATGTAGGCAGTTGGGATTAGTTTAGGATGGCATCATATTAGAACTAGACATTGTGTGCTGCAAGGCCTGTTCCTGTGCTATAATATTCAATGTTCTACATATGCTGGACAGGTGCAGTTCCAAATACATTCAAAGAGCTGTACATCATCCAGGATAAAGCAGCCTGCTTGCCTGGCACCACATCCATAAACATCCACTCTATCCACCACTGATACCTAGCAGCAGCAGTGTGAACCAACCACGAGATGCAGTGCAGAAATTCAAAAAGGCTTCTTAGATGCACCTTCCAAATGCACAATCACTTCCGGCGAGAAGGGCAACGGCAGCAGATACATGGGAACACCACCAAATGAAAGTTCCTCTCCAAGCTGCTCACCATCCTGACTTGGAAATAAATTGCCGGTCCTTCACTGTTGTTTGGTCAAAATCCTGGAACTCCCTCCCAAAAGGGTATTGTGGGCCTACAGCTTATGGACTGCAGCAATTCAAGAAGGCAGCAGATTGGTAAGATGAGTAAGATGATCAAGGGTTATGGGGAGAAGGCAGGAAAATCAGATTCAGAAACTTATCAGCAAGGATCGAACAGTGGAGCAGACTCAATGGGCTTAATGGCCTAATTCTGTTCTAATACTGTTCCTATATCTTATGATCTTATTGCCCACAATGACCTGCCAGATTGTCTAGCTTCCCAATGGGGGCTAGTGGTTGGAACGGAGTGGGTGCATCATTATTTGTTCCCTTTAGCCCATAGGAGGGCCAATCCCAAAAGGTGGTACCCAAGCCCCATCCAACGTTTCTGCATTGATTGTAATGAGGTCAACCAGACGGACATCATAGAATATGAGTTTCCTGATTGAGGATGTTAATCTGGTCCAATTAGGGATCCCTGACCAACTGATATAAACAGGGGTGTCAGAAGTCCTGCTCGCTAATAGGAAGATGGACCAGCATCAAGTACTAAGCACATGTAAATAAAGGGTGACTTGGTGACTGCATGCAGGCCTCTAAGGAGTTATCTTAGTTTCTCTCTCCCTTCTCCTCTAGCTTGTCAATCCCTGCCCCTTGTTCCGACTCAAGAATAAAACAAATTCTGATTGATTTCCGAACACCTCTTCAATGTTCTATGTGTGGAACTGACATTGAATTCAGCCCATTCCCTGAGAATCAATCCTCAATATCTACATCATTAATGCCTGTTTAACATTGAAGGGAACTAGAATATTTTGGATAAAATCTCAAAAAGTGTGACATGAACTGATGCAAAGCAGACTACTTGCAATTTTTTGAAGGCCTGAAAGCTCCATTTTGTTATCTAGAAGACTAAAACTAATAATTTCAGAGAATACTCCAAACAAAACCCCATTTCTCTGGTATTGATAGCTGTGATTTTTTCTTCCTTTCCAATGAATTTTCAGGCTGTTTATAAAAAGGCATGTGAAACTTCAATTTCTGTGGTCGAGGGAATGATATGTTTCGGTGATTAAAATGTTATTTAATGATTTAACACAATACAACTAATTCACCTTCTTAACTGTTCTTAAACATTCTGCTAAATGACACCCAGTTTGGGTTCCACCAGAGCCACACAGTCCCAGGCTTCATTACCGTCTTGGTTCACACATGGACAAAACAGCTGAATTCCAGAGGTGAGGTGACAGTGACAGCCCTTAACATCAAGGACTCATTCAATGCAGTGTGACATCAAGGAACCCGAGCAAAACATGAGCCAATGAGAATCTCTTCACTAGTTGGAGCCATACTTGGCACAGAGGAAGATGATTGTTGGTGTTTGAGGTCAGTCATCTCAGCTCCAGGACATCGCTGCAGGAGTTCCTCAGGGTAGTGTCCCAGGGCCAACCATCTTCAGCTGCTTCATCAATGACCTTCCCTCAATCATGAGATCAGAAGTGTGAATGTTGACTTATAATTACACAATGGTCAGCACCATTTGCAATTGCTTAGATACTGAAGCAGTCCGTGTCCAAATGCAACAAAATCTGAACAATATCCAGGCTTGGGCTGACAAATCACACATAACATTTGACACATGGATACCAGGCAATGATTGCCTCCAACAAAAGAAATTCTAAACTTCCCTCTACTGTTAACATCCTGTGGGTTTATCAATGTCCATGACTGAACAAGATTAGCCAAGATAAATATTTCAGCAGGTCAGAGGATGAAATCCTGCAGTAACGGAATTACCTCCCGGTTCTCCAAAATCTGTCTACCATCTACAAGGCACGAGGCAGGAGTGTGATGGAATACTCCCCACTTGTCTGGATTGGTGCAGCCCTAACAACACTCAAGAAGCTTGACACCATCCAGGACAATGCAGCCTGCTTGATTTGTTCCACATCCACAAGCACTCACTTCCTCCGCCACCAATGCCCAGTAGCAGCAGCGTTACTTTCTACAAGATGAATTGCAGAAATTCACCCAAGATCTTTTGACAGCACCTTCCAAATGCATGGCCACTTCAATCTAAAAGAGCAAGGGCAGCAGATACATGGAACACCACCACCTGAAAGTCCACCTCCAAGTCACTGACCATTTTGATTGAGAAATTTATTGCCATTCCTTTCCTGTTGCTGAGTCAAAATGCTGGAATTTCCTCTCTCAGGACATTGTAGGTCAAACTCCAGCACATGGACTGCAGCAGTTCAAGGAGGCAGCTCACCACCACCACCTTCTGAAGGGGCAACTAGGGATGGGCAATAAATGCTGGTCAGCCCATCCCATTGTTGTATAAAACAAATCGATAGCGGATGCACCATCTGCTATATTAAAAAAATATAGTCTATAACCTGTCTACTGGACATGCCAATTTTTTTTATATGAGCAATGAAGTAGTTATTTGAAGAGTGGTCACTGTTGTTGTGTCGGAAACACAACAACCAAACTGTGCACACAGCAAGCTTTCACAAGTGTCATATGGTAATGATCAGATAATCCATATTTGGGATATTGACTGAGGGATTAGTATTAACCAGTGCACCTGCGGAGAGCCTGGTTTCTGTTTGAGAGCTCACGCGCTCAAGAGGCTATCAGATGTTTAATCTAAGCAGAAACAATATAGAGAGTTATGAGGAAAGCATAGGAGACTGACTCTCCATTACAAACGCACTTAGAGAGCCAGCACCGACACTATGGGCAGAATGGCTTCCTTAACAATCATGGCACTCCCTGGAATCATGTTTTGCATAATATTTTGCATTGACCTGAGACTGCATGTTCCAACATCAGGACAGCAACTTCATTGGAGTGGCTCATCAATGCTACATACAACATGGTACATAGAACAGTTCAGTACAGAAAAGGCCCTTTGGCCCACGATGTCTATGCTGACCATGCTGTCATTCTAAATTAATCCCATCTGCCTGCATATTGTCCATATCTCGATACTTTTTGTCTGTTCATGTGTCTGTATTAAAGCTTCTTAAACATTGCTGTTGTATCTACTTCCACCACCTCCCCTGGCAGTGCATTCTAGTACCTGTGTAAAACCTTTTCTCACACATCTCCTTTAAACTTACCCTCTTGCACCTTAAATCTATGCCCCCTTGTATTTGAAATTTCCAAACTGGGAAAAAGACTCCGAGTATCCATCCTTCCATGCCTCTCATAACTTTAGTGTACTTCTATCAGATTGCCCGTCAGCCTTTAACTCCAGTGAAAATAATCCAAATTTATCTAACCTCTCCTTAGAATGAACACACTCCAACACAGGCAACATCGTGGGCAGCCTCTTTTGCACCTTCTCCTAAATCTCCATGTCTGTTTTTATCATGTGATGACCAGAACGTCATACAATGCTTCACATGTGCCCAGTTAAAGTCTTATACAGCAGTGGGAAGTCCTCCTAGGCTTCAGTATTAAACGCTAGATGTTTGTAAATTTAGCAATAATTAAGAAAAAAGTGGAAAGTACAGTAATTTTAAAATTGCACATATCTATGTGAAAAAAAATCTGAATTTGCTTCTTAAAACCAACCATATATCCTGTTCAAATTAATTGAAGGATAAAATTGACATTAATTTTGATTTCAGCATATAACAAATGTTTAAATGAATGAATAGTTTGTTTTTGTCAAACACAAAGAAATATGGGTCAAAGGCAGATGTATGGTGTTGGCCATGATCTCATTGAATGGTGGAACAGGCTCAAGGGGCTGAATGGCCTACTTCAGTTCTGATGTTCCTATAACAAGTGAGCATTGCAGAAAATCTACAATGATGGATAGTAGCGATGCCACCACTGGGGTCAAAGTTTTGTGCGCATTAGTGAAGGCTGACAAGCCTGGGCTGGCCTTAGCCCAACAAGGGGGGAGACAGATCCCTATCAGGGAAGCCCAGCTTTGACCATCTGCAAGCCTGTGGCTTAAGAAACGACTGTAAAGTTTGAGAGTTTAACATTATTTCTTTATTTTTCTACTTTGATGCTAAGAAAACGGTGGTGCTAAACCTCTTAACTTGTTTCTTTATTTCTCCATTTCTGTAACTAAGATTTTATATCTTGGTGCTTTGTAGCCAAGATGGTGCCACGTCGGGGGGCATTGTATACTTTTCACTGCACCACTGTACCCAGTGCTGATTACATGTGACAATAAAACCCAAATCTAAAATCTAAAAATTGAATGGAGTTGGCAATTCACAAGCAAGAAGATTTGTATTTAGTGAACAAAGTGTGGAGCTGGATGAACACAGCAGGCCAAGCAGCATGTTAAGAGCACAAAAGCTGACGTTTCGGGTTTCTGATGAAGGGTCCAGGCCTGAAACATCAGCTTTTGTGCTCCTGAGATGCTGCTTGGCCTGCTGTGTTCATCCAGCCCGACACCTTGTTATCTTGGATTCTCCAGCATCTGCAGTTCCCATTATCTCACATTTGTATTTAGTGCATTTTTTGTTAAAGTTGTAAAGTTGTTGAAGGCATTTGGACAGTAGGTTTCCTCCTGTGAGAAATCAGACATACCTCCTATATTCACTAGAGGGCACTGGCAAAAAAAATTGAATTTGCTGAAAATGATATAGCCTTATTTAATAATCTTACCTTTTGCTCCACTTTGCATTTGTTGTATAATTTCAGTGTGACAAGTTGGGTCTACTGAATAATGCCACATTTAATTCTCAAAGCTAAGAGTAATTCCAATTGTTCTTCCTTGGCAACTGGCCAGGAAATCTGACTTCAACATCAACATATAAATGAGGAGCAGAATTCAGCCATTTGAGCCTTCAACCTGCTACCCTATTCAATGAGATAAAAACAGGAATGTTTCACCACCATGGTAATGGGTGTAGGGGAAGTTGCATCTCGAGTACTGTGTACAGTATTGCTCTTTTTAAGGATGGTTTTTAAACTGATATAGGCAGTTCAGAGAAAGTTTACACAACAGCTCTGTGATAAAAATGTGCAGAGCTAGATGAACACAGCAGGCCAGGCAGCATCAGAGGAGCAGAAAAGCTGATGTTTTGGGTCTAAATCCTTCTTCAGACCCATTTCTGAAGAAGGGTCCAGACCTGAAACGTCAGCCTTCCTCCTCCTCTGATGCTGCCTGGCCTACTATGTTCATCCAGCTCCACACCTTGTTATTTCAGACCCAGGCATCTGCAGTTCCTACGATCTCTGAGCTCTGTGACATGTTGACTTTATACTTGACAAAGGTTTTCAAAATTATGAGCAGGCTATATAGAGTAAGTAGGGAGAAGCTGTTCCCACGCAGAAGGCAGAAGAGAACATGAACGTTTAAGTGGAAAGTGGTATGCAAACAAAGCAGGTGATGCAAAAAGAAACTTTTTAGCTCAGTGAGTAGTTGGGGTCTGGACTATACGGAAATGTGGCAGTGGCAGGTTCAATTGAGAAATTCAAGGGGGAAAAGGGATGATTATCTGGATGGAGATTGTATGCGGAGATAGGGAGAATGATAGGAGATTGGCACTGGGCAATAGAACCAGTGCAGGCACAATGGGCTGAATGGCCCCCTTCGATGATTCTGCAATAAATAGAGGATCTAATGCATTGGATTGGCTGGACCTATGTCCATTGGAGTTTTTGGAGACCAGCCCTGCACATTGACCTCCAGAAGTGGTCTCGTCAGTTTTTAATAGGACTAAGAAACGTCATGAGGTACTGACAGTTTTCACATTCAGCTGTTTAAAAAGATCTGAAGAAACTGGGGGTGTCAAAGAAGTGTTACAATGTTAATGAGGAAATAGAATACAAACCTTGCATTCATATGGTGACTTTGAGAAAATCCCAAAATGCTTGCTATTGTAACGTAAACAGATATGCAGATAGCTCCCACAAACAGGACTGTAATAATGTCCAGATAATATGCTTGATTGATCATGTGTTAGGAACAAACACTAGCCAGAATACTGAGGTTAACTCCACAACTCTTTACTGAAACACTGCGGTGTGATCATTTACATTCAACTCAGACTGAAATGAGAGACTCGGTTTAAAGTTGCATCCAAAAGAGAGCACTGCCTCAGGGAGTAGCAGCTACAAATTTTGTTCTTGAGTCATACTTGAGCCCCTCTGTATTCACATAGGAAGGAAAGGGCTCTACAATGTGAACCATGGCAGAAAAATCGTTGAAGATCAAGTCGATCGGAAGATGAAGCATGAGAGTATTATCTGTATAAAATGCCATTTGTGATTTATGTTTGTGATTAAATGAATTACGTAAAAGAGTAGGCCAATCAGCTCGCCCCTGCCTCCCTAACCTGTCCTTCCTCCCACCTATCCCCTCCTCCCACCTCAAGCCCCACCCTCATCCCCTACCTACTAACCTCATCCCACCCCCTTTGACCTGCCCGTCCTCCCCGGACTGACCTATCTCCTCCCTACCTCCACACCTACGCACAACTTTACTGGCTTCATCCCCGCCTCTTTGACCGGTCTGTCTCCTCTCCACCTATTTTCTCCTCTATCCATCTTCTAACTGCCTCCTTCTCTCTCCCTATTTATTTCAGAACCCCCTTGCCCTCCCCCATTTCTGAAGAAGTGTCTAGGCCCAAAACCTTAACCTTCTTACTCCTCTGATGCTGCTTGGCCTGCTGTGTTCATCCAGCTCTACATCTCGTTATCTCAGATTCTCCATCATCTGCAGCTCCTGCTATCCCTGGAATATTGTGCACAGTTTTTGGATCGTTATCTGCAGAAGGATGCTGTGGCCATTGACTACATGCAGCAAAGTTTTATCAGGCTGATCCTGGGGATGGCAGGATTGATGTACAAGGAGAGAGAATCGGTGAGGATTATATTTGTGCGAGTTTAGAAGAACGACAAGGGGATCTCACAAACACCTATAAAATTCTAAATGATTAGACTAGGTAGATGTGAGAAGGATGCTCTTGATGACCGGAGAGTACAGAAACAGATTACGCTGAAAAGATAAAGGCTAGAATATACATGACATAGATGAGGACATTTTTTTTCATTCAGAGAGTGATAATCCTGTGGAATTTGCTCCCTTAGAAAGCAGGTGAGAACAAAACATTGAATGTTATCAAGAAAAAAAATGGCGACATTGTTCTCAGGATTATGGCTTTGTGCTTGGGAAATCATGTCTCACTAAACTGAGTTTTTGAAGAAGTAACAAGAAGTATTGATGAAAGCAGAACAGTGGATGCAATCTATATGGACTTTAATAAGGTGTTTGACATGGTTCTGCAGGGTAGACTGTTTAACAAGGTTAGATCACATGGAACACAGGGTGAACTAGCTATTTGGATACAGAATTGGCTCGAAGGTAGGAAACAGAGGGTGGTGCTGTGTTACTTTGCAAACTGCAGGATCAGATGGAGCAATGGACTGACGAGTTTTTTTTTCTTTATTCATTCACCAGATGAAGGTGTGGAGCCACATTTCTGCCAGACAAGGTAAGGATGGCAGTTTCCTTCTCTAGAGGACATTAGTGAACCAGATTGGTTTTTCTGATAATCGACAATGGAGTCAAATTCCATCCTCTGCCATGGTAGGATTCAATACTTGGGACTCCAGAATGGTAGCTGGGTCTCTGGATTAACAGTCTAGCCTTAATTTGACTAGGCCATCACATCCCCTACTAGTGGCAGATGGTGTTTAATTTAGATAAATGTGAGGTGCTGCAGTTTGGAAAGGCAAATCAGGGCAGGACTTGAACACTTAATGGTAAGGTCCTGAGGAAGTTTTGAATCAGGAGTTAGGAGATCATGTTGCAGCTGTACAGGACATTGGATAGGTCACTTTTGGAATAGTGCATTTGATTCCTGTCTCCCTCCTGTTTGAAGGGTGTTGTGAAACTTGAAAGGGCTCAGAAAAGATTTACAAGGATATTGCTGGCTTGGAAGGTTTGAGCTGCAGGGACAGGCTGAATAGGCAGGGGCTATTTTTCTTGGACCATCAGAGGCTAAGGAGTGGCCTTATCGATGTTTGTTAAATTGTGAGGGAATGGATAGGATCAATAGCCGAGGTCTTTTCCTGGAGTAGTGGAGTCCAAAGTCAGCGGGCAAAGGTTTAAGGTGAGAAGGGCAAGATTTGAAAGACACTTAAGGGGCAACATTTTCACACAGAGGGTGGGACGTGTATGGAACGAGCTGCCAGGGGAAGTGGTGTAAGCTGGTATAATAACAACATTTAAACGGCATCTGGATGGGTATATGAATGGGAAGGTTTTGAGGGATATGGGCCAAATACTGGCAAATGGTGTTGGATTAATTTAGGATATCTGGTCAGGATGGACGAGTTGGACCAAAGGGCCTGTTTCCGGGCTGTACAGCTCTATGACCCTATGACTCTTTGAATGAAGGACTTAAAGGACCTGGGAAGAAATCAGGAACATAGCACTGAGATGGATGATCAGCCATGATTATGTTGTATGGTGGAGCAGGTCAAGGGTTGAATGGTCTACTCTTGCTCCCACATTTTATGTTTCTATTATGGCTGATCTGATTTGCTCCAGTGGTGCTAAAAATCCCACATGTATTCTCACCTGTGATTTTACAAGGATAGGACATAATTTGATTGACATTTAATGACGCCTTTACAAGAGCAATGAGCATGGCATCTTATGGAATTTTTTTTTATCACAATTAGATTAAAAAAAAAACAGAGAAAGCTGTCCCTTTCTGCTGGGTTTTAACCAAGTTAGTTTTTTTGGAAAGAGACAGTGGAATCCCTTTGAGACATGAATTGGATGTAAGGCAGTGCTGTTCACAAAGGGTTTTGCTGTTGATTTTCATTCTTAACATTCAGCAAATTGGGACATTTTCTATGAGTGCTTTCAGCCATCTGTGAGATCCAAAACTTTAAAATTGAAAAATCAGCTCACAGGTGCAATGTTGTTACTGATTCTTGCGATCACAAATTCAGATGTAAAATTGCCCTCGCCAATTAGCATTCTTATGCAAATAACCAAGCGTGACTGATGCACAAATTGCTTCTTGGAAAAGAAAATTATAGGAGTTGCTTTTGTTTACTTTCCAACATTACAAGGATCGTGACACACCTTGAATACTTAATTTAGCTCAAACTGCTTCAGACTTTTTATTTCCTTCAGTGCCCATATCCAAACATTTGGGCAGCTTTCAACAAATGGTGTGTGGTAATCCATAAGACACTTTCACTTTGAGGCATTCTCAAAATAACCATATCTCCCAGCCTATCCATCATGAGTTTAACAAGGTTCTAGCATTTACCTGAGCCTGTAATAGTCATAATCTGCCGAACTATTTAAACCACACAGTTATTAACTTGCTGGATTACCTTGCTTTTCTGAGGCTGGTTTTAGAAATTAGTGAGGGGTTTGTGTGGCAATGTGCATGTTTTCCTTTCACTGTAACTTAAAATGGCACTGGAATGTGGTGACAAAATACTCTTCACTTTATCTTCAAGATATGTGACAAGAAATAAATCATTCATTCATTCATCAGTAATTACTCCCCTGGAATCTGTCAAACTTTATAAACATGACAACAGAAGCTCCCATATTATATACCAAATCAACGCAGACTGGAGTTACAGAGTTTCACAACATGAAAAGATGCTCTTCAGCCCATCCTGTCTGCCCAGTCATGGAGCACCTTAGGTAGTCTCATCCCAGCAATTGGCCATTAGCCTTTGATCTCTCTGCTTATGAACTCTAGGCCTGTGCGCTCTCCTGTCTTACTGTGCCTGACACTCCGAAAGCTTGTGTGATCTTAAACAAACCTGATGGATTATAACCTGAAGTCATGTGACTTCTGATGTAGACTTGTATGCTGTGGAGTATCAAGTGATTATCTAAATACTTCTGAAATGTGGTGATGGTTCCCACCTCTAAAACCCTTCTGAGGCAGCGAGTTCCAGATTCCAACTACATCCTGGATGAAAAAAAAATCTTCCATAAATACTCCTGAAACCTCTTGCCCTTTACTTTAAATATATGACTCCCAGTTAATGGTCCCTCTGCTGAAAGGAGAGGCTTTCTTTCTTATCTCACCTATGTGTGCCCCTCATAATTTCTACCCTTGATCCTGCTCCATGGCTGATCTGACTAGAGTCAGAGAGTCATGCAGCACAGAAACAGTAGCCCAACTTGTCCATGCTTACCGGTTTTCCTAAACGGAAATGATCCTATTTGTCTGCATGTGGCCCATGTCCCTCTAAGCATCTCCTATTCATGTACCTGTCTAATTGTCTTTTAAACGATGTAATTGTATCTACCTCGGCCACTGGCAGCTTGTTCTGCATACACAGCAGACCTCATCAAAATGTCGCGTTTTTTGTTCATTTTAAGCCTTTCCCCTCTCACCTTAAACTGATGCCCTCTAGCTTTGGGTTGCCCTAACGTGGCAAAAAAAACTTTGGCTATTTATCTTGTCTATGCCTCTCATGATTTTATAGACCTCTACGAGGTTTAGGATGGCATCAAGGTCAGCAGAATCATATTGTATGAAACCTTTCAGCCTCTTGCTCGTTGAGATACTTTCTACCTCTTCCTGAAAGAAGTTCAAAGGCTGCTTTTAGGATATTTGTATCTCTAAAATAATATATTTAGTAGTAAATGTTATACAGTTTGTAGTCGAAGCCGCAAAGTTAAACCTCTGCAATGCTCTCTGGATGAATGCTACCTTGACCCTTCCCAGGCAGCAGAGGCCTAGTGTGTTAATCACAATCAAACTAGCATTCAGTGGTTAAAGCTCAATCTTGTCATCTTCAGGTCCACACATTCACTTCCTAAACTGGTTGTGAAATGATAACAGAGGGTAGCAATTCTCCCAGGTACCTACACACACTCACCCAATCTACAAGTGAATGTGACCTCTGGTCCTCCAACCTTTACACATGACCGTACTTTATGAGGTCTGAGATCAGGCAACCCAGCCACACCAACAACTTACAGAACTTGTAGTGCCCTTTATGGAAGGAAAAATACCATCCTTACCTGGCCTGGCCTACATGTGGCTCCAGATCAACAGCAATGTGGTTGATTCTTAACTGCCCTCTGGGTAATTGGGGATGGGCAATAAATACTGCCTGGCCAGAGACACACTCATCTCATGAATGCAAACAGGGAAAAACAAAATGTCACCAAGGCACTTCACCGGAAAGTTATGTTCAGATTAAGGAAGTTGATCAATAGATTACAGAGAAGGGCAGCGTTTAAAGATGTACAAATATTTCATAAAACATAGTGAGGTTGAAAAGATACACGGAGATTTGTGTGAATTGAAGATAACACAGTGTACAGCTGGATGCACACAGCAGGCTAGATAACATCAGAGGAGCAGGAAAGATGACTTTCAGGTCATGACCCTTCATCAGAAATTCTGAAATTCTGACCAAGGGTCCCCACCTGAAACATCAGCTTTCCTGCTCCTCTGATGCTGCCTGGCCTGCTGTGTGCATCCAGCTCTACACTGTATTCTCTCAGACCCCAGCATCGGCAGTTCTTACTATCTCTGATCGGTATGATTTAGTGTGATATACAGTGGTGGTCTGTCATTACCACACTGTGAAACTTATATTAGCTCCCGTAACCTTAAAATGAGGTATGGGTCACATAGTACTGAAAAATTCAATGAAGTTTTATTACAGCATCTAACATCTACAAAGCACAGGCACTTGTGTAAATGTATTGAAATGAAGCAATTGGTCTATGAACTGCAGTATACTTTCTTTGATGCACCATGCTGCAAGAGGCCTGAGCCCAATAAGATGGCGACTGAGACATTTTTACCATCAGGACACATGCAGTGGTATGGTAAGGATGCCCTGAAATTACCCTTAGGTGTACTTCACTGTGAGATGTAACTCATCAGAAATATGAAGGAATGATGCTTTGGAAGGGTTTGAAATGTCTTAAAAATCAAATCATAGGGAGATACTTGCGTATGAAACACAGAAAGCTAGCACTTGGGTGCAGCGGGTATTCAATAAGGCTAATGGAATGTTGGTTCTTATTTCAAGGGTTTCGGAATATAAGGTAAAGAAGTCTTGCTGCACTATACAAGGTTCTGGTGAGATCTCATCTGGAGTACTGAGAGCAATTTTGCTCCCTTTATTTAAGGAAAAATATCATTTCAATGGAGGTAGTTCAGTGAAGGTTCACTAGGAATATCCCTGGTATGCAGGAATTGTCTTATGAACAAAGGCTAAACAAATTAGGACTCTGCTCATTGGAGTTTAAAAGACTAAGAGGTGGCCTCATTGAAACGTAAAGGATTTTTAAGGGGTTTGGCAGGGTAAATGCTGAGACGATGTTTCCATCATGGAAGAGTCCAGGACCAGAGGGCACAGTCTCAGAAAAAGGTGGCGCCAAATTAACACCGAGATGAGGAGGAATTTCTTCTTTGTTTTTTTCTCTTTCTTTTGTGAGCCTTTGGAACTCGTTGCTACAGAGAGCTGTGGGAGTGGAATCTTTGAGTAAATTGAAGACTGAGATCGATAGACGTTTGATCATTCGGGGAATCAAAGGTTAGGGGGAAAGAGCAGGAAAGTGGACCAGAGGAATGTCAGGTCAGCCACGATCTTATTGAATGGCAGAGAAGGCTCGAGGGGCTGAACAGCCTGCTCCTGTTGTTGCATGGTCTTACGGTTTTGACTAGGAGCGACAGTAAGCACAGGGGCAATGTGTGAATAGAAACAGGAATCAGAAAGGAGAGAACAGCAGAGTTTTGGGTGACCTCAATTTAACGAGTATAGAATGTTGGTGAGCTGCTGGTGCAGGGGGATGATACAAGTTGGCAACTCATTAGATGAATCTCAGAAACACTGGAGGAGTGAATCAGCTTTTAGAGAAAAAAGATGTACTTTTGTCAACAGAGACACCACCTGATGTTCACATTATAGGATCTAAAAATGGAAAATATACAATTTTTCCAAACGTAACCTGCAGTGTCTGTTCTGCAGTTCATGCCAGTCACTTGTTTGATGTGGCTGCTTTGCCAAGCAAGATATGAGGAGAAGGTCACGGTCATGTCCTGTTATGAAATGTAATTTTGATTTCAGAGGAGAGGCTGACCAGATTACTTATGAGCAACAGAGTCAAAAGCAAATTATACCCAGTTTTGTGAGCTGAATATAAATCACAGAAAGCACCTTACCATGACAAATTATTTTGCATCCGACATTTAATGTATTGAAAACATATTTATAGAAGGTTGGCTTTTTTGTTATTAGTTTTAATAATATCTGGTACAAGATTGCAATATTTGATACATTTTAATGCAGAATATTTACACTGAGAGTGCAATCTTTGACAATGGAATGGAGGAGTAAGAAATTCTGTGACCTGTTCAACTATTTGGATTGAACTCCATAGCTTATATATAATTACATTGTTATTGATTACATTAGCCTTTGCCCTATATCCCTTCATAACTTTGATTAACAAATATCTGTCAGTCTCAGATTTAAATTTATTAATTAACTCACTGACAATTTTTATTTGTCGGAGAGAGTACAGACCTGCAGTATCCTTTATGTGAAGAAGTAACTCCTGCAGCAGAATTGAATTCCAGCGATAGGGATCTCCTTGAGACAGTTTTGACACCACTGGTTGGAGGATTGTAAGGAAGTGCATGTCATTTTTCTCTGGGTATCCCATTGCAATTACACATCAATTGGTAACTTAACCTGGGTCTTGAGGTGCTTTCTGTTGGATTCATTCCAAAGGTGTTACCCTACAAGAGCTGTGGATCATTGAGAGGTCAACGTGTGATTGTCCCTCAATATCTAGAAATGATAGGAGGGAAGGGGTGGGGACCACTTAAATTGGGGGTGGGATTGTCCTCACGGTAAAAAGTGAAGGGACATGTCGAATGCAAAGACTGAGCCTTTATGTTCAACAGTCCCAACCCTTCCTGATGCTATGGTTCTTGATCAACCATCAAATGCTTGGGAACAAGGTGAACTTCTTTCCTGGCCCTTCAATCACCTCCTGTCACCCTTCCGACCGCACCCCCACCCCCCGCCCAGACCCCCCACCTGCCCCACTCCCAGCCTCCACATAGGGGGCTATGGCATGTCCTATTGGTTTTCAACGTGCCCTCAGAAACCACCGAAGAACTGTGGGACTAAAATGTGAGACAGAGTTACATTTTCTTGGGTTGGGGTATTGGCTCAAAACATTCCCCTACCTGCTCTGATATATTCCCTTAAATTCTGGGCTTAATTTCTACTCTGATAGGTCAAACTGCAACTTATAGATAGTGTCTCTGTGTTCTGGTCTGCAACTAGGTATTGCCTTCTTTGATGAACCAATCAATTGCTGTAATGTCTTGAAATAGTCAGTTAAACTGTCCCTTAGTCTTCAAATAATGTCTGCCAAAACAAAAATAAAAAGTATACCACTGTTAGAAAAAAAAAACAGATAATATGGAAGCAGGGACATTGTTTCCACGGGCAGGTGAAGCTTGAACTAGGGGACATAGTAAATATAAATAAAAATGACTTTTGCCTCCAGGCCAATGTTTTTGGAGTTGTAGGAAGTGGGGAAGACCCAGCATCATTTGTTTTCATTCATTCATGGGGCGTGGGTATAGCTGTTTGAGTTGTATTTATTGCCCGTGCCTAATTGCCCTTGAGAAGGTGATGATGAGATGACTTCTTGAACCACTGCAGCCCATGGGCTGTCAGTTGACCCTCAATGCCATTAGGGAGTCAGTTCCAGGGTTTTGACCAAGCAACACTGAAGGAATGGCAATATATTTCCAATCCAGGATACTGAGTGGTTTTGAGGGGAACTTGCAAGGGGTGGTGTTCCCATGTATCTGCTGCCCTTGTTCTTCAAGAAACAAGTGGTCGTGGGTTTGGAAGATGCTGTTTAAAGAGCTTTGGTGAATTTCTGCAGTGCATCTTGTAGATGTTACACACTGCTGCTATTAGAGTGTCAATGATGGATGGAATGGGTGTTTGTGGAAGTGGAGCCAATCAAGCAGGCTGCTTTGTCCTGATAGTGTCGAGCTTCTCAAGTGTAGTAGGCACTGCACCCATCCAGCAAGTTGGCAGTATTCTGTCACACTCCTGCCTCATGCCTTGTAGATGGTGAATAGGCTTTGGATAGATAGGAGATGAGTTAATCTCTGCAGGATCCTTAGCCTTAAGTTACCACAGTGTTTAGGTGGTATGTCCAGCTCAATTCCATGTTAATGGTAACCCCCAGGATGTTGATAGTACTGGCTCTACCTGTTGGACACAAGGAGGTGAGTGGTGGGTAGGTGGCAGATACATCTCACTCTACCTGCATCTTTGTGCCTTTGGTCTGTCTCTGATGGGAGGCTGGCTACAGACATTTGGAGATGACCCATCCCTATGGAAACTTGAGACCAAGTTAAAAATTTGAGGTTACGTTTAGCTGTGACCTACTCCACTCTGGGCCTGATTGAGGCTCAAATTCTCAAATATATCACTGAACAAATGTAACTTTCTGACTCACATATTGCTGCCTACTTTGCCTGAGCCTTTACTGCAAGTTCATCCTTTGGTCTATTTTCACCTGAGTATGAGCAGACTGATCTCATGCAGTCCCGTTCTTACCTAAATTTTTCATGTGGGCTGCAGGGTTTGATACCAAAAATGTGGTTTGTGGCAACATGTACACGAGAGCACTGATGTGCAATTCATATGACAAATCTCTTCATCATGAATCTCTTAAAGAATTGCAATACAATCAAAGGTATTATAATGTAAGAGCCTTCAAGACATCATCAATACAAGAGGTTTGGTGTGATGTGTGACAGTGCCAGAGAAGATAAGATATTGACAGCTGCCTCTGAGGTAAATAGATCTGAGTCCATTCCAAATGCATACCCCTCAATCACATATAATCACCCAGTTACAGGGAGCACTTGTTTTCAATTAACATGATGGACTGTACAATTGTTCCTTTTCTGAGATGCACTTGTTAATTGAGTGCATGTAAAATCACTCAAGTTCAGCTGACTTGGGTCTCAGTTTTTTGTCTTGAAGACGTTACGCAATGGGATAAAAATAAAGCTGATATTACTGCCATAGCTACACGAAAAATAGTGTTAATTTATCCTAAAAATAGAGTCACTTGAGAGAACTGCTTCCTTCAAAAATAAAGGTTATTATCCTTTGAGATTTGGAATAGCAACTACATTGCATTATATGATTCTTTGCAAGTTTGGCACCGATTTTATTTGACATGTATGTACACAATCTACATCAGGGAATTAGACAAGAAGATCCAAACTTTGATGATATGGGAAATGACATTTTTGGTATATTTGAGTTTTGCTCAATGGCAAAATATATTTGGAATTTGATTGGAAGTTCCCTGTCTCTCTATAAATTTACATGTATCTCAAGCAGTGAGCTTCAATCCCTTGTTCCCCTCCTTGCTTGAAATTCCAATAATTCACAAGAGACTCAACAACAGCATTGGTCATTCATAAACTTTGTTTGTCCTTTGGACGATGTGCTTTGAATGAAGAGATATGTTTTTGAATATCTCTCAGATCCATGCAGTAATGACCATAATTTTTATGATGTGGAGGTATCGGAATTGCACTGGGGTGGATAAAGTCAGAAGCCACATGACATCAGGTTATAGTCTAACAGGTTTAAGGTACATTTACAATAATTTAACATTTCAACTCCATGCTTCTAGCTCTGCCTTCCAGTTCTTTTGGCAGTTAGTTTACTTTTGCTCTAAGTCTACACTCTGACTTATCCAATGGAGCACAATGAACATCAATAGTAAGCAAAGTTACATGATCAAACAAAGAATAATTGAACACTACAGGAAACATACTAGTGTTTCAAAAAGGCACTTTGCTACTTGGAATAACATTATGGATGATGTTAAGTCTTTTCACAATGAATCACAAACAAAATTAGTTCCATACTTAACTGATACTCTTAGTTAATTGGAGAAAGTTTAATCTTTAGCTTATCTGAAGTGTACTAAAATCTGTGAAAGATGACACTGTCATCAGAATTTCCCAGAGCTGGATCACAATCAATCATTTGAGCTGTGCACAAAGGCATAAATGGGAGATCAAATTAAATCAAATTTCTCATCAGAGGATGTTCAGTATAGACGACTAATAAATCACCCCAACCAGTAAAGCATTCATAAAATTATAGCTGAAGCTGACAGAAAGTTAAAATGCTTGTGAAATTGTTCCTCGATTCTTAAAACAGCTTACCAAAAATTTAGTTCTCACAACAGTTACATTCTAAAGATGAAGAAGTTAAGCTTATTAGTCCATATTTTGAGAGGAGAGAACATTAAATTTTTTTGCAAGCATATTAATACAAGGGTCTGATTATGTCTAGAATCACACATAAGAAATAGCAGACTTTCTAAATGCTGACTTTGCAACAATTTTCACCAACAGAGGATTGAACACAAAGTACCCAAGATGCAAGGAAAATTAAACATAATTCCAGGCAAAGGGACAACTAAATGTAATTTAACTTTGAAAAGAGGTAGTGGGGAAAGTAATAAGATGAGTGATATACAAATCTGCAGTATTTGATAAATTTTGCCTCAAGGTTATTGAAGGAAGTCAGTGAAGAATTTATAGAGACAATCTTGAACACCTTTCAAAAATCTCTTATTTCAGGAATTGTCTCCTCATATTGGAAATTCAGCAGGTTTACTATATTATTTCAGTCAAACCAGCAAATCACAGGCCTATTAATCTTGCATTTGTTGTGGTGAAATTACTACAGACTGTTATTAGAGACAGAGTGACTGAGCACTTGGATAAATATAAGCTGATGTGAAGGAGCCAATGTGGATTTGTAAAGGGCAAGCATGTCTAATGAACCTCGTTGACATTTCTGAAGATGTAATTAAGGGTAAATGGCAACAGCAGAATCACTCTCTGTGCATGTTGTCCGAGAAAATGGGAGCTCTGATTATGATCTGGAATGATTGAGCTCAATATTGAGTGCAGAGGCTGCTGCCTTTCAGAAGTCCTCTAAATCCATCTTTTGTTTCTTCACAAGACCCATTACCAACACACTATGAATCATGGAATCCTACAGCGCAAAAAGAGGCCATTTAGTCCATTGAATCTGCATCAACCTTTCAAAGAGCATCCTAGTCAGACCCATCCCCCACCCTATCCCTGCATCCCTTGCATTTCCCATGGCTAACCCACCTAGCCTGCTCATCGCTGAACACTACGGGCAACTTAGCATGGCCAATCCACCTAACCTGCACATCTTTGGACTGTGGGAGGAAACCAGAGCACCTGAAGGAAGCGCACGCAGACACAGGGGGAATATGCAAACTCTACACAGACAGTTGCGCGAGGGTGCAATCAAATCCAGGTCCCTGGTGCTGTGAGACAGCAGTGCTGACCACTGCTGCCCATGATTTCAACCATCTGTTTATCTCCTGTCAATGCTCATGCAAAACAACTAGGGATCAGGGCACTGACTTGGAAGCAAATACTGGAAGGTCCGGGCAGGAGCGTGGGTGTGGCTTAAGAACACATGGAGCTGTCATGTTTTGGGAGTGGAGCAGCTAACAATGGGCAATTCTAGAAACCTAATGACCATAATACATAGAAGCAAGAGTAGGCCATTCATCCCATCAAACCTATTCTACCATTCAACAATATCATGACTGGTCTGATAACTCTTAACTCCACTTTCCTGCTTTTTTCCCATAACTCTTGATTCCCCTTACTGATTAAAAATCTATCTCAGGGAGATAAATATACTTACTGACCCAGCCTCGATGGTCCTCTAAGCTAAAGAATTCCACAGATTCACTACGATCTGAGAGAAGAAATTCTTTCTCATCTCATGACTGATTGATTGATTGATTTTCTTGTCAAGTGTACTGAAATACAGTGAAAAGCTTTGTTTACGAGTTGAATATGCAGAAAGCAAAGGATGTACAGATCAAAAAAGACTTAAAGGCATACAGGTTACATTGTAGGTAACATTATTTGAGGCTGGGGTGCATTCAACAGTCTGATAATGGCTGGAAAGAAGCTGTTCCTGAACCTTAAATAACATGGTGTGAAGCTGGATGAACACAGCAGGTCAAGCAGGAGCAGAGGAGCAGGAAAGTTTGATGTTTTGGCTCAAGACCTTTCTTCAGAAATGGGGGAGGGGAAGGGGATTCTGAAATAAATAGGGAGACAGGAGACCCCTGTCACAGAGGGGTCACAGAGTTTTGAGATTAGTCTGGGGGTTGGGCGGGGGGATAATGGTGCTGAAGACGGAGCTGTTGTCAAGGTGCAGGAGTCTGACATAGGTGTCTGTTGTCCAGATGTTCCAGGGATGACTACAAGGATAGGGATAAGGTATCCGCTGTGGACCTGTTATGTTGGTAGGCAAACTGCAGGGGATCAAGGCAGGTTGGGAGACTGGTGTTGATGTGGGTCATGTCCAGCCTCTCGAAACACTTTGTGATAATTGAAGTCAGAGCTATTGGGCAGTAACCATTAAGGCACACTGTATGTGTTTTCTTGGGTACAGGGATGATGGTGGTCTTCTTAAGTTGGGTGGGGACTTTGGCTTGTAGGAGGGAGATGTTGAAGATGTTGGCGAATGCCTCTGCCAGTCGGTCCACACAGGACCTAAGTGCTTGGCCGGGAACACCGTCAGGGCCTATCACTTTCTTTGGGCTGACTCTCTATCTTAAGTGGCTGATCCCTTATTCTGAGATGAAGCCTTCTGGTCCTAGACTCTCATACAATGAAAAACAGCCTTTCCACATCTACCCTGCCAAGTCACTTAAGAATCTCGAATGTCACAATGAGGTCCCTTCTCATTCTTCTGTGTTCCGATGAGTATTGGCCCAGTCTACTCAGCCTATCCTCATAAGACAGTCCCTCCATGTCTGGTGAACCTTTTCTGGAGTGAAACTGGTGGTCTGACATTAATGAAAAGTTTATGACCTGAAATATTCACGTTGCTTCCTTCCCCACAGATGCTGCCAAACTTGCTCCATGTTTCTAGCATTCTCATGTTTTATTTCATATTTTGAGAGTCCACTATATTTCGCTGTTGAGGTGCATGTCAATGAATGTTAGTTACTTTTGCTCCCAGACAGTGTTTGACGCAGTTCTACATAACTGTCAGTTAGCATTGGAATTGCTGGCAATTTATTAGTAAGGACGAGGAATTTTTGAGGATCCACGCAGTTCAGTGTTGAGCAAATGGTTAAGTCTTCAAATGAGCATAGCAAGACAAATGTTGGCCAACGGAATCTTTACTGAGGCCTCAGATGAAGGAGTAGAGAGAAGTATACCCAATTTTGTTGATGCCACTAAATTAGGACGACAAATGACCAGAGGCAGAATGCTGGAACAGGACACAAATTGAGTGACATGACAGATCTGTGTCAAATGGAGTTCAAGATAAGAGTTTTAGTCTTACTTGGAATAGTAAGAAGCAAAAAAATGTGAAGGAGCAGACAGAATTAGAGGTCCCAAACTGAAATTGCTTAAAGCTGACATGCAGGTTAAAATAAACTGGAAATGGAATGCTGGATTTTACGAGGAGGCTTGCACACGGAGAGATGTAGGATCAGTTACTGCTTTGCAAAGCTTTGGCTGGTTCTCATTCAGAATACTCTAATTATTCTTGAGTACTGCACCTCAGCTAAGTGTATGTTGGCCAAGAAGAGGTACATTGCTGGGATGACACCTGCTAAAAGGGTTCAATAAAGTACACAGATTGTATCGACTTGTGTTGGACTGCCATTTTGTCAGAAGTTTAATGGGAATGCTAATTAGCATTTAAATGGCACTTAAAATGATTAAAGGGGCAAATAAGGTTGGTACAATGAAAACTTAAAGTTCAGAACATGTGGAAGACTGTTGTAATTTGAGTCAGATCATTCAGAAAGGATGACAGGGAGCATTTATTTACATGGTTTTGCATGGTTACACAATGAGTGGAATCTCCACCCCCTTACAACAATGATCAAAGGACAAGGCTGTTTCTGATCCCACACTCGATGGCAACACACTCACTGGTGTGATCTTCCAAGAGGTGGCCTCCTATTGGACCAATCAGACTCCATAGTCTTAGGAGAGCAGTGCCCCAAATGGCAGCATTATGTACTGTCGCTGCAGGCTGTGATCCATGATCCAGAGCAGCAACACCTTGAGGTGCCATCCGGAGCAATCTGACATTTTCTTTTAAATATAGGGCCTGGGGACAGTGGTCAGGCCAGCCATGTGGACGAGAAACCTCTGGGCAGGGTGGTCATTGGCTGTGGCTGTGTCTTGCGGGTCAGTAGTGGGGAGGGGGCATGGCTAAGTGTTCCAGCCATCCATCCGCCTCTGTAACACTGTAAGATCCAAGCTTCTCCCTCCCTAAAGAGCATACAAATAGATAGTTAACAATACAAGTTGGCTACCTCCCACATCCCACCACATCCCAGTTGCTGGCCAGATCGCAGTTACCAACGTCTTGGTCACTAGTGACACTGTTTGGAAGAAGGAATCCATTGAAACATGGATACAATGGCCTGTTGTGTGAGCTTCCCCGAGTCCTGCCTTCAACCCCACCTCCCTGAAGATTCCACCAAATAAATCGTGTTCTCTAAACTGAAGGAAGCTTTTGAAGATTCTTTCAGAGGCAGTGAACAACGTCTGACAAGGCTAACATTTCTTGCTGGTTCCTAATTTCCCTTGAGAATCCCAGAATGATGAGAATGTGAGTTTCACTGTTGCTAGGTGTTTAGGAGGTCCTTCCTTTTCCTATTCCCTTCACCTTGACCAGCCCTGTCCCCTGTCTTGTTTCAACTGTGAGGACTTCAATGCAGTTAAGGCATGTAGCATCAAAAATAACATGATGCATTTCATTATTCTTATTTTAAAGATCCCATCCAAGGCTTGGTTGACACTTGGATGGAATACTGCGTGGCGCTACCAGGTACAGTAAGCTCAAGGGTGACATGGTGGCTCAGTGGCTAACACAGCTGTCTCACAGTGTTATGGACCTGGGTTTGACTGTCTGTGTGGAGTTTGCATGTTCTCCCTATGTGTATGCAGGTTTTCTCCAGGTATTCCAGTTTCCTCCCACAGGCCAAGGATGTGCAGTTTAGCTGGATTGGCCATGCTAAATTTTCCCACAGTGTGCAAGCTGGAGGGATTAGCCATAAGAAATGCAAGGTTACAGGAATGAGATGGGTCTGAGTAGGATGCTCTTCTGTGGGTTGATTTGAACTCAGTGGACAAAATGGTCTACTTCCACATTGTAGGGGGTTCCACATTTCTATAATCTGGTCATGTTGTTTTGGCCATTTTGCCAATGAAGTGATGTTAATGGTAATGATTGCCTAAAGCCTGTGCTGTGGAACTAGAGCGTTTCAGCTCTTTCTAATGACTTTCTTTCTTACGTAGCCAGTCACAAATGACAATGGAGCATTCAACTGAAGAACAGCTAAAGCATATCTCTATAAATATCGTTATCACTGGAATGCTGCCACTAATGTTATTCAGCAGCACTATTCTCAGAATAAAATACCACCCTTGGTTTATATTCATTAATTTTGTGTGTTCAAATAACTCTTCAAGTTCCATTTTTCGAGTGAAATCTTCATCTGTTTCTCATGTTGAAATTGTCACAAGCTGAAAGTAATGGTGACATTCCCAAGCTGAATGTAAATTAAGAAATCAGCGCGAGCCTGATATCAGCATCCATTAAACAGCTCAGCATATCATTCAATGGTTTACAACCTCAACTGGATTATGAAACAGATTAACATTCATTGCCAGACGAGAACATTCCAAGGAGAATGTCACATGAATCACCTTGAGGATTTTTTATGGAAGCAACAATAATAAAGTTTAGTGTTTCATTTACGATCTCATGCCCATTTCCTCCATGACACTTTTATTACTTAAGAGAGAAAGGTCAGGGTCATTATGAAAATTATGCTGGACGACTCACTCTTGTGTTCTTGATCATCCATTGGGAGCTCAGTCTACTAAAGCCTTAATATTAAAACTCTCATCATTGTATTCAGCATGAATTCTTTTCTCACCTCACCTGCCCCACACTGAGACCCCCTCAAGTCTTACCACTCTCTGAGATCTCTGCATTCCACCAATTCTACCTTATTCTCTAACCTCCACTTCCTAAGCCTCATTATTGGCTGCTGTGCTTTCATCCGTCTAGTTCCTAAGCGCCAAATGTTTCGCATAGAACATTGAGCAGTACAGCACAGGAACAGGCCTTTCAGCCCACAGTGTTGTGCCAATCATGACACCAAATTAAACTAATCCCTTCTGCGTGGCCCTGGTCCATACCCATCTATTCTTTGTGTATTTGCATGCATATCTAAAAGCCCCTAAATACCCCTATCTATCTGCCTGTGCCATCACCCTTGGCAGTATGTTCCAGATACATTCCCTGTTTAAAAAACCTGCCATCACATCATCTGAGAATATTCCCCCTTTTCACCTTAAATGCATTTCCCCTAATATTAGACATTTCCGTTCTGGGGAGAAAAAGATTACGATTATCAGTGCAATCTATGCATTTCATAATTTTATAGACGTCAATCAAGTATTTCCTCAGTCTCCGTTGCTCCAGAGAAAACAAACAGGGTTTTTTTCTAGCCTCACTTTATAGCTCTAATCCAGGTAGCACCCTGGTAAACTTCTTCTGCACCCTTTTCAAACCCTCCACATCCTTTCTGTAATGTGGCAACCAGAATTGAACACAATGCTCTAAGTGTTGCCTAACTATAGTCTTATAAAGCTGCAACATAACATCCTGACTCTTGTGCTGAATGCCCCAACCAATAAAGGCAAGCTTGCCATATGCCTTTTTTGACAAACCTATCTACTTGTGTGGCCACTTTCAGGGGACTATATTCTTGAACCCTAAGATCCGTTTGTACATTAATGCTGTTGAGGGTCCTGCCATTAATTGTGTAATTTTCCTTAAAATTTGATCTCCCAAAGTGGAGAACCTCACACTTGCCTAGATTAAACTCCTTCTGCCATTACTCCACCCATATCTGCAACTGACAAATATCCCACGATATCCTTTGCCAACCTTCTCCACTATCCACAACTAAACCGATCTTTGTACTGTCTGCAAACTCACTAACCCTCCCATCTGCATTTTCATCCAAGTCAGATATATCACAAACAGCAGTGATAATGGGAACTGCAGATGCTGGAGAATCCAAGATAACAAAGTGTGAAGCTGGATGAACACAGCAGGCCAAGCAGCATCTCAGGAGCAGAAAAGCTGACGTTTCAGGCCTAGACCCCCTCTCTGATGAAGGGTCTAGGCCCGAAACGTCAGCTTTTCTGCTCCTGAGATGCTGCTTGGCCTTCTGTGTTCATCCAGCTCCACACGTTATCAGAAACAGCAGTTCAGATCCCTGTGGAGCACAACTGCTCATAGACCTACAGAGAGAAAAAAAAACACGCTTTCTCCACTACCCTTTGCTTTCCGTGGGCAAGCTAATTCTGAATCCAAGTGACCACTGTGGATCCCATGCATCATAATTATTGGGGTGAGCCGAACATGAGGCACCTTGTCCGAAGCCTTACTAAGACTCATGTAGATAACATCCACTGCTCTATCTCCATCAATCACCTTCAGCAACTCCTCGAAAAATTCAATGAAGCTAGTAAGACATGAGCTGCTCCATTCAAAATCATGCCTGAGGAAGGGGCACTGGACCCAAAATGTTAACTCTGTTTTTTCTTTCACAGATGCTGCCGGGCCTGCTGAACTTTTCCAGCAACTTTGTTTTTGTTCCATGCTGACTGTCCTGAATTAGGCCATGCTTTTCCAAATGTGCCTAATTCCTATCCCTAAGAATGTTCTCCAAAAGCTCCCCAACCAATGATGTGAGACTCACCAGTCTATAATTTCCTGGATTATCCCCATTTCCCTTGTTGATTAAAGGAACAACATTAGCTACACACCAGCTTTCTGATACCTCTCCATTGTCTGGCGAGATACAAAAATCTTGGTCAAGCCCCCAGCAATCTCCTCTCTCAAGAACTTGGGGAAAACACCATTACAACTTAAGGACTTACTACCTCATTGCTCTTCAAGAAACACAACATCACTTCTTTATTTTTTTCTGAAGAAGGGTTCCGGCCTGAAACATCAGCTGTCCTGCTCCTCCGATGCTGCTTAGCCTGCTGTCTTCATCCAGCTCTACACCTTGTTATCTCACATGTTGGCAAGACTAGGGAGGGATGGCAGATTTTCCTT
This sequence comes from Stegostoma tigrinum, assembly GCF_030684315.1. Taxonomy (NCBI): domain Eukaryota; kingdom Metazoa; phylum Chordata; class Chondrichthyes; order Orectolobiformes; family Stegostomatidae; genus Stegostoma; species Stegostoma tigrinum. Next base: position 3,529,431 of record NC_081355.1, read on the forward strand.
ACTCAAAGGACATTAGTGAACCAGATTTGTTTTTATAAAACAACAATTGCACTGGTTATATAGTTGCCATTACTGTTTAGTTTTTAATTCCAAACTTTTACAGAATTCAGATTTCACTGTATGCATGGTTGGTTTGAACCCATGTCCGTTGAAAACGGACTAGAAGCATTATATCTGGCTGTCCCTCCACAGATGCTGCCAGGCCGGTTGTGTTTCTCCAGCAATTTGTGTGTTTGTTTCAGATTTGCTTTTATTCACCAGTGTTTTAGCCTGGAGTCAGAAATGTAGAAATCCAGAGCAGGAGTTGGCCATTCAGCTCTTCAAGCCTGCGCCAACATTCAACATGGTTGTGGCTGATCATGCAGTTTCATCGTCCCATTCTGTGTTCTGGATTCCTAACTTAGTGTCGGGTTCAGAAACATAAGGGGTAGTTTTTGCTGCTCTCTTCATATGCCTGTCATTGAAATATGTAACAAAATCTTCACTCATCTTAACTCATCCATGTTCTGCCTTCTCTGATTAGAGTGCACAAGAAAATACATTTCCACAGTTATGTCAACAATTTCGTTTGCATCTCAAGACAAATTTGTTCATGGTTCAGCCCAACTCTCCCAACCTCACAGTTGTGTGTTGTTTCCTTATATTTGCAGATGAAAACAGTTTGATCATCAGCTAATTAAAAAATGTAAATAATGGGCCCAGCTGATAATGCGGAGAAATCCCAGTGTCAGATCTGAGCAGCTGCCACCATCTGCTTACATTCGACAACCCCTTCTCGAGAGAGACAGTCCTCCCAATGGTCTCTTTGGAAGAAGAGGTGAAAACATTACCATCATACAGGCTGCACTTTGTTGAAGCATTTAAATGAACTGGAATTGTCCTATTATGTTTGCCTTGTTCAATTGTCTTGTGCCTCAACGTTATTGCATGGTTGTTGCACAAATCACAGTGTCCCTAAACACTGCATGATTTAACAATGGAGAGTATCAGTAGGGATCATAATTTGGTCTCGCAGTTCAAAGTATACAATAATGTGAATTGCTACCATTTAGGAAACACAAATAATGTCAGTGATGAAAATTAATGATGGTCAGTTACTTATAGACAAGTGACAGGAATATTAATATGTTCTCTGTGCAGGGACTCAGGCCCTGCCACTATGTTACACACCTTCCTCAAGCTGAACAGAATCTGAGCTCTCCAAGAGTTGTCTCATCTCAGAGGGGAAACATTGCAGGGCTGTCACCTTCTCTATAATCTACCTATTCATGTTTGACATGTTTCTGGAGTTCTGTCATGCAACACCTGATCACAAGGTGACCAGTCACGTGACATCCACCTACTTTAACCTTGACTACCAATGGCAAAGCATGAGTGAAGGATGTGATGAAATATTCCCTTTCTTGTCTGGATGATAGAACTCTAAATTCACACTCACAAAACTCAATACAAAAATAACTCCACAGAAGGGGGTATCCTGCCATCAAGCCACCCTTTGTTTACATGTGGAGAGTTCTTGATGCTGATCTAGCTCCCTCAGAGCCAGCTCTCAAAGTGAAGAGGATATCTGAGTCACTTGATTTTATCTGTCAGCCAGGGCTCCCTGATTGGACCAGATTAACAGCCCCAATCAGCAAACTCATATTCTATGAGGCCCACCTGGTTGACCTCATTATAATCACTACAAACACCATTCGGAATAAAGCGGCTTACTTTTATGATATCTCTACCATCACCTTAAGCATGTGGTCCCTTCACCATCCCCCATGTAAAAGTTGAAATGCAGCCAAGGTACCTTTAGCAGCACGTCTCAAAACCACAATCACTACCAGGTCAACGACAACAGATACATGGGAGCACCATCAGTTGAAAATTCTGCTCCAAGTGAAAACCTTCTGAATTGCACATGTCACTGTTCCTTCACTGCTACTGGCCCACAAATCTGGATCTCGTGCAAGATTGATGGGTGCGAGCTGACTACGTGGAGTACAGTGGCTCAAAAAAGCAGATCATCACCACTTTCTCAAACGCAGTTAGGAATGAGCAATGCCCAGATCCCGTGAATGTATTTTAAAACAGGATACTACAAGTTTTTGACATTGTATTCTTGATAAATTCTTGATGTTATTGTTATTGTGTTACCAACTTGTACACATGAATGCTATTTAACCTTGAAAAACTGTTTAAAAATTTAGTAAATGGATAAGACAGAGAAAAATGTGTTTAATAATAAACAGATCTTCCTATAGTTTTGTCCTTAGCCATAAAGATCATTTGCACTGATTTTCCAATGAAGTGTTCAGAATGATTCTTTGCAATGGCTGCAGACATGAAGTAATAGAAAGGAGCTCTCTGCGTTATTTATCCGCACAGGGAATAGTATATAGTGATTGTACAAAGGCTGAACACAGTTTCAGGTCATTAAATGTGCCTTGACTATTCTATACACTAGTGGTCCCTATAGTAGATGGTGCACCCCTGCAATTCTCTCATTGATGACCCACAGTCTGTGAAGACATTCTTCCCTTCCCCATCCTCTAGTTGCAGATAGGTAAGGCTTACTGCTTTAGTGGCAGTTTCCGGCATACTGTTTCTAGTGAAGTTACAAAGATTTATTGTTCGCCCTGGAAGGTCAAGTTTCACAGATGGTTATGGTTCAGAATATAAGTACAAAATAATTTTGAAGACGTGTGAATCATGACAATGGCCAGCTTTGGACATTCATACCTGACTTTGTAGGTTTCAAACATATAACTTGCTTTGTAGTGATCATTTTACAGGTATTTCCCTAAGCCACCTGTTCAGAGACATATCACACAGTTGGGGAATCAGCAGGACTTGAACCAGTGCCTCCTGGCTCAGAGGAGGGAGGGATACAACCGCTGTGCCACAACAGCATTAAATGGTAGCGTTATATCTGTTCCTTATATCTATAATGTGTAGGGGATCAGCTGTTGTTAAGATAGTGAGATAACTCAACTTTTAGTCATTACTGAGCACAATTTTTAACTAAATTGATGTGTATCTCCACCCAATGGAATTTAACCTTTAACTATCTGTGTGTGCTCATGTCAGGCCAGTGCTAAACCATTCATGAAACGGTGCTTTTGCCTGTCCTGTCTCTATGCTGAAGATTTCCTAATTTAATTTTCCTCTCTCCCTGCACCCACGAGGACGTGTTTTCTTCCTCAACTGTTTATTCTATTTTCTCTGAAATGTCGTTCTGTATATTTAAAGTCACTGTGAAATCAGTCAACAGTCACAGCTTAATATAGATTTGAACAGCATTAATGAGATATACAAAACATCAGGATAACGCCATGAATTGAATTATGTACCAAGATTTGTGTGATCCATTTTGTCAGTTCTGACTGATGAAATTGATCATTTAATCCATTCTCTATCAGTCACAATCATGGGCCAATGATTGTTCATGTGTAATCTTTTTCCTGGTGTTGTCATTCATTAAAAACTCACTCATTGTCTCCTCTTTCTTTATTCACCGAGTTTAATATGCCTCAAACGTCCTTCTGCATGTTTTGAATAGATTCTAAATTTTAAATACATATTTTTTTGTATCAATCTGTAAGCCTTTGAAAAATAAATGATTATCATAAGGTCTACAACTTGTGAATTATATCGTTTCAAGCAAGAGGTGATGTCACAACTAATGGCCCCTCATTAATTTATTTGACAAGACAATTCCTGCAATACTATGGGCTGAGCTCATGCATATGAATAAGAACCATAGGGATCAAACAAATTTTATTAGCTGTTTGTAGCAATAAACTCTAATAATTTAAATGCTGTCAAATAATTAGTGATAAAATAATTATTCAAAGTGCCCAAGGAAATTACATGTCTCATGCTCTCTAGAATTAATGTTCCACAAAACTAGGACCACAATGACTATTAAAACCTATGAACTATCAATGGGCAGGTTAGTACTGGCCGCATTCTTTTGTGAGTATTTAATTACTGAAGCACTGTCACACTGTCCTTGGCACCAACTTTTCATGAGAGATTAAAAGGAGGTGGCCCTTTACAATCCCAGGGGGAAAAAAGTAAATGTTCTTATTTCAAAGGAGAATGGGTGGCAAATCCCTGGCATCCTGAATAATACTCATTCATGCAGTATGGAAGCAGACCATCCAGCCCATCAAGCACACACTGACCCACCAAAGAGAATCCCACCCAGACCTACCCCTTCCCTGTAGCCCTGTGTTTCCCATGACAAATCTACCCAGCCTGTACAATATGGGCAATTTAAGACAGCCAAGCTATCTAACCCACAAATCTTTGGACTGTGGAAGAAAACCCATGCAGACACAGGGCAAATATGCAAATTCCACACAAACAACAGCTGAGGATGAAATTGAACCCAAGTCCCTGATGCTATAAGGCAACAGTGCTAACCACTGAGCCACTATGCTACCCCAGCTGCCCCTCTGTCAATCGAGATATACAAAACAGATTATATGGTCATGTTGCTGTATGTGGGAGCTTTCGCTACTCAAATTGACTGTTGCCTTCACATTAGAAGACAGACTACATTTCCAAGGTATTAATGTGGCTATTAAGTATGCTAAGGTCCTGAAATGAATTAGACATTTGCAATTAAAGTTTCTACTTTCTGTTCCTCAAAAGAGTGTGGATTTGTTTAGAAGGAAGATGGTGGTGTTGCGATGATGGAAATGGGCCAGGCTAACACTCTGGGGATAAATGCTCAAATGCCATTGAAACATCCTCTAGGATTTGAATTAAAGTTTTAAAAGACTGGTCTCAATCATGCCCTGCAAGTATCATTGATATTTTTTAAAAAATAACATTTGTTTCAACAGATAATAAAATGTGAGGCTGGATGAACACAGCAGGCCAAGCAGCATCTCAGGAGCACAAAAGCTGACGTTTCGGGCCTAGACCCTTCATCTGATGAAGGGTCTAGGCCCGAAACGTCAGCTTTTGTGCTCCTGAGATGCTGCTTGGCCTGCTGTGTTCATCCAGCCTCACATTTTATTATCTTGGAATCTCCAGCATCTGCAGTTCCCATTATCTCTGATTTGTTTCAACAGTATATTTTAGTGAAAGAAACCCGCTGTCTATAACTGGTCTGGCCTACACATGAGTCTAAATGCTCAGTAATGTATTTGACTCTGAACAACCCTCCTTAATACTTGCCCAACTAGTGAAATGACGTAGCAAGCACTCAAAGACAATTGTGGTCAGGCAACTAATACTGTCCTTGCCAATGATGCCCACATTCGATGAAAAAACAATCATTATAAACTCTTCCTGAGATTTTTACCTATTGTATTTTAATCAATGCATTATTTGGTCATGAAGAGTTATAAAATGAATGATCCACTACCAGAGAATGCTGTGTAATTGTTCTGAGGGGTATAATTGAATTTGAAAGCTAAATCTTCCTTGGTGTCACCTTTTCAGCCATTTCTGTCAGTTGTAGTTTTGGATCGTCTTTCGAAGTAAATAGGATTTTACAGGATATTTAGGAACAGTGAATCATCTGCATCTCACATGAATAAAGAGGCTTTGGAAATCATAAATTTTAACTGACCTTCAGAATTGGAGTGATGACCCCAGATAAGACCATAAGGTATAGGGGCAGAATTAGGTCATTTGGCCCATCAAGAGTTCTCCACCGTTTGACCATGGTTGATGAGCTTCTCAAACCTATTCTCCTGTATTTTCCCCTTAACCCATGGTCCCCTTACTAATCAGAGTGACGCAGGATTGGAGTTGCCTGTAAAATGACTCTCAGTGTAATGTTTAGGATCAAATGGAGAGACATTGGCAGGGTTTTGTGTTGTCCATCACACTGCAAATTGGGCCAATGGCAGGTTCCAATTCCAGACCATGATGAAATTACTCATTGCTTTTGTTTAGATTGGCCGGTTAGGGACCAGATACTATTTTCGCCACCATTGTTGGTGAATTCTGCCACAGAAGACAGTTAGACCCAAAGAGGTTAATTGTTATTAGATTATGAAAGGCTCTTCCCGAGAGCATTAGCCAGTGATGATCTCACAAGGAACCAAGGGTTATGGGGAGAGTGCAGGGAAGTGGAGTTGAAATGCCCATCAGCCATGATTAAATAGCGGAATGGACTTGATGGGCCAAATGGCCTTACTTCCACTCCTATGTCTTATAGTCTTATGCATAAGTTCTCCTTAAGCCCTACCAGTGTGTCAAAGATTATTCTCATTGTTGGTCACACATAGCTAACAGAACCATGTGTACTCGTTAATAAGTTAAACCCTGACATCCAACATTATGTATCTCTGCTTTTAGGAAATTAAATGTTAAATAATTGTAATAAACCAATTTACTGGCCAACAAGATAGATCCTCACTCTACCTAAGATTTTGAGTGGACATCCTTCCCTTGATTTATGGTATCAGTAATCTACAACAAGACCAGTAAGAAGGGTTTCCAGCAGTGAATCTACCCAGGGCATCTCAGATTGTTGTTATATCCTCGTAAGAGATGCTTAAAGTTTGAGAACCAGTTGATGGTTTTCCAGCTCAGAGGGAGCTTCAGTCTTTCGATATGAAGGCGAGAGAGGGAGAGTTTCATTATCTCTACAAGCACCCTTTCGGCATTCCCAAAATGTTTGCGGTGGGAAATAGTTCAAGTTTGAGTACAATGGATTTAGCATTAGAAGAATTTTTACTCATTTTGTTGATTATATCAGAGTCACATGAGTGAGATTAGAGAACTAGAAGGAGTCAGAAGTGCTGACAGAATATAAATCAGGCCATAAAAAATGATTTCACACCGAAAGTTCCCCAGAACTCAAGGATTACAAGGTGTGGAGCTGGATGAACATAGCAGGCCAAGCAGCATCAGAGGAGCAGGAAAGCTGACGTTTCAGGTCGAGACCCTTCTTCAGAAATGGGGGAGGGGAAGGGGATTCTGAAATAAATAGGGATAGAGGGGGAGGCAGATAGAAGATGGATAAAGGAGAAGATAGATGGAGAGGAGACAAACAGGTCAAGGAGGTGGGGTTGGAGCCAGTGGAGGTGAGTGTAGGTGGCAAGTTAGGGAGGGGTTAGTTTGGTCCAGGGAGGACGGACAGGCCAGGGATGTGGGTTAAGGGTAGTAGGTAGGAGATGGGGGAGGGCTTGAGGTGGGAGGAGAGGATAATTGGGAGGACAAGTTCAGGAGGCAAGCACAACTGGGTTGGTTTTGAAATGTGGTTGGGGGAGAGGAGATTTTGAAGCTTGTGAAGTCCACATTGATACCATTGGGCTGCAGGTTTCGCAATATGAAATGCTGTTCCTGCAACCTTCGGGTGGCATTGTTTTGACACTGCAGGAGGCCCAGGATGGACATGTCATCCAAAGAGTGGGAGGGGGAGTTGAAATGGCTCGTGACTGGGAGGTGCAGTTGATTATTGCGAGCCGAGCGTAGGTGTTCCACAGAGCAGTCCCCAATGCTCTGCTTGGTTTCCCCGATGAAGAGGAGGCCACTACGGGAACAGTGGATACAGTATACCATGTTAGCAGATGTGTAGGTGAACAGCTGCTTGATGGGGAAGGTCTTCTTGGGACCTGGGATGGGGATGAGGGAGGCGGTGAAGGGACAGGTGTAGCACTTCCTGCAGCTACAGGGAAAGTGCCGGGTGCAGTGGTGCTGGAGGAGAGTGTGGAGCGGACAAAGGAGTCACGGAGCGAGCGATCCCTCCGGAAAGCAGATAAGGATGGGGAAGGAAAAATGTCTTTCATGGTGGGATCAGATTGCAGATGGCAGAAGTGTCGGAGAATGATGCATTGTATCTGGATGTTGGTGGGGTGGTATGTGAGGACGAGGGGGATTCTGTTTTGGTTGTAATTGCGGGGACGAGGTGTGAGAGATGAATTGCGGGAAATGCGAGAGACACGGTCGAGGGCATTTTTGACCACTGTCGAAGGGAAGTTGCAGTCTTTGAAAAACAAAGACATTCCACGGAATTCAACTGTGTTATATTGGAAGGCCAAATACAGTTCAGTCTCAAACACATATGTTAGCAGTTGAAATGGTTAAAACAAACATCGAAGTACGAAAGTGAAGTCAACTTCATGATCAAGGAGAAAGAGAAAATAATAATTCCAAGACTCATCATGTTTTGGTGTGGGGGACTAGGGGGGCAGAGGGGGTAGATACTGTGTGTGCAGCAGGACCCTCCCCAGAAACTAATGGCCAGTCTCTGAAGTAGTCTGCAGTAAGACAAACATTGTTGTGGGTGAATGGCCAACTCCAGAATTCTGACAAAGTGTTGAGATAAGGAAAACACAGAACTCCCAAAATCTTTTCAGATAATTGACCGCCAATAAAAACCCAGAAATGGAAGGCACGAAAGAGAAGGTTTATGAAGTTTGCGTAGACAGAAATTGCTGGAGAAACTCAGCAGATCTAACAGCATCTGTGGACAGAAAAACAGATTTAATGTTTAAGGCCAGGGATCCTTCTTACAAAGATCCTTCTTCAAAAAAATTTAATCGTCTGATTTGATTTCATTTCATTTTATTTCATTTATTTTTGTCACGTGCACTGAGATACAGTGAAAAATATTGTATTAGGTGCTAACCAGGTAAATCATACCCTACATAAGTACATTTGGGTAATAGATCAGAATGCAGAGTATAATGTTACAGCTACAGAGAAGGTGCACAGAAAGATTAACTCTAATATAAAGATCTGTTCATAAGTCTGATAACAACTGGGAAGAAACTATTCTTAAATCTGTTGGTACACGCTTTCAAACTTTTACATCTTCAACCTGATGGAAGAGAGGGCAAGGGAGTATAACTGGGGTAGGAGGGGACTTTGATTATGTTGACTGCTTTCCTGAGGCAGTGGGAAGTGTAGACAGAGCCAATGGGAGGAAGGCTGGTTTTCATGATGGACTGGGCTGCAGTCACAACTCCCTGTAATTTCTTGCTGTCTTGAGCAGAACAGTTGTCATACTAAGCTGTGATGCTTTCTATGGTGGGTCGATGAAAGTCATTGTGAACATGTGAATTTTCCTCACCTCGTGAGGAAGCAGAGGCCTTGGTGTGCTTTCTTGACCACAGCATCAATAAAGACAGACAAAGAGAGATTGTTTGTGATATTGACTCACAAGAATTTGAAACTATCAACGACCTCTATCTCAGCACCATTGAAATGGATAGCAGCGGGACGTCCACTCAGTTTCCTGAAGTCAGTGACAAGCTCCTTTGTTTTGCTGACATTGAGGGAGAGATTTCTGACTTTACAACATGCCAGTAAGCTCTCCATCTCCTTCCTGTATTCTGTCTTGTTGTTGTTTGACATCTGGCCCACTATGGTGGTGTTATCAGAAAATTTTTAAGTTAGATTTGAATTTAGCCACACAGTTGTGAGTGTATAAGGAGTGCGATAAGAAGCTAAATACACACCTTTGCAGGGCACCAATGCTGAGGATTATCATGGAGGAAGTGTAGTTGCTTATCCTTTTTGATTCCAATCTATGGGCCAGGAAGTCATTGGTCTAGTTGCAGAAGGGGAAGCAGAATCCTAGATCTTGCAGTTTGGAGATGAGTTTTGTTAGAATCATGGCATTGGAAGTGGAGTAAAACTCAATAAATCTAACATAGGTTATCTAGATGTCCCAGGGATAAGGGTAAGGCCAGGGAGATGGCATCTGGCGTGGACCTGTTGCAACGGTAGTTGAATTGTAGTGGATCATGGTAGTGTGGGAAGCTGGAGTTAATGTGTGCTGTTTATAACCTCTTGAATCACTTTCTGCTGATTGATGTCAGAGCCATCAAGCAATTGTCTTTGAGGTAAGTTGTGCAATATTTCCTTTGGCATCGGGATGACAGTGAGTCTTCTTGAAGCAGGTGGGAACCTCACAACGAAGTAAGGAGACGTTAAATATCTCAGAAATTACTCCCACCAGGAAGACCATGCAGGATCTGAGTGCACGGCCGGGGACTCCATATGGGCTGATCTCTTTCCCGAAGGCTCGCTTTCAAGAAGGCCAATCTGACATCTGCGATGGTGACCATGGGTACAGGTTCATGCAAGTCTGTTGGGGCAGGTGGCAGGCATTTCACTGACCTTTTGTAAGTGACAAAGAGTACATTGAGCTCATGAAGGAGGGCTGCATTGTCGTCAGTGATTCTACTTGACTTTGCTTTGTAGCACGTTATTTCATATAAGCCTCACCACAGTGTGTTCATGTGGTTAGTTTGGGAGTCTAGTTTAGTCTGGTACTATCTTTTGGCATTTCTGATGTCCTTACAAAGGTCATACCTGCATTTCTTGTATTGGTCAGGGCCACCCAACTTGAATGCCTCACACCTGCACTTCAACAGGGACTGGCTCTCCCAGTTCATCCATGGTTTCTGGCTGGGGAAGGCACAGATTAACCTCTTTGGCACACAGTCCTCTACACACTTACTGTTGAAGTCTGTGACAGTTGTGGCATACTCATTCAGGTTGGCTGCTGAGTTCTTGAATACAGGCCAGTCCACTGACTCCAAGCAGCCCCACAGAAGCTCAGCCAATACCTTGGACCAGCACTGGACAACTTACTGTAGTCGATCCCCATGCTTCATCTTCTGCTGTAAGCTGGGAGAAGGAGCATAGCTTTACGGTCTGATTTACCAAAATGCAAGCAGCTGATGAATACACATATTATTTTGAAAGCAGAATTAATTTGCAACTGGATTGTCATCAGACTATCAGAAATGACTTTATCAGGCCTTTGACAAGCCACATTGGATATATGATGAGAAATGACAATGTTGATTGCTAAGCAAATTGAACTTTAGAGTTGATACAGGGTTTTGGATTGAAAATGAGGTGCCATAGAAATATAACATGGGAAGCAGTTGAGTTCTGAAGCTGCAAAATAGTACAAACACAAAGTCTAACCAAATGGAGAAATGAGAATCAACTGCCATCTTGCAATGTGATGCCAATAATGATGTTTGCCTCAATGAAGATTCCAGAAAGTTCATTGCATTTATCACAATATTTGGGCATCATTGCTTTCAGAGATTAGCTTCTAGTATGTAACACCTGCTCCAGAAATCTTTAAAAGAACAATATCAAACACTTTGGAAGGAGTCGACAAAGTAATATATCACATGAATCTCATAATATGCATGGAACAGTGAAGGAAGAAAATGACCAAAGAACTTCAATGTTATGAGAGTCTCTCAGGATACAGGTACAATGCTGGGTGAAAAATGACGATGTCTTGTGCACATTACCTGTGTCAGTGCAATCACTGTAGACCCTTAGAATACCAAAGCTATTACAGAACTTCCACCACCTAGGATATATCACAGAACGTCAAAGATTTCTGGGAATGATGAGAACAGGAGTAGGCTATTCAGCTACTTGAGTCTGTTCCGCCATTCAATGAGATCACTTTTGATCTGTGGACTAATTTCAAATACCTGTCTTTAGTTCATATCCCTTGAAATCTTAGCTCATCTTGCATGTGAATAAACAACTGATCTAGCGTCCAATGCCATTAATGGAAAGGGGTTCCAAGCCTCTATCAACTTCTAGGTGTAGAAGTACTTCCTAACATCCCTCTTGAATGAAAACCAAAAGAACTGCGGATGCTGTAAGTCAGGAACAAAAACAAAGTTGCTGGAAAAGCTCCTCCACAGATGCTGCCAGACCTGCTGAGGTTTTCCAGCAACTTGGTTTTTATCCCTCTTGAATGGACTGACCCTAATTCTCAGACTATCTAATAGTTCTAGAATTTCCAACAGGTAGAAATAGTTAATCCACCACAACTGAAACCAAGTAAGAACTTAGGAGTAGGTGGAGAAATATCAGAAAACTGGTATGTTCACCTGCCATCAGGAGGCTGCCTCCAGGTACCCACTACACCTCCAACATTGCTGTGTCCTACAAGCCTGTGAGAATTTTGACCTAGTTGATCCTTGGCAAATAGCCAATAATGCCTTTCTAAGATATCAACAACTCACGGCTCCAGCCATTTCACTCTCAATTGACTCGCCCCTGACTGTGCTCCATATCGGAGTGAAAATCATGCTCAGTTAGGTACCCTCCCATTTTCTACCCTGTTTGTGATAGATGGTGGGAAGAAATGGTTGAGCTGCAAAAGTTGCTGGGTCTGCACTAAGGATTTTAAGGCAATTTTTAATATTTTTCAGACAAAGCTATTTATATTTTTCTCTCTGAAATTCAGGGATGGTCTATGTTTTAGCTGATACATCAATGCATCACAAATTGTTTCTAAATTTGAAGCTTGAAATTGTCAGGTTGTTCCTCAGTGTTAACCATGAGAGGAGGCGTATCTGAAACCTACAAAGGTTTGTGTCAAATCTACAAGAGGGCCAGTCCTACCGACAAGAATGGCAGTCCCAACAACATCGATGCCAGTCTTAACCATAGGATTGTGTGTCCTACCGACATGAAATCCTGTCTGACACAAGGCAACCTCCAGTCTACACGCAGTGCACTGATTGTCACCAACACTGTCACACATGGGATTCTAGCCCTTTCCTTCCCTGAGTAATTGAGTGGTCATTGATCCAAAATGTTAGGTTGTAGGCCTAAGTACCTTGGACCTGAAACCCTCGTGGCTGTGCAGGTGCATATGTTCAATACCTCAGCTAAATTCCCAACCCCACCAGCTTTCCAATAGATCAGAGCAAGGACATGTAGAAAACAGTTGCCTCAAGTGGGACTGGAAACTGTGTCCCAATCAACTACCAGAAAGTGGAAAGAGGCAATAGACAGATAATAACCACACATCATAAGGCATGCCAAAGTCAGGGGCTTTCGCCCAAATGAGCTGAAATTGGACGTCACAACATGGAAGGCAGAAATAGATAACAAAATGTGAAGCTGGATGAACACAGCAAGCCAAGCAGCATTATTTCTGATCGAAGGCAGAAATGACTGCTTTGTATCTTTGACCGAGTTATAAGCGGTGTGCTCCCGCACTGATAGACCCCGCTCTTCTATCCACCCTCTCCATCCCCTCTCATGGTTCACACCGAGGGGAAGCTGACAATTTCAAGCCTCAAATTTGGAAACAATTTGAGAAGCATTGACGTATCAACTAAAACATAGACTGTCCCTGAACTTCAGAGAGAAAAATATAAATAGCTTTGTCTGAAAAATATTTAAAAAACTGCCTTAAAATCCTTAGTGTAGACAAAGCAGCCTTTGTGCCAGCAATGATAATACAAATTGCTGATTGTTTACTTGTAGAAAGCCTGCCATGATAATTTGAATGCTTGTTTACAATGGCCATATCAAGCTGCTACAATAGAATTCATGAGATAAGCAAATGCAACACTGATCAACATGGGACGATTGGTAACATTTCTAATTAATTTGTGAATAGAGTTCTCATTTGATGGTATTCTCTCCACTCTTGTGACATGCACAGTCCCAGTACACTTTATCTTTCCCTTTCCATGAATGACAAAATTGTCCAGCACAGGGAGGGTGTTTGTGTTGTTGTATCTGTGCCAACTCTGTAAGAGAGCTAATCATTTCATTCTTTCATCCTTCATTTATACCCCAAAAAGTACAAAATAATGATGTTAGGATGCTTTGCTAATAGCTCTTAAAGCAATTCAGGAGGTTGGTTAGCTCAGTTGGCTGGACAGTTGGTTTGCAATACAGCAGGGTGGGAGCAAATTACTACAAATCATGGAATCTGCTCTGAAAACTACAAATGCAACACAACGGGTCAGACAGCATCCATGGAGAGAGAGCAAGCTAACATTTCCAGTCTGGATGACTCTTCATCAAAACTAAGGTGGAAACTTTTTTCATTACAACAGCGTGGGTTCAATTCCCACACTGGCTAAGGTTATTGTGAAGGACCGTTCGTGTCAACCTTCCCCCCTGCTTGAGGTGTGGTGACCTCAGGTTAAACAATCACTTGGTCACAAGAGAGCAGTCCTCTGGGACTCTGGTGACAGCTTAATAACTATCAGAAGCAGCCATTTGAAGTAACAAGCTGTTACCTGTATTGTTGGATGCACCTTTTAGAGGCAGCAGTCCTCTGTCCAATGAAAGGATACAGGGTTAGTATTGGATCCGATGTACCACTTTGGAAATGCATTGACAACCTTTGTATCTAGTTGATATCCTGAAAGTCCAAGGGCCCGTTCACGCTGGTCAAAATCTTATGCTTCCTTATCTATCAGCGTTGAGAAATCAGCCTCATCATATAAAGTGTGAACACTTCAGAAAATAGCCTCACAGTGTTATCTTTGGCAGTGAGGAAAGATCAGAAGTCACACAACACCAGGCTATAGTCCGACAGGGATATTTGAAATCACTATCTTTCACAGTGCTGCTCCTTCATCAGGTGAAGGGGCAGCACCCTGAAAGCTTGTGATTTCAAATAAACCTGTTGGACCATAACCCAGCATTGTGTGATTTCTGACCTTGTCCATGCCAGCCCAACTCTGGCACCTCCACATTCCAGTCAGGAAGGAGCAGGAAACCTCAGATTTGCCGCATCTCATAAATTGTTGCAAAAAATTCACAACTTTGGAACCATTACATTTCAGCACAACCTACACTTGAACGCAGCTGGGGTACATCATTTGGATGGCAATGATGTATTTTTGCCAAACCAATGTCCAGTCCAACAGTAACATGACCTCCCAACTCCTATACTTAATATATTGACCAATAAAGGCAAACATACTAAATACCTTCTTCACTGTCCTGTCTACCTGTGAGTCTACTTTTAAGGAACTATGAACCAGCACTCCAAGGTCTCTTTGTTCAGCAACACTCCCCGGGGCCTTACCCTTAACTGTATAAGTCCTGCCCTGATTTGCCTATGCAAAATGCAACACTTCATATTTATCTAAATTAAGGTCCATTGGCCACTCCTCAGCCCATTGGCCCATCTGATCAAGGTTCCATTGTACTCTGAGGTAACATTCTTCACCATCCACCACAGCTCCCATTTTAGTGTCATCTGCAAACTTTCCAAACATACCTCTAACGTTCACATCCAACTCATTTATATAGATGACACAAAGCAGTGGACCCAGTGCTGATCTTCATGACACACCGCTGGCCAAAGTCCTCCAGTCTGAAAAGCAACCTTCAACTACCACCCCCGACCTTTGACCCAGTTCCGTATCCAAATGGCTAGTTGTCCTTATATGCCATGTGATCCAACCTTGCTAACCAGTCTACCATGAGGAACCTTTTCAAATGCCTTACTGAAGTCCATATCGATCACATCCACTGCTCTCGGTATTAAGATATAAGAATCTTGGATATTAAAGGCATCGAGGGACACGATTTCAGAGTGGAAAAATGACACTGAGGTAGATGGTCAACCTATTATTCTATTGAATGATAAATAGTCTTGAGGGACTGAGTAGATTCCTCCTTCTGCTTTCAATGTTAGCACATTGACTTTATCCTGTTTTAATCAATTTTCACAGCAACTGGCTGCTTAACCATCATCTTCATGTTCCCTCATTATTGGCAAATGGAAGCTGAGTGAAGGCACAGGACGGAGGGAGCAGTGTAGCCCTGAAATGTTAATTTTATTATGGTAATGTGATGTTTGATTGGCAGTTTGCTGTCAGATTGCATGTCTGGGCATTTCACTGCCAAGGTTAAAGCTAATTGTGACAGTTACTCAGGGACTGTCTGTGACAGGAAACTGGGATAATCCATTTCAAATTGATTTGGGTTTTACAGTGAGAGTGAGCTCGTCATTATTCTGCTGTTGATAAGCCCAGCTTTTTTTTTACTAAGATGTTTTCAATAGCATTTTTTGAATTCTGTTGAGAATAGATGAAAAATGTGTGGCATGGTCATTTTGGAGAAGGTCACATTTGCTAATAACTTTCATAATTGTACTGAGACAACATCTAAGGACACGAACAATAACACAATTTGGATGGGGTGAATTCTCCACATTATCTTATAAGAGTTTTCACTCTTCATTTTTGCATATAAGTTATGTTAAAGTTCTAAGATCTAAAATTCACTCTCTAACTCTCACTGCTATTCTCTCTTTCCATTAAGGCCCTCATTAATATATACTCCTATGACAAAGCTAGTAATGGGATGACCAAATATTTCTAATGTAGCTTTATGTCAAATTCTGTTTGGCATGACTGGGATGTTGAAAGTGCTACATGAATGAAAGTTGTTGCTGTTGTTTTCCCAAATGAAAGTGAATGTTTTGCAAATATTTAGTCTATATGAAATTTATTTTTAAAGTATTGAGTAGTATCCCCAAGTTGATGTTCCTGGCACATGGGTTCAAACCCACTAAGTTTGATTGTGAGATAGCAAAGTGTGGAGCTGGATGAACACAGCAGGCCAAGCAGCATCTCAGGAGCACAACAGCTGATGTTTCGGGCCTAGACCTTTCATCAGAAAATATTTGAATTCAATAAAAATAATCTGGAATTGAAACAAACGCTAGCCATTGTCGCTTGTCATAAAAACCCCATCTGGCTCGCTCATGTCCTTCAGAGAAAGAAATCTACTTTCCCTACTTGGTCTGATTTACATGTGACTCCGACCCACTGCAAAGTGGTTGACTCTTAAGTGCTCTGTGAAACGACCCAGCAAAGCCGCTCAATGAGCAGTTAGGGACAGGTAATAAGTTCTGACCCATCACATGTGTCCACATCACGTGAATGAATTTTTAATAAGTCACACACATTCTGGCTTAGATTTAGAGGCTTTCCACATCTAGAGAATCATGTTACAGAAAAAAAACTCACACTTATGTCTGGTGTAGTGGACTTCCTTGGACTGGTCACGAGCCTGTATCTTTAGATTAGATTCCCTACAGTGCGGAAACAGGCCCCCCAGCCCAACAATTCCACACCGCCCGTTGGAGAATCCCACCCAGACCTATCCCCCTATAACTTATATATCCCTGAACACTACAGGCAATTTAGCATGGCCAATCCACCTAGCCTGCACATCTTTGGACTGTGGGATGAAACTGGAGCACCCAGAGGAAACCCACGCAGACACGGGGAGAATGTGCAAACTTCACACGGACAGTTACCCGAGGCTGGAATTGAACCCAGATTCCTAGCACTGTGAGGCTGCAGTGCTAACCACTGAGCCACCATGCCACCCAAAGAGGTACTTATCAAGAGATACCTCTCAAGAGGTATCACATCACATCAGGAGTGACTGTCCAGTCACGCCCACATTCCACATTCACTACATGTGGGAGGATTTGTGAGTTGGTTATTAATTAATCCATTCTCAAACTCACCTTTCCCGGTGTTGAGACCTTGCATTGGAATTAAACCTAGAGTTTCTGCCTTAGGCACAGTAATGTTACTCACTAAGTCACAAATATCTCCTCATTGTAGCTTCCAGATATGCAAGACAAAATATGCAACTTGTGAACGATCAAGCAATTTAGTAAAATATAAAATTTATCTCCAAAATCATGAGTCAACGGAGAACTGGCAAAATCTGTTTCCTTCACAATGTGCCTTTCAAATATTTTCCAATTAGAAAAGAAAACTTACATTACTAAACTCTGTTCTGATATGAAATAGGATGTATTGGATTCCACATATCATAAGCTCATGTCAATACTAATAACACAGTGCTATTGACATTCCCATAGCCATTGTGTTTATCTAATTGGTTTCTGAATTTGACTAAAACTTAAGATTCAATGCTGCAGAATGATAAAATCTTCCACTTCTCCCCCCATCAAATTACACTGCTGTTTATCTTCAACAATACTTTTTTTTAACTCAGCAGTAACGACGTCTTTTCTGGTTAGACATTTTCACATGGCTGATCATTTGTTCAAGTATTTTCTGAAGATGACTGCCTGCTAAGAGATTTGCAAAATGGAAATTGTCAGACAGAGGTCAGCCTGCAGTGTGTAAAACTATTTCCAATCATATTGAATCAAAAAGCTTGCATCTGTTTGGAGTCTCATATCTCATCTGATTCTTATTTTGATATTCAGATTTAATTTTTCCTCTTTTTACTGACAGTATCCGGCAGATAGTTATCAGGTACATGTTATTATATATAGATAGACGGTGAATCATGATTGGAAATTTTGCCTCTCAAGTTTTTGCATTTGCTCTCTCCCTCGTCTCCTCAACTTCACTGATGCTTTATTGGACTCTATTTACATGGACAATGATGACTTATGCACATTTCTGCTGCTTGTGACAAAACATTAATTCAGTAAATGCAATATAGTTGGAACTTAATGTGCCATCTATCTTTATGTAACATATAACTGATAACTATCTGTAGCACAGTATCAGTGAAAACAGAAAAAAAAGAGAAGGAATGAATGATCTGAATATTAAAATAATGATCAGCTCAATGTGCCAATCGACATCGGGAAAGATAAGCTGAACACTTTTGTCTTTTTGCTCTGCTGTGTTATCATCTGTTATATACTGTGGGAAAGACAATCCCATCATATATTTTGTCCAAGTACATTTTAGTTTCACGTTATTTCTGTACAGACATTATAATCTGAGTAAGTTGGCAGTCTGTCATTTTGCTGTGTCAATCTTTATGCAATAGTGCTCCTGAAAAGTGCCTTGAGATGTTTTATATGAAAAGTCCTTTCCTGATACTGGATCAAGTTGAAACTGACCATGTAATCAGATCTGGAATTCCAAAGAAGAGTCACATTCAGCTCAAAACATTAACTCTGTTTCTCTCTCCACAGTTTGTCAAAAAACTTCTGTCTTAATCAGATGCAGTTTTAAAATTCTCAATATTAATACTTATACATGTTGCTTGAAGCTACAGTGTAGGTTAACATTATTTACCACAACAGCCATATCAATGTTTTGTTACTAATAGTTTTATTTTAGCGTATTGATTATTGTTCCACGCAGTCAGATTATTGCATGAAAAATCCATAACAGAACTGAACTGATTTCTAAATAAATGGAAAATTAAATGGCATAACAGATCTCCAACTTTCACTATGATGGACCAACCAGATGTTTCCTTAATGCCCATACACAGAAGTGGGGATATTAGCTGTTTGCTACTGTCAGTCCTGTGGAATTCAGAATTACAAAGCTGCAAAGTAGTTATGGCACAGGCACAGGCAATCAGGTCCGTCAGGTCATTGCTTTTAATCTCCACACAAGTCTCTCCTTATCCTTCCAGATATCACACTATCAATGCATCTTTCCATCTCTTTATTCCACTACTTCTTTCCATCTTCCCTGTCATTGTATTTCTATTTGTCTCAGTGACTCACTGTAATCCCACAATTCCACTTCCCTTGGTTCAGGAGCTTCCCCCAAAATTCCAGTCAAATTTATTATTAACTATCCCATGTGTACAGCCACTGGTTCTGGTTCTCTATCTAAGTGAGAACATCTGCCGTATCAAACCCTTTCATAATTTTAATGTCCTCTACCAGTTACCTCCTCAGAGAGTGGAGAAATACTCCAACTGTAAAAACTTTCTTGATTTGCTCAACCTAACAGTTCTGGTATCATTATAGTAACTGTGTTTTGCATCTTCTATTACCTTTCTAGAAAATGGAGATCAAACATCACAGTATGAAGTGTAACCTAATTAAAGTTCTGTGCAAGATTATCATAACGTCATTGATTTTCCATTTGTGATAACAGGTTAAGATATATTACCTCATTACTTCAAAACTTGGGTTCAAACAGGGACAGAGCCACCTGTGGCTTTAAGTTTAATTTGCATTTACATATTGTATGGGTTAGTAAGGAATAAAAATACTCTGATAATGGGAACTGCAGATGCTGGAGAATCCAAGATAACAAAGTGTGAAGCTGAATGAACACAGCAGGTCAAGGAGCACAAAAGCTGACGTTTCTGGCCTAGACCCTAGATCCTCTCTGATTAAGGGTCTAGGCCCGAAACATCAGCTTTTGTGCTCCTAAGATGCTGCTTGGCCTGCTGTGTTCATCCAGCTTCACACTTCGTAGTCTTGTAATAAAAATACTCTGTTTCCTTTTTATAACTGCTGTGAGCAATACAGAGAAGTTTGAAAATAGTGTTGCATGTACTTAAACAAGGAATTTTAAATACAAACAATTGAAGTGAATATTTCAGTGTGTTAGAAAGTCAAAGGTAGAACTCAGAAAAAAAAAGTGAGCCTCGCAACTCATTACCCCAGATCTCAAGGAAAAAGAGACAGAAATAATTTACTTCAGAAAGAAATGGTTTTTCCATAGAGTCAGTTAGCACGCAGGTTTCATTTGGACAGGAACTGGCCACTCAGGGACAAAAATCTGTAAGAGTACGCGTGCAGTTTAACCATTTCCTAAACAGTTGGAGCAGAGGAAAAGAAGTCCTGATAGGCCTCATGCCAATAAGAAAGAGATTGAAAAACGGAACACTGTGGAACAGGGTGTAAAAAATCTATGTTTAGGAGTAAATTAGTTAAGTTAGCAGAGATAGTAGGAACTGCAGATGCTGCAGAATCTGAGATAATAAGGTGTAGAGTTGGATGAATACAGCAGGCCAAGCAGCTTCAGAGGAGCAGGGAGGCTGCTGTTTCCCAAAACATCAGCCTTTCTGCTCTTCTGATGGTGTTGGCCTGCTGTGTTCATCCAGCTCTACACCTTGTTATCTTAGCTAAGTTAGCAGGTTGTTTAAGGGACTCATGAATAGATATCAACTAAAGAATCAACCATCAAATGAACACAATATTTTTCTGGAAAGAAACCAAATGCAACAACGTCAACTCATTAAGAAATTCTAGAGTGAAGTTCAGGTGAGCTTTCACTGAGATTTGAGTAACTACCAGGTTCTTGTGAGGATAAAAGTGTTGAATCTTTATTCCTATGGTTTTTAATTGATTTTTCTTGCCTTTTGATTATAATGAACTTTAATGCACTCTTGTCAAAAGTACATTGGCGGCCTCTCAATAATGTGTGCAGTGACTGACAACCATGATAACTAAAATACAAAAATAAATTTTATGATCTAATAAGTTTCACTCTTAGATCTCATTTGCCCAGTTTTACCATCTGCTGAGATCATAACAAAATCCATTCCAGTGTAAATTAACTACTTAACAGCTTTTTTTATGGCCTTATTAACTGACATCAATGGTTTTAGTGACCTTTGTAGCTACATATCAGGATCTTTCAATTCTTCAAACCCATTCAGACATTACTTTGCAAATACTGTCTGATTTTCTTTTACATCTTTCTAAACTTTGTTATCTCCGTGAAATTTACACCTCACTTTTATAAAGCTTATTGTAATGAAAATCTATTGAAACATTTGGACTAAAAATCACTTGTTAAAGTGTAATTTTCTATCCATCTTGATCCTTGTTTGCACATTTCTGCAGCACCTCACTTTATTTTAAGTGGGTAATCTTCTCTAGTCACCGATACTGTCTGCACACAGCAGCCCTCATTGTATGACAATGCTCATTTTTTTGAATATGCTTTGTAAAATTTAGTCTTTTATTTAAAAGAAAGAGTAAAGGAACTTGCCCTTTTTTTCATGACCTTAAGATGTCTCAAAGTATTTCATAAACAATTAGATCTTATTTGAAGTGGGGTCGCGACTGTAATGTTAGGAAATAAGACTAATTTATGCACAATATAATTACACAATTACCGATGAGACAACAGAAAGCCTTGGCAGTTATGTAATGCCTTTCATATGTTCAAAAAGCCCCAAAATATTTTACAGCCAATTATGTACTTGTGATAAATAATTACAGCTGCCATTTGGGAAAAGTGATGGAAACTTTGGAAAGAGTGAGCTCCCATAAAAAGTAATGTGGTGATGACCATATCAGCTGTTTTAAACAGTATTAGTTCAGAGACTAATGTTGATCAGGCCATTGGAGAGGTGTTTCTTAACTTCCTAATGAAATGGCTGAGTCATTAATTTTTCAAGTTTATCAAATGCAATCTATCTTTCATAGACACATGGGAACTTTGTTTGATTGTGTTAGGATTTCCTAAATTCTGTCATTTCCTCCATAATAATAGATTATGGCATTTTCAAAATGATAGCTTTTGGACTAAATGGCCTATAATGTCTTGCTCTCCATCTCCCTGTCTTCTTGAAAAGTTGTGTTATATTATGGTTTTCCAGTCTGCTGGAATCTGTCCGCAATCCAGTGAGTTGTAGATTTTTTTGACAACTACCACCAATATGTCTATAGCAACCTCCATTGAAACCATTGAGTGAAGCCTGTTAGGTCTTGCCTTCAGTCCTGTTAGTTTGTCAAATATTTTATCCCTTTCCTCCTATTAGCACCTTGCTTAACTGTTATCTTTGGGATATTTATATTGTCTTCTATCACGAAGACCAATTTTCTCACATGATTTGACATTTCTCTGCTCCTTGTTATCAATTCCCAATTGCATTGTCCAAATGTTCCACATTTATTTTAGTCACTCTCTTCTTACCTCCCCAGAAGCTCTTGTTGTTTATTTTTACTTTTCTTGCCCAATTACTTTCGTAATCGTTTTTCTCCCTCTTTGTTAACTTTTATGAGTAATCTATTGCTGTTACTAAACAAAAGTCTTTGGCATCCATTTTTTTTGCTACTTGGTGCATCTTAGTTATTGATTGGATACTCTCCTTGACCACTTCTCTTAACCGTGTGGTTCTTCATTGTCACTGAGTCCTTCGCTGTAACTGGAACAAATTTTTGCTGTGTATTATGAAATATCTATTGAAATGTCTGCCACTGCTCACAATCAGATGTTATCCTTGGTCTATTTTCACAGTACACTTTAGATAGCTCATACCTCTGTAAATGTCCTTATTTAAGTTGAGAACACTGGTTTAAACCTTGAGTGGATCTTCCTGAAAGTGAATTTGATATTCTACCATGTTGCGATCACCACTCCCAGAGGACCTCTTATTAACCCGACTTCGTTACACATTAGTAGATCTAAACCAGTCTATTCCCAGGTATAACACAGTGTGGAGCTGAAGGAGCACAGCAGGCCTGGCAGCATCAGAGGAGTAGGAAAGCTGACATTTTTGGTCAGAGCCCTTTCTCAGAATTGGGAGAGGGGGAAGGGAGCTCAGAAATAAATAGAGAAAGGAGAGTTGGGGCTGGGGAAGGTAGGTGGGATGGTGATGGGTGAGTGCAGCTAGGCAGTGGTGTGAATTGGCCAGTGAGGTGGGAGGAGCGGATAGGTGGGAGAGAAGATGGACAGATCAAGGAGGCAGGGATGAGAGAGAGGGTTGGTCAGAGAATGAAGCCAGGGGTGGGGAGATTTTAAAACTGTTGAATACCATGTTGAGGCCATTATTAGGCTGCAGGTTTCTGAGGAGGAATGTGAGGTGCTGCTCTTCCAGGCTGTGGGTGGTGCCACTGGAGGAGGCCCAGGATGGACATGTCACCCAAGGAGTGGGAGGCGAGTTAAAATGGTTGGTGACCAGAAGGTTTTGTCATTTGTTGCGATCAGCGTGCAGATGCTCTACAGAATGGTCTCACCGATATAGAGGAGACCACATCAGGAGCAGCAGACACAGTAGGTCAAGTTGGACATTGTACAGGTGAACTGCCTGATATGAAAAGTTTGTTTCGTGCCTTGAATGGGGGTGAGGGGGGAGGTGCGGGAGCACGTGTAGCACTTCCTGTGGTTGGAGGCAAAGGTGCCGTGGGTAATAGGGAGTGTGGAGTTGACGAGAGAGTCGTGGAGTGAGCAGCCCCTATGAAAAGCAGATAGGGGTGGGGTGGGAAATATTGTGGGGTCGGATTGTAGGTGGCGGAATTGGTGGAGAATGATCTGTGGATGCGGAGGTTGGTGGGGTGATATGTGAAGACAAGAGGTTTCTCTTTATTTTTGTTGGGGGGAGTGGGAAATGCAAGAGATGCAGCTCTGGGCATTTTCGATCACCGGAGGGGTGACATTACAATCCTTGAAATAGGAAGACATCTGGAATGTTTAGGAGTGAATTGCCCCATCTTGGGACCAGATGCAGCGGAAGCAATGGAATTAGGAGTATGGGATTGCAATCTTGTATGAGGGTAGGTGAGAGGAGGTGTAGTCCAGGTAGCTTGTGGAGTCTGTATCCATTTCATAGAGTATCTGTACTCTGGGGGAGGGGGGGGGATTTAAATGTTACCGATGTTTTTTAAAGGATAAACAGTGAATATCATTTTTCCAGAAGAAGCAATCCCTATTTCAGTCATTTACTATGAGTCCTTCAGGAGAGATCTAAATTACTGAATGGGAGCTGTGTTATTTCACAGACAATCAATACACTGCTACTGCAAGTGGATGATTGACCCTGGGGGTTTTCTATTTGTTGACAACTTCGGTGGAAGAACTGAAAAAAAAAGCATAGATGAACATACAGTGGAGCTTGTGCTATTTTCGGAGGTAATGACTCCCTTTCTGCTGTAAAAAACATCACAATTCTGAAAGAGTTAATGTTGCCATTGTACTAAACTTCGTCCAATCTAAAGACATCACAGGGGCTTTGGATAAAGGTCGTTGAGACCTATGCATATTCCCGAGAGGAGAGGCTGTGATCAGCAGTCTGAAGTAATGCTTAACAATTCATGTTAACTGTACTTATTGTTAACTGTACTGTCCTGTAAGAGATTTCCTTGTTATGTAAAATCAGTGCCTCTTCTGTTTACATACCCCAGCAATCCATCCTCAGTTACTGATCATTTGACAAGCCCTTAGACTCAGCATCACAGAATCACCAAACTATTTCAATACAGAAGGAGGCCTTTCGGCCCATTATACCTGCACTGTTTCTGTTACCTACCACAACGCTCTTGCCTTTTCCCCAGATTCTTGCATGACATTTCTATCCAAATATTTATTTCAAACCTTTCTTGAATTTTTCAGTTGAATCTGCCTTCACCACATTTTCAGCCTGTTTATTCCGTGCCCAAGTATTCCCTTTTTTTCTCACATCACCCAGGTTTGTTTGCACATCACTTCATATTTATGCTGTTCAGTTCTGTTTCTTGTGAATGGGAACAGTTTCTCTGTATCTCGACCATCCAGCCCGGTCAGGATTTTGAAAAGTTCAATCAAACCTCCTCTCAGCCTTCTCTGCAAGAAGACTAGGCCAAACTTCTTCAATCTATTGTAATCAGCGGTGTTTCTTATTCCTGGAATGATTCTGGTTTGCAGAGACAGAGAATGGAGCATTCATTGCGGCAATACTAAATCCAGAATATGGATAAAGAAAGATGCTCCAGAAAAGTGGGAGAATCACGATGGCGACTCACGCTATTAATTCAAGCAGGCAGAACTGTGCAGCAGATTACTGGGATGGGAATGAGCTCAGTGATGGAAAGTTGAAAATGATAATAAATGAGAAAGACTTTGAAAAGAGCCAGCCAGCAACGAAGGCTTGCTTGGGGTCATTTGATTTTAACACCATTCAGAAATTATATGGAGAGTGATCACTTTGCTAATATCATAAAATTTGCTCATGACATTAATTTATGTGGGCAGTTAACTAGAGTAAGAGAGATTTATGACATTCAAGGACATAATTAAATGGATCACTTAAGGTATGTCAGACAGAATTCAACACTGATTAATCCATGAGCATGCAGGACATATGAAGCATACACCATCATTGCATATCGACAAAAGTGAAAAAAAAGAAAAAATGATTTCATTAGTAATGTTCCTGTGAGATACTAGTTTCTCGGTACATTTTGGGTAGCGTTGGGCCTCTGCAGTTCATAGGGGGCAGGTAGAAATTGTCACAATACTGAGGACTGAATAAATATTCACTGGAGTTCAAAATACATAAGAACCAATCATATAATCTATTTTAGACTCTGTATTGGCCATACTAATTGATGATTTCGTCCCTGTTGAGTTGTCTGGTCAGTCCCACTTGTGAATATATAAATTTCATAACATATGTTCATTATCTTATTAAAATTGTATGGATCTCTTAAAATAGTAAAGTGCCTGGCTGAAGTTGGCAACGAGAATTATGAGCATTGTTGCTCTGACATTGACCCTTAGCTGCAGTTTCTGACTCACCTTTGCAACCATATTTCACTCTCTGGTTTAAGGGTTTAATAAAGATTTACTTCAAATAATTAAGTTGATCTAATTATGTGAAATCAGAAGGGAATAAATGGTTCAAATCGCCTCCTGTTGATGAGTTAGTGATGGTACAAAGACTGTGTCTGTGCTTACTACAACCCTGTCAGAAAAATGTTATGTGCCAACACTCAATGTTGAAATCATAAACCACATACTTATCCAAAGGGGAAGCGTGGCTTATTGAACTACAGGAAATGCAACTGCTAAAATATGACAACACCAACAAAAACTTGCATTTATATAGTGCCTTTAACATAGTGAACTATCTCAGGGTGTTTTGCAGGACTGTTGTATAGCAGAATTTAACATCAAACTTCATGAAGAGATGCTAGGATAGGCCGCCAAAACTTGAAACAAAGAGGTAGTGTGAAGTATCATCTTAAGAGTAAGAGGAGAGGGACACAGGGAATATCAGAGCTTAGCACACCTGGAAGTGTAGCTGCCAATGGTGCAGAGCTGGAAATCAAGAAGGATGCAGCAATTGGAGGAGAGCAGATATCTTGGGAGTTCCTCGGAGTAAGGGAGCTGAAGCCTTGGGATAAGCATATAGGAGGGGTGGGGAGAACTAAAAGAAGACTGCAGCAGATTTTGGGTGGCTTTGTGAATTGTTGTTGATCTGATAAAGGAACTGAGGGCATCGTTGTTAAGTTTGCAGAAGACGCAAAGATAGCTGGAGGTCCAGATAGTTTTGAGGAAACGCGGAGACTACAGAAGGACAGGCTAGGAGGATGGGTAAAGAAGTGACGGGTGGAATACAGGGAAATGGCAGGAGAGTGGGGTTCAGAAACATATCTGTCACGATCAAAAAGCTGATCAGACTCGATGGGCTCAGTGGCCTAATTCTGTACTTCTATCTTTTAGACTCATCAACATTCTGAAATTATTATCGACCTGAAACTGGCCAGCCATATACACACTGGTGACCACTGTAGCTCAGAGACTGGGAATTCTGTGCTGAGTCACTCAATTTCTAACTCCACTCTTCAACTCCACTGTATAAGTTCACCATGTAAGAGCCACAAATCAGGAAGTTGATGGGATGCAGTCTAATTGTCTGAATGAATGTAACTCCAGCAACACTCAAGAAGTTTCATGCCATTCAAACAAAAAGCAGTCCACATGATGAGCAACCGATCCACTACCTTCATCATCTACTCCTTGTAACATCAACGCAGCTGTGTGTACCATGTACCAGATGCTCATTTCCAACTCATTCAGATTCCTTAGACAACACTTTCCAACCTGTGACCTCTACCATCTAGAAGAACAGGGGCAGCAGACACCAGGTAGCACCACCAAAAAACCATGCACCAAGTTGAGTTGGAACCATATAGCCATTTCTTGACTGCCACTTTGTCAAAATCCAGGAAAACCCTGTTCAGCAGCATTCAGGGTGCCCGTCTATCACAGGACTGCAGTGGTTCAACAAGTCAACTCACCAGCCCCTTCTGAAGAACACTCTAGTTTGGGCAATAAATGGTAGTCTAACCGTCAGTATGAACGTCTGTGCATGAATAAGAAAACATCATAGCGAGAAAGAACATCGTAGCGAGAAAAAACTGAAACTGAGACAGGAATGTCAAGACAATGTCTGTATAAAAAAAGAAACTGCAAGTAATTGGTAGATTGATTGGAAAAGCTGTGAGAGATGCAGGAAAGATGGCAGCTGTAGGTTGTCAAAAGTATGGTCAGACTCATTATAAATTTTTTCAGTTTCTCTACTTTCTCAAATAATGTGATGCCCTTATGCTGAACCATGGTTTTATTTAACATCAGATGTCACTGTGTGCACACTGAAACAAATTCTTTTTTTGGGTGTTTCCCACAACAGATGCGACCTTGCAGAAAGAAGCAGTTGTGTATTGCCCTTTCCTCCCCTGACCCTCTGCTAGACTTAGATCAGTAACCTTAACATTTCATCTTCAAGTTTGTCACGGCATTTTCACTGCCCAAGCTCCAGTGCTCAGGAAAAGTCGTCAGAGATTCAGCAGCATCTTCACTAAGTGAAGCACCGAGCACAAATGACCATATGTACCTGCAAGTGGAAAATTAGGAGACTGTCTTTCCTCCATGGAGACCTGGGCAGCCCTAAGCTCGGAAGGCTAATGTTTCTCAAATGATTTATGATTATGCTT
This sequence comes from Stegostoma tigrinum, assembly GCF_030684315.1. Lineage (NCBI taxonomy): Eukaryota > Metazoa > Chordata > Chondrichthyes > Orectolobiformes > Stegostomatidae > Stegostoma > Stegostoma tigrinum. The sequence continues at coordinate 3,557,617 of NC_081355.1, forward strand.
ACTGGAAGGTCCATATAGTTACATGTGGGGATCTGCCCTGTGCAGGGGAACTGAGTACATGCACACATTGTGCTTTGTGAATTTAACAAACCTACGGATGACTTTTTTTTTTCACTCCAAGGCATTCATCATCCTGACTTGGAAATATATCACTGTTCCTTCAGTGTCACTAAATCAAAAGCCAGGAACTCCATCCTTAACATCAGTGTGGGTCTACCTACAGCACATGGACTGCAGCAGTTCAAGAAGACAGCTCAACTCCACCTCCTCAAGGGCAACTAAGGACGGGCAATAAATACTGGCCCAGGCAGTGACTCCCACGTCTCACAAATAAATTTAAAAAAAACTGCAAAATGTTCCTCAAGGTAGAGTCCTCAACACAACCATCTTCAGCTGCTTCATCAATGACATTCCCACTGTCCTAAGGTCAGAAGTGGAGATATTCACTGGCAATTACACAATGTTTATCACCTGTTGTGACTCCTCAGATACTGAAGCAGTTCATGTCCAAATGCAACAAGACCTGGATAATTTCCAGGCTTGAACCAGCAAATGGCAAGTAATATTTATCACACACAATTGCCATGCTATGGCCATCTCCAGTAAGAGCTAATCTGACCATCGCACTTTGATATTCATTGGTGTTTACACTGCTGAATTCCGCTAGATCAACACCTTTGGGGTTACCATCCACCATAAAGTGAAATGGCCTCACCATGTAAGTATTGTGACGACAAGAACAGGTCAAACACTCAGAATCCTACATCAAGTAATTAAACTCACGACTCCCGAAAGCCTGTCCACCATCTACTAGGCAGATGTCAAGAGCATAATGGAACAGTCCCCACTTGACTGGATGGGTCAGCACCAACAGCACTCAAAAAGCTTGAAACCAACCTGTACAAAGCAGCCTACATGATTGGCATAACATCCACAAGTATCTACTTACTCCACCAGTGATGGCCAGTAGTGGTAGTGTGCATCATCTACAAGATGCAGTGCAGAACTTCACCAAAGATCCTTAGACAACACCTTCCAAATCCATGTCCATTTCTGTCTAGAAGGACGAGAGGAGCAGCTACATGGGAACACCAGCCATCCAAACCCATCCAAACCACCCACCAAATTGACTCGGAAATATATCGTCATTCCTACACTGTTGCTAGGTCAAATTCTTGGAATTCCCTCCCTAAGCGAATTGCAGGCCCACCTACTGTACATGGACTGCAATGGTTCAAGAAGGCAGCTTATCACCAGCTTCTCTAACGCAAATGGGTATCAGCAATAAATGCTTATCCAGCCAAGGATGCTCATTAATTTTTTTAAAATCTGTTTTTGGTACCATATGCACGGCCATGCTGCAACCATTCATAAGCAACTTGCAAACAATCAGCAATCTTTTCTCCTGTGTTGTAAGTTGTTGGTCCCTTTAAAATTTGTCATTCCTGCATCTGTCCTCGTAAGTGCAAGTTAGAAATCTTTGCATTCATGTCTCTTTCTTTTCAGAAATAAACATTAATTTCACATGCAGGCAACGGAAATGGTTAAGCAGTAGAAAAGTAAGTTTGATACATTCTAGAGAGAGACAGACATTAATTCAGAATTCATGTGATATCCCTATGCCAAGCTTCTCATTGACAATTGGCCAAATGCTCAATAAGTATGAAAGGAATTCTGCTTTGTTGCTGAATGAATTCATTGCTCTTGATTGTTTCCAAATGTGTACATCCCAATTTTCCTTTCCACCACAAATTGCTGACTCTCCCTAAGTTTGATCATTAGACTCACAGCTCCTGGTTTTATATCTTCTGAACTTCACTTACTCTAAATAAAACATATGCAATTTACTGATTTTAATACTTTTCTCATATTTCTCTGTAAAAGCCAGTGAAATGTTATTGAACAAAATTGCCGTGCCTGCACAATTAAAAATTTTGTATCTAGTGCCCACTTGTAGATTTACACCTCTCAAAACATCACAGTTCAAAATTCAGAGGCCTCCATAAGCCAAAGATTCAAAATTAGCTAAATAAATAAAAGTAACCAAATGTTTTCCCACAAGCTACTGTTCTTCAGGAAGGAAATCTGCAATCCTAACCTGATCTGGCCGAATGACTCTGTAGCCACAGCAAAGTGCTTTACTCTTCATAGCCCTCTGATATTGACGAGGAGACCATTCAGCTCATGGGCAGTTTGGGGATAGGCAATAAATGGCAATGTCCACTGCCAGCAAATGAATCAATATAATACCCTCTGATCCTGCTGTGCCATTCAACATGAGATGGAAAAGCCTCCTAAGTCTGGAACATTAACCCTAGCTTTGTATTCTGCAGGTCAGGTCATTGAGTTAAACAGCAAATGAGCTGTAATATAATCCTGATTTATATGGTCCTGGGGCGTGGACTGTCTACAGCAGGCACCTCTAGGCACCGATATAACAAGCTGGATGAACACAGCAGGCCAAGCAGCATCAGAGGAGAAGGAAGGCTGATTTTTTAGGGCCTAGACCCTGCTTCAGAAAGGCACCTCCAGGCACTGGACCAGTACTACCAATGCTGTCTACTCAAGATCCTGCAAATTTGCTGTGAAGAAAGACACATCAATACCACCAGTGTCCTTGACCAGGCCAACATCCCCAGCATCGAGCCACTGACCAGCGTTGATCAATTGTGATGGGCTGGACACATTATCTGCATGATTGACATAAGACTCCCCAAGCAGGCGCTCTATTCCCAGCTCCAAAACTGCAGGTGAGCCCCAGGTGGACACCGGAAGTGCTTCAGTGCTGTGATGAAGACCTCACTGGTGAAGTACGACATTCCCACAGACACCTGGAAATCACTGGCTCAAGAACGTCCAAAGTGGAGAAGGAGCATGTGGAAAGGTGCCCAGCCCCCCAAGGCTTGTTGTTGGCACAAAGTAGAAGCTACGTGAAAACAATATAAAGAGCGTGCTGCCACACTCATGCCCCACCCACACGTTCCTGCAACCACCTTCTGTCCAAAGTGTAACAGAGCCTGTGGTCACCACATTAGACAATAGAGTCATCTACAGAATCACCCTGAGAGTGGAGATTCAGCTTTGTCTATATGGGGCCATCAATAAATAACACCAACGGAAGAGTGATAGCAAAACTTTGTTCAGTTTTTAGTAGCAGAATCCTTACATACAGGAGGAAAGTTTAAGGGAGATATGCGTGGAAAGTTCTTTACACAGAGGGTGGTGGGTGCCTGGAACGCGCTGCCAGTGGAGGTGTTAGATGCAGACAGGTTAGGGTCTTTTAAAATATATTTGAACAGGTACATGGATGGGCAGGGAGCAAATAGACACAGACCGTTAGAAAATAGATGACAGGTTAGACAGTGGATCTTGATCGGCACAGGCTTGGAGGGCCGAAGGGCCTGTTCCTGTGCTGTAGGTTTCTTTGTTTCTTTTGTTTCTAAATTAGATGGAGATTAAGGGTGTCAAATATTCTGTACTGCCTTCTTAAATACTTCTTCAATGTTATGAGGGTTTCTACCTCTACTGTCCTTACAGGCAGTGAGCTCCAGATTCTCACCATCCTCTGGGTGAAGAAATTTTTCCTCACATCCCCTCTAAACATTCTGCTTCTTATCTTAAATCTATGCCCCTGGTCATTAATAACTCCCCAATTGAAAGAAAAGAAGAATAAAGTTTTTGAAGCCAAGTCTTCACAAACCCCTAAATCAAAAGGAAAATGCTGCAAATGCTGGAATTCTGAAATAAAGGTACAGAAGATACTCAACATGTCTGGCAGTGTCTGTAAAGAAACAGTGTTAATATCCAATGGACTCAGAACATTGTCTGGCTGTGTTTCATAATACCATCATCCATTTTGTCACAGCTGTAACTAACATTGATTTCACTGGAATGAAGAGAGATGGAATGTGTGACGTGAATGTGGAAATATTGCAGGAAAGACTTCTAAATCTGGCAAGTCAAGACATATTATGCCTTATAGCCAGATCCTGGCACTCCTGAAAAAATGACCAGGTAATTGACCCATTGAGAACTTAGAACAGCGATATTAACTGGTAAAACGATGACATCAACTCTTCTTTCCTTCACTTCCTTAAAAGGATGACTAAGTTCATTTTCCTCATCTGATGCTTCTTCCTTGACCATTTGAATTGTGTTTTTTTTAACAAGCTGGAGACTGAAATGAGAAGGAGCTGTTTTAAAATTAAAACTTTGGAAACCAAGTAACCTGACACCTAGGAAAGGCATTGTCAATAGTTGGTTGAACAAGCAGGAACTGATGTAGAAAATATGCAGCTGACAGTATGCCCTGAGAAATCTTTAGCTGACAATAAGAATTTGATTGGTTTATGTGACCAGTTATCAATGACAGAAGCCCCCTTTCTTTGCCTGCCAGCGACTGTGCACTTAGAGCTGTGAAAAAGTTAGAGAGAGAGAGAGAGGAAGAGGAACAGGGAGTGGGAGAGGGAAGAGAAAAGAGAGAGAAAGCGAGAGAGAGAAGTATTGGCTTTTCCACTAAGGAACAGTCTCTCTGTCCTCTGTCATCAAAACTCACCATAAACCTAAAGAACCACTAATTTATTATTCCTGCAACAGCAATTGTAAAGTATGAATATTAACAGATAAGTAAGAAACATTTTACAAGTGAACCAGCCACCTTGTGTCTCTCACCAACCAGTGTAAGCATTCGGAGGAAGATGATTGATGCATCGTGCTGGCCAGCACAAGTGTCGAGCAAATCATCTCAATCAGAGAACATAGCAATAAAGACTGCTTTTCTAGTTTTACCCCGCTTTCCATAGTTTCCTTTACTCTATATGCTTGTCTGTGTGTAAGGGCGTGTTTGTAAGGGGATTAGAATTAAGTTCAAGTGTTGCACATTGATGATTTATGACTGTATACCTGTAGCTAGGGTCTGATTACTTACACCAAATAATGGTTCTTGTTCATTAGAGATACCTGGTCTGTCCTTTCTACCAAGATGTTCCTGAACAATAGGGAGGCTGGGGGAGAAAACAGAAAGTGCTGGAGAAAGTCAGTAGGGTCTGGCAGTATCTGTGGTGAGAAAGCAGAGAAAATTGAGGAACTAAACAGAATTTGCTGGAAAAGCTCAGCAGGATTGGCAGCACCTCTGGAGAGAAATCAGAGTTAATGTTTCAAATTAAGTCATCCAAAGCATTAACTGATTTCTCTCCACAGATACTGTCCAATTTGCTGAGCCTTTAGAACAATTTCTGTTTTTGTTTCTGATATCCAGCATCTACAGTTTTTTTTTTGTTTTTTGCTGAGAAAATTGAGGAACTGTGCATATTTTATAAATAAGCTTTATATTCACCAAATCAAATAATGTGAGTCCTTATTTGTAAAGTCCAATATTTTTGATGGTGCACATTTCTCTATTAATACATCTTGCGTTCAACACCCACAATAAAAGGAAATCACTTTCAAGAAGCCAGCCAGATATTAATAATCTTCTTTCTGTAGGATTACACTTTGTCAGTCAAAAGCTGAACTAATAGTGCCCAAAAATTGTTTCAGATCCTGTGAAATTAATTTAACATCCTTTGGTTCTGAAGCAGAGCCATCAGTGAACGTTCAGTTAATTGTAGCTTCTAATATGCCAAGATTAATCTGAGCACAGAGATAAACCCTCGTCATAAATTAAAGTTTCAGTACTAAAAAAATCTCAGTCAGGAAAACGCATTATCAGAATCAGATGGTCCTTCACAAGATAATGCTGCACCCAACTGTGTAATCACCCCACTTACCTTCATGCCTGGTTTACAAAATACAACATTTCTATCTGACAATGAATTTAATTCTGATATGTAGATAGGCATTTTGCAATGCTCCTGTCAGAATTTACTATGCTAGCCCATCATGCCATTATCAGTTGGGTGAAAGATCTCCCCAATTAGTCCCACTCCCCAGCTTCTCCCCTCAACCTGTAAATTAGTTTCTCTGCAAGGTATGGTCCATTTCCTTTTGCAAGTTCTTTGACACCATCACACTCTCAGGTCGTACCTTTCAGGTCTTGAGAGTTGAGATATTCTCATAGGAATAAAGTCAAGTGTATAGTTCACAAAAGAATGAGAATTTTAATACCTCTGATCACTTTCTCAGTCACTCTTGATCCTATGGGTAATTTTGTTTCTGACTGCTTCTAATCCGTCTCTCTCTGAATTTTTGTTTCTATCTCTGTTTCTCTGTGGAGTTGTTCCTGAAAATTTCCCATTCCATTCTTGAACCAGTAGGGAATATTACGTTATAATTTGAACCTAGAGGGCAGGATACCTTCAAGAGAAATGCTCATGACATCATGACATCTTGACATGTGACCTGAGAGAATAAAGCTCCGAAATTCCATCTTAACTGGGAACACGTGAAGCATGACACATCAATGATGCACTATCACCTATTACCAAATGTCTTAAAATTAACCCAGAAGCAGATGCGCCTGTGATCTTAATGCATATAGATATCAAGGCTTGTGGCAAATACCTGTTGAATCTTTCTATACCATTTTGCCACATCCAGTTCCTATGTTATGGGTGCACATGTAGGCATTGCTGCATTGAGTATAAATACCCTACCAGGGTAAACCCTGACTGCAGTAACAGATCAGCAATAGCACAATCAGTGGGAATTCCTGGCAGCTTGTCTTCATTTGGAGGGATTAAAGGCTTCTCAGGATGACAACCACAATCTTGGGGTTACAAGGCTCAAACTATTAATCTGCATAATTACCTCTGGGGTAGGGGTCAAAGAGAGCATGTATCATAAAGGAAAGTAAAACTGTGACTGCGCAACAGACTCCAACCTGACCAAAACATACTTCTGCAATAATTAGCACTTAGCCTGGATTTTAACACTTCTCAGCAGCCTGTTGAATGCTGCTCTCAAGCCAAAAAGACGTTCCATCTCTCACTTAAATGAGTGATGTAGTATATGAATTTAAGTGCCAGTGTGACGCCAGATATGTAAGCTATGTGTCTCAAAGACTGGTGGTTTGTATGAAACAGTTTAAAAAATGTAGTCACCATAGTCTTACAAGATCATAGATCTGCTCTCTCATTAGATAGAGACAACTGGTCGTGGTTAATTTGAGGGTCACCGTGTCTCTGGAGAGGAGAAGTAATCCTAGTCAATGTCGGAATGGAATCCACTCTGTCGGCATCACTCTCCAGCCAAGCGAGCTAACTGACCCCTTTATAAAACAATATATACCTTCAGCTGTTCACAGCAGGTAAAGGACTGATCATAATGAACCAGCCCTGTGCTGACAAAACTCACATCACAATCTCATTCAGGCCTCTTGGCATCTCTATTCTACAGATGTGAGTCAGCCATATCTGATGGTGAGCTGATGTTACTATGACAGTGCTCTACCTTCATTCAGGTACGTACCCACACACTACTGATGTAACAATATATTGTCTCAAACTGCCTTTCAGCCTCTACCTGATTTTAGTTGTCACTCTGCCTAATTAGTGGAGAATATGATATGTAATTCCACAGCTAGACAACATTTGCTAAGTAATCCCAAGTTTGCAAAGAATTTCACTGAGATCCAATTTAGGGTTGGCAGTCAGTCTTGCACTCGTGTGGTATGAAACTATATCTATTGGCATACACAGCTCTGTTCTTCTCAGATTGTAAGAGGATTGGCAATAAACTGCACCTGTCTCAAATCCATAAAACAGGTGATGGCTATTCTCTGGTTTATTTCTCTAAGCAATGCCTTGAGTGACTTTACCAGTGAACTCCAAGTTGAGTAAACACTCAACTGAGTGAATCTGCGTGGTTTAAAATGTCAACAATGCATGTGTAGTTAACTGTCAGTCATCATTAACTGTGACATTCTTCATGGCAACATCTGTACCAATCATTTAGCTCTTGTCAATCAATCGGCACTCTCTCATACTGTACAAATGTTATTTTCCCTTTACTTTGGGAATTTTTGTGAGAATGCAAGACAACGAGGATGAAGAAAATGTGTCCTTTAGCAACAATACTGAGATTAATTTGACATCGCTTGACCCCGAAGCAGAACCATCAGGGAGCGTGCTATTAATTTTGCCTTCTGATATTCTGAGAGTAGTTATAGCACAAAGGTAAAACCAAGAAATAAATTGTAATTGAGCACCCAAATAATCCGAGCCAGGCAAATGAATGCAAATTAATTATCAGATAGCCATCCCACCCTTTTCCTTTCTGTCCTGGACCCAGCGCAATGAGTAGATGGAAGCTAACAGAAGTGATAGCAGTTGTACTACCAGCCCTTAAGCCTATTATGACCAATAAATGGTCATTAATGGCCATTTAAATGTTTTGTTCTGCTCCTGTTATTTTTTACAATTTGGACATAGGATGTGGGTGTCTCTGGGTAGGCCAACATTTCTTCATGGGGTGTGAGCCTAGCTGGTGAGGTTCAGTATTTATAACCAATCCTGAATTACCCAGAGCCAATCTCATTGCAGTGGGTCTGGAGTCACATCCAGGAGAGACCAGGTAAATTTCCTTCACTCAAAGAGGTTCCTGAACCAGACAGGTTTTTCCCCACCAATTGAAAATTGTTTCACAGTCACAATTAGACTCTTACTTCCAGATCTGAAACTGTGCCGCCTGCATTGGCGAGATTTGAACCTGGAATATCTCTAGATTATGAGTTTAGTGATAATACCACTAGGCCGTCACCTCCATTGTAGGCCACATAAGGTGGGGAGCTTCTTTGGGAGGAACCTCATGTGACCATTTGACCAGAGGCATCATTACCTCATCCTCACCTGGAGACCACCGTCTGACTGTCCTGGCTGGGTCCCGGACGTTACAATACCATGCTATGGAGAGCTCCCCAGTCTGATCAGGTAGATTGTGAGTCCTACCCGTCCTAGAGACAACAATTACCATGCTCATTTGCATAGCGCCATTAGGATGGTTTCTCAGAAAACTAAAACCTGACACTGAGCCATGTAATGAGGCACGGGAATAGAAGAGGCAGACTGTCAGATTATAGCACCCTGTGTCCGTGCCAATATTTCACACTCTATGAGCAACATCTTTTGCTTGCAGTAAGGAGCCCTCAGACTGTGGATCCCCAGGCTGTGCAGAGAATGAACACTTTCTCCCCCTGCCCCCAGTCATGCTTTACTCGGATCCCAGCACCATCTGTTTCTGCTTGATCTTTCATTGAGTACAGTTCCTTCTTTGTCACTTGATACCTCCTGCTGCCTGAAAGTTGACGTTTGAGAGATTTGGAAGTGGGTAATGGTGCACGCTGTGAACTGCTGTCATTGTTGGACCCTGAGGAGTGCGATTCTGTGTCAATTTGCAATTGTAGAGAGTGAGAGGAAGACTGGAATGTCACAAGCTGCACTCACATCACTAGCTAAACTGGAGCAAAAATTAAGGTTTCATATTGGGAAAAAAACAATGAGCATGATGGATAAAACAGTGTGAGGTCATGGAAACAAATCAGCTGGCACATTTTCTTCCTTCCTTTTCTTTTCCCTCTTTTTCCATCTGTGGTCTCCCCTATCGGATATGTGTGACTTCCTGATCCTCCTTCTTAGGCATGGGGGACACAGCACCTGTTGCCACTGTGTCTTGGCTACTTGCGGAATGACCTGAAAAGTCAGAAGGCCAAGCTAGACTCTGATAATGAGATGTAGCAAAACCCAGGGGGCTGGATGCAGTCCTTCTCATCATCTCATCTTCTATTTGTGACGTTAAACCAAGGCTAATTATGGACCATCAGGTTGATGTATGAGAGCCCACAACACTATATTAGAGAGGTACAGGGGAGTCATGACTGATATTTATCATCCAAGCAACATCGTTAACAAATGTCTCAGCAGTATTGTGTTTGTGGGATGTTGCTTATGGTCAAATAGGCCGCCCTAGTTTTCACACTGTAATAGTGATTGGGCTCAAATATTATTTTATCAGTCTCTGTAAAGCACTTTGGAATGTTGTGATGTCATGGAAGGGGCCATATAAATACAAATGTTTCAGCCTTTCACTCAGTGCTAGTGTATGGATCAAGCAACACACTCAGATGTAACATTTCAAAATAAAGGTTGTCATGATTTTAGTCTCTAACTGTGCAAATTATTCTGTTCAGAGCCGCTCAACTGTATTTCTCACCCTATGAACAGGCCTACCCAACCAAAGATTAGGGTGAACACCAACACGGTTTCACTTCAGATTCCTGTCCTCATGGTTAGATTCAGGGTAGGATCTGAACGAATGTCTGAGCTCACCCTTTGGTCATACCCTCTCTATTAGTCTTTGGAAAGCGAGGGAAGGTCAATGTAGGAAACGAGGAAATATGAGTTTTAGTTGTTCCCTGCATATACTACCTGACTTGTACTACTGTCAGGAATTGGTCCACATAATGCTCCAATACTGTCTCAAGTAATTCTCTCAGCTTTGCCCATTATGGGAGCAGTGCTGTGTTGTAGGATTTTAGATATAATTCTTCTTGTCTCCAAGGGACGAGAGAATCATGCCTCCTGTTTATTTTGGGCCACATGTCTTGGGTACACTGGTACCAACCAAGTTGTACAACACTATGCTTTTGACCAGCATTGACTCGACAGGCTGAAGAGCCTGTGCTGTAGATTTCTACGATCCTGTGATAAGCCTATTGGGTGCAGTCATCTTACTTACCTTTCAATAGCATGTGACCTAGTGCTGTTGCACTGTGCTGCTGATGGTCTCTATGCTCAGCAGGAGATGTAGCCCATCACATCATGTTGTCATCGTGCTCGTCTTCGAGGCATCTAAAACAGTTGCATTAAGCAGTTTGGGTGGAATTTAAAAGGTGGAAAATTGGCCTCCAGAGCAGAATGATGGTTCTAGGTTGATAGCATCGGAAGCTTGAATGGTGAAATGAGGAAGAGGGGACATCGTGTTGCCCCATGGAGGAGTCAAAAGATCCTCGAGGATCACTTCAGAAAAGAGAGTGTGGATCATGAGAGGGGTCAATGTATGGCATCAAGAGTTCAAAATTCTTCCAATTAGGGGATTGGGTTGAAGAGAGCCAAACCAGTTTGCGCCACTGAGGATATTGAGAGCAATGGGTTGTTTCAGCCTGAGGAGTTAACTCCATTCCCAACATAGCCACATCCATTCACATGGCACAATGAGGATACTTTTTGACTGTAGGCCTCTTGCCTCCCACACCACTCTCCTTTTCCATTGGATGAGACACCCTATACCAGCCACAACAAGTGTAGGAGACAGAGAAGGGGCTACAGTTCTGCTCTGGTGAACTAGACCTTTTATTTGATCTGACAAGGGCAGACGCCAGGCAGCACTGACACCTCAAATGGAGGTGAGTATAGAGCGGGGGTGAGCTCTGGAGGATGGAATATGTTGCAGCCAGGCTGACAATTAAAGGTGTGTCCCCTATGGCTTGGCTGGTGACACTCTCCCTGCAGATACAATAAGGTTCCTGGATCAAGTCCCTGTCCAGTGCACGAGCTAAAGATGATACCTGCACAGGACAGCACAGTGGACAATACTTTCTTTCCTTTCAGACAGTAAACTGAGGCCCAACTAAAATATCCCATAATGCTATTTCTACATGATCCCCCAGTTCAGAAAATATCCATCTCGCGACAACATTACCAAACAAATGATCTGGTGATTATCACAGATTTAACTGCATCTCTACCTTTAAAAATTGTTGGTGGAATATGAATGTTAGCCAGTGATGCTGACACAATTGACTTAGGAGGTTGGTTTGTTTGCCAGTTCACTGGAGAGTGAGGTTGGGAATGATTTCTGTCACAGAATTTCAGATGAGGGCTATGATTACCATGGATTTGCTGGATTGGTTGGGACATGCAGATACCCAGCTCCAAGTTGGGAGAGGAAATGGCCTGCAGCTTGCCCTGTCAGCATCTGCCCTATCTGCGGCCACTCACTCTGCTGTCCACAGACCAATTGCAGTCTGTTGGCAACAGAACATTAAATGCCCTGTTCCCTCTGTGAGGATGCAGCAACATTCCCTGCCAAACTCAGGAACTGAGCACAACATCCCTGGAAAACGACCCAGGAGCTTCCGGAATCTTTACAATTTGGGTGTCTGGCCCATTAAGGAATCTTAGTAAAAGGAGCACCCTGCATCGCAGTACCTGCTGTTTGCAGACCGGTGCCTACATTTATTGCCAGCACAAGTGTGGTCCAAATGAGCTATCCTGGCACTACATCAGCTGTGCAATTTCTACACTGCATTTATTTATTGTGTCATTGAAGATCTTTTATTAAAAAATGTATGATATCATTATGTGCTTTTTGGTTTTATTGAAGTGAATATTTTTCAAGTAGAGGGTGCTAAATCCAGCAGCAAAAATGAAGTTTATATGTTCTTTTTATTCATTCACATGTTATCACTGGCAGGACACTAATTGTCTGGGAAAGGTAGTGGGGATCTGCTTTCTTGGCTCTTGGTAGCCCATTGAATGCATGGATACCCACAACACCAGCACTGAACAAACAGTGGTATATTTCCAAGCCAAAATGGTGAGTGGCCTGGAGGAGAACCTGCAGGTGGTGGTATAGTATCACAGAGCTATACAGAACAAAAGAGGCCTTTCAGCCCATTGAATCTGTACCATCAAAAGCTACTCTAAATCCACTAGCACCACTTTCTAGTAAATGGCTCGTAACCTTGAATGTAATGACATTTCAAATGCTTGTCACGTACTTTTAAATGTTGCAAAGTTTCTTACCTCAACTATCCTTCCAAGCAATGCATCCCAGATTCCCTGGCCCTCTGGGTGAAAAATATTTTCATCAATTTCTCTCTAAATCTCCTGCCCTTCACCTGAAGACCTGAATATTTATTGTTAGTGGTGTTCCCATGTATCTGCTGTCCTTGTCTTTCTAAATGGTAGAGAGTGTGTGGATTTGGAAGGTGCTACCTCAGGAGACTGGATGAGTTGTTGCAGAGCATTTTATAAATGGTTACACTTTACTGCTACTTATCAGTGCATTGGTGGCTGACGAAGTGGGTGTTTATAGAGTCATACACCAGGAATGGTGCCCATCAAGCAGGCCAGTCTGCGTTGGATGGTATAAAGCTTTTTGAGTGTTGCTGTGGCTGCACCCATCCAGGCAAGTGGGGAGTATTCCATCATACTCCTGGCTTGTGCCAGTAGATGGTGGGCAGACTCTGGAGAGTCAGGAGGGGAGTTAGTTGCTGCAGGATTCTTATCCTCTGATGAGATTTCATATGCACTGTATTTATATAGCTTTCCTCGCACACCTTTAGGTCAATGGTAGGCCTCAGGGTACCTATAGTGGGGGACCCAGCAATGGTAACAACAATAAATTTAAAGACTTGATTGTTGGGTTCTCTCTCGTTAGACATGGCTATTACCTGATACTTGTCAGACGTAATTGTTAAATGCTACCTCTCAGCCTTAATGTGGATTTTCTCCTGGCCTTGCTCCATCAAAACTCTGCCTGCTTCAGATCTGTGGAACAATGCTGAAGGTTGGTAGCAAATAGCTCCACTTCTGATGGATCGAGCCCATGGGTGAAGCAGCTGAAGATGGTTGGGCCTAGGACACTATCCTGAGGAACTCCTGCAGAGATGCCCTGACACTGAGGTGACAAATCTGCGCAACAACAAACATTTTCATCATGCCAGTGAGACCCCAATTGAAAGAGAATTTTCCTCCAGGATTCCCATGGGCTCCAGTTTTGCGACGGCTCTTTGATACCACACTCAGTCAAATATTGCCCCAATGTCAAAAGCAGTCACCCTCGCATTGCCTCTTGAATTTAGCTCTTTTGTCCAAGTTTGGAGAAACACTGTAATGAGCTAAGGAGCTGAGTGGGCCTAATAGAACCAAAACTCAGAATTTAAAGTAGGTTATTCTTGAGGAAGTGTTACTTGATAACATTAGTGGTGAGACCTTCTAATGTTTTGCTGGTGACTGAGGAAAAGTGAAGGAATTCCTCCTCATCTGGCTCTTTAATTTTCTGCCCCCTTTTCCTAAGATTATGTTTGACTGGCCTGGGGAAATGTTCGATCTAGATCCACCCTGTCACACCTGTAAGAATTTTGCAAACTTGAAAGAGATCACCTCTCATTACCTGGAACTGAGTGAAAAGCAGTGCAAAGAGCTTGCACTAAAATAAGCAACACTGGGCTACCCTAGCTCTGCAGCCACCTATCAAGACATCTATCACGTTCCCAAGGTTCCACTCTAATTTAACCCATCTCTCCAACATCCTTTCCACTCCTTTCCCTTCAATCATGTACCCACTATATTCTTGAATCTTACAACGTTTATTTATAGAACGAGAGAATCCTGACAGTGTGGAAGCAGGCCTTTTGGCCCATCAAGTTTTCACTAACCTTCCAAAGAGCATCCCACCCAGTCCCACTCCTCTATCCTATCCCATTCCCTTAATCCTGCGTTTCCCACGGCCAATCCACCTGGCCTGCACATCTTTGGGCTGTGGGACAAAACCAGAGCAGCCAGGGGAAACACATGCTGGCACAGGGAGAATGTGCAAATTCCACGCAGACAGTCGCAGCCCAGGTCCCTGGTACTGTGAGACAAAAGTGCCATCAATCCACCCCCTGTCAATTTACAGCCAGAATGCCTAATGGATTGGAATTCCACAACAACACATGTTTGAAACCTCCAATATTTAATCTTGTATCCACAGCCTCTCGTTCTTCACTCTTTCGCCAAACACTTAAATATGAGCTACATTGTTATACTTCGTATAACCTCAGTGTAATTACCTTGTGATTGCCTTTAAGATGGTTGCTTTATTTTCGTCAGGATCAGATGTTTCTGTATCGTTAATTAAAATCAAGATCTGGATCCAAGCTCTTGGGATAACCAAGGAATTGCAGCAAGTAATCTTGTGATCCCAGTATCATTAGAATTAGGGAGTTCATAAAGCTATGAAATCAAAGTGAGAAGACAATGCATTTGGACTTTTAAAGGAAAAAGCAGTCTTTGTGGAAATGCATGATAAGTTTAAAAGTTAATCGGAATACAATAGTGGTTTGGGAGTCTTGAAGGAACAATTTGTGAAACTGCATTTGATATCCATTCTCACTGAGCTAAAGCGGATTAAAAGGTAATGGAGGTTAATATGTTTTATAAAGATTGAAAAACCACAATGAGGGGATAAGAAGGAGCCTTAAAATATGCAAGGAATGCTGGACTATATACTCCCATTGAACATTTTAAAATACAAGGCATTGAAATGTACCTCTCCTGAGAATAAGGTTGTTACTGCATCTGAATAAGATATCGCTACATGCAAGTAATAAGCTAATAATCGGCTTTCTTCTCTCCTCCTTCATTTCCCTATAACGCTTGTTAATGCATTTATGAAGGTTGTGAATCTTTAAAGTAGCTCAAGACTATCGATGAAGAATCTGTTCGTGTTTTACACTGAGATTAAACTGTTGACAACTTTAATCTACTTCCCTTGTTAAAATTGTAGAACAAGCCAAAAGATAGTCTTTGGCAGGCTGGTAAAATGTCAAGATAAGAAATTAATTAAAAATCTTATCGGTGTAAACAAAGGAATATTATTGAATAGAGCATTGTTGGAAATATCGTACCTTACAAACGGAGATCTCACAAATGTGTATGCAACAAATATTGCGCAAAGTATTGATCATCAATGGCTCTGTCAGATTAATGACTGTGCAGCTAAGGCAAAAACAACATAGAAATTTGAAATAATAGCCCCTGGTCAGTGCTGAGATTGCCTGTCTCAGCTGTTGCAGGGACATATGGAGCTGAGAAACTGTGGTATGTGAGTAAGAAGGTTAGAAACAGAAAAAAATCAATAGGAGTACAAGTTCTGAATCCTATCTGGAATCCACTTATTCGACTGATGGCCAAATCAAGATCAGCAGTGCTAACCACACACACAAAAAAGACTTATCAAGAAAGTTGGTCTCACATGTAATGGAGCCCTCATGACATTTTGAGTCTAGACATCTTAACGATAAGACAGAGGAACAACAGAGAAGATCCCGCCACCCCAATGGGATGGCCTGCTCTTGCATCAGGCTTTATTTCAGGAGGGACAAGAAGTAGTGCGATGGTCACACACACTTGCTGAACTGCCATTGCTGCCTCCAAAAGCCTCGTGTGAAAGGACGTAAAATTCCACTCCTCTCAGCAACGACACCTCTGCTGCATTCTCGAGATTCAAAGAGAGGGGCCTTAAGACAAACACTAGCATCGTTCTCGAAGTCAAGTCTGGAAGCATTCAAGCAATATTCTTGAAAAATCAATGATATTGGACTGGGCACCATGAGCTGATAGCTAAATGGTGTCTCCCCTACTGGGACAGCTCTGAACTGCCAGTGCTTGCCCAGATGCACACCAGGCTTTTAAAAATGGCTCGAGTGCAGGGGATTCCTATCTTTCAGTGGATATCTGCTGACTGGCAATTTATTCCAGGAACGGTGCTGAGTAAAATAGAACTGAATTGGAGAAGGTGGATACCCTGCATGGGGACAGGTAGTTTACTATGCAAGTCTGACAAGATACGGGGAGAAATCTCATCAGATCACACAGCGAGAATCCATCCAGAAAATTCATCACAATTAGCACTTAAGTGAAAGAAAAGCTTTAGCTGGGAGAACCATGAGTAGATGTGGCAGCAGGCTCTTGCTCAGGGAAGAGTCTGGCAGTGAGACCACAGGCCATTGCTAGGGCCACCATGTGTAGTGGGACCACAGTGTATTGCCAGGGGAGAGATTTGGTGTGCTGCCATTGGTCATTGTGAGGGAAACAGTCTCCAAGAACAGATTCCAAGATAGTACCAACGGGGCTCGACAAAGGAAGACGGCTTTGGCAGCATTGGTAGGTGCCTAGTGCAGGACCCATGTTGATGAGAGTGAATCAGCTGCAGAAGTGGGGGTGGTGTTGGAGGGCCTGGCGCAGGACGCATGGAGGTGGCGATGCGGTGGTTAGCCCCAGGCCCAAGGCAGGAAGGAGGAGTCCACAAAGTGCTGCGGGAGGGTCTGATCATTGTGAGCTGTAACTACATGGAAATGTGAGAGTGAACTCCTTTTGCCTTTTTTTTGGCTTTATATTCTGTGTCTTGCTTTATTTTCTGCATGTCAAGATGGCACTGCACAGTGCCGACACTAAACAAGACATTTCACTATATGTGTAATACATGTAACAATAAACAAATCTAAATCTAACCCGACAGTTTCTTTTCAACTCTGTAAAGATCTAAATTTCATTATAGTTACAATGGAGGTGAGCTCCTATCCCAATCTATGTAGCTTCAATTATCTTTTATCAACAGCTTTGATTTCAACATTTTAAACCATGTATTCTCTCTGGATAACATAGTGTGGAGCTGGATGAACACAGCAGGCCAAGCAGCATCAGAGGAGCACAAAAGCCGACGTTTTGGGCCGAGACCCTTAACAGAAATGGGGGAGGGGAAGGGGGTTCTGAAATAAATAGGGAGGGGGAGGCGGATAGAAGATGGATAGAGGAGAAGATAGGTGGAGAGGAGACAGACAAGTTAAAAAGAGGCGGGGATGGAGCCAGTAGAGGTGAGTGTAGGTGGGGAGGTTGGGAGGGGACAGATCAGTCCAGGGAGAATGGACAGGTCAAGGGGGTGAGATGAGGTTAGTAGATAGGAAATGGACATGCGGCTTGAGGTGGGAGGAGGCGCTAAGTGAGAGGAAGAACAGGTTAGGGAGGAGGGGACAAGCTGGGCTGGTTTTGGGATGCAGTGGGGGATGGGGAGATTTTGAAACTTGTAAAATCCACATTGATATTCTCTCTGGAGTCTTTTTTTCAAATGAATGAAAGCACACTAGAATGAAATCAGGTTGTTAACGTTCTAAAAAATCCAGTTGATTCTTCGAGCAACCCATTTCCTAATCCGAAGCAGAGTTCTGTGACCACTGATAAACTTTTCATTCAATAAAATCAATGTAAGGAGTCAATTTTCTTTCATTCTTTAACTGCAGAAAACTTTGTTTTAACAGGATAATAAAATGTGAGGCTGGATGAACACAGCAGGCCCAGCAGCATCTCAGGAGCACAAAAGCTGAAGTTTCGGGCCTAGACCCTTTGTTTTAACGGGTACTTTTTGAACTAGCATTTTCGATAAGCTGGCAAAAATCATGTACCTCAAATACAGGGAAGTTTATTGTAATATCTGTTCAGTTATTATGGTTTATTGATCTAGTTCCTCATCGCAAATATTCTTGTTCTTCAAATGAATGGCCACATAAAATATCAACAGTTGATTCAATTTCAAGGTAATTTCTCCTTAGAGACTGCGATCTCTATGATGCCTGAGTAGTTTGTCGAGGGTGCGAGTGAGAAGGCTCTGTATGAATATTTAAGGCATTATTATTTAAGTGATTAATGCTACAAGTAAAGTATAAAAGTGATGTGCATACCACCTGCATTCCTTTTCTATTACTTAGCGTGTGATTTTGTATTGATTATGGGGACCCCTCGATTATCTGGAATATTTGATCAATCAGCACATTCCTGATTCCATAGCTATCAGAAAGTAATATGTTTACTGTATATAATTATGTTTGACAGCCTACAACAAAACCAGTGTATGTTTGGCTCTAGTCTAATGGGCTGGATGACCTTCTCTAATGATAATAGTTAACAGTGTGATATTGTAACCTTCCAGTGTGGTTTTAGTTAAACATAAAAAAAAGCCTGATAATTCATGAGCTCCGCAACCTGTTGGATTTATTAAAGGGCTTATTCACTTTTGAGAGGAGCATTCTAATATATGCTGCCACATTGTAAAGAAATTGTTGGACCAATTCCCACTATGTTTTTCAGCGTGTGTTAAATTAGTGAGGTTTTAAATAAGTAAAAACAGAAAATTTTGGAATCACAGCAGGCCTGGCAGCATCTATGGAAACAGAAACAAAGGGTGGTAGGTGTCGGAACAATCAAAACGTTTAAAAAGTATCAAGGCAAACATTTGAAATGCCGTGTCTTACAAGACTATGGGGCAGTTGCTGGAAAATGGCATTAGAATTTACAGCTGGGTTAGGCCTGGCTAGGGCTGTTTGAAGACTGGCATTGGCTTGATGGGTCGACGGGTGTATTTCAATGCTGTAGAACCTCTATGATTCCATGAGTAGTTTCACCAAATTGTTCCCAGTGTGTGGGGCTGTCCTCACACATGTCACTCATCAACATGCCCACAAACTGGGGAACGTTGCCTAGCGTACTGAAAGAATCTGTGCTGCTCCTCACTTACCCACCACCACCACCCCTAATAATGATCTGTTCAATCCATCTTCTACGTGCCACCAACCTCAATGCCTCATATGGATCAACCTTCCTGAGTGAGATCTCCCAGCAGACAGCTGTTAGATCAAGGAATGGATAACACAGGGAGCCACTAATATGTTCATTACGACAAACATGACAGGTTGAATTGCAGGGCTTCACTTTCAACAATGACAGCCAGAGTGCCTGTGCAACAACTCCTCACCACTGGTGTCTTAGGACAAACCACCCATGCCCTTGCCAGTGGAACGTAAAAATTACCCACCTACATCTGTGACACCACCCACACCCTCCACCTCCTCCAGAACTTCCAATTTCCCAGTCCCCAACACCTCATCTTTACCATGGACGTCCTGTCTCTATACACTTGCATTCCCCATGCAGATGCCTAAAGGCCTTCCGCTTCTTCCTGTCTCACAGGTCCCTCCAATCCCCTTCCACCAACACCCTTATCTGCTTAGCTAAACTCGTCCACAACCTTAACAACTTCTCTTTCAATTCCTCCCACTTTCTACAGGGTGCCCATGAGTACCCACATGGGCCCAAGCTATGCCTGCCTCTTTGTAGGTTACGTTGAACCATCCCTCTTCCAATGCTACACCGGCCCTATCCCCCATGTCTTCCTCCGTTACATTGATGACTGTATCAGCACCGCCTCGTGCTCCCACATTGAACTCAAACAGTTCATCCACTTCACTAACATCTTCTACCCCAACCTTAAGTTCACCTGGACCATCTCCGATACATCTCTCTCCTTCCTGAATCTCTCTGTTTCCATCTCAGGCAACCACCTGGAAACCGATATCCATTTCAAGCCCACCGACTCCCACAGCTACCTAGAATACACCTCCTCTCACCCACCTTCCTGCAAAAATGCCATCCCCTATTCCCAATTCCTTCACCTCTGCTGCATCTGCTCGTGAGATGAGGCATTCCACTCCCGGGAATCCCAGATGTCCTCTTTTTTCAATAACTGCGACTTCCCCTCGACAGTGGTCGAAAATGCCCTCCACCGCGTGTCTCACATTTCCTACAACTCATCCCTCACACCCCATCCCTGCAATAACAACCAAAAGAGAATCCCCCTCATCATCATGTACCACCCAACCAACTTCCAGATCCAACGCAACATCCTCCGGCACTTCCACCATTTGTAATCCCTCCCCACTCTTACCTGGTTTCCGGAGGGACCACTCTCTCTGAGTCTCCCTTGTCCGCTCCACACTACCACCAGCCCCACCCCCAGCACTTTTCCCTGCAACTGCAGGAAGTGCTACACCTTCCCCTACACCTGCCCCCTCACCCCCATCCCAGGCCCCAGGAAAACCTTTCACTTCCATGTTCACCTGCACGTCTGTTAATGTGGTATACTGTATCCGCTATTCCCCGCTGTGGCCTCCTCTACATCGGGGAAACCAAGCGGAGGCTTGGAGACCGCTTTGCAGAACATCTACGCTCGAGTTGCGACGAACAACTGCGTCTCCCAGTCGCGAACCATTTCACCTCCCCCTCCCATTCCTTGGACAACATGTCCATCCTGGGCCTCCTGCAGTGCCACAACGATGGGACACCCCTACCACTCTCTGAATAAAGAGCCTACCTCTGACATCTCCCCGATATCTACCTCCACTCACATTAAAACTATGCCCCCTCATAATTGTTACCTCCACCCTAGGAAAAAGTCTCTGGCTGTCTACTCTTTCTATACCTCTCATCATTTTGTACACCTCTATCAAGTCACCTCTCAGTTGCAGGAACAGCACCTCATATTCTGCTTGGGAACCCTGCAGCCCAATGGCATCAATGTGGACCTCACAGGCTTCAAAATCTCCCCTTCCCCCACCGCATTTCAAAACCAGCCCAGCTTGTCCCTCACCTGCCTGTCCTTTTTCCTACCTATCCACTCCTCCAATATCAAGACCCACCCCCACCTCCTACTTGACAACCTCATCCCCACCCCCTTGACCTGTCTGTCTTCCTTGGACTGACCAATCCCCACCCTAAGCCCCCACTTGCACTCACCTCTACCAGCTCCAACTCCACCTCCTTGACCTGTCCGTCTCCTCCCCACCGATCTGCTTCTTTATCAAATTTCTATCCACATCCCACCCCCCCTCTCTATTTATTTCAGAAATGCCTTCCTCTCCCCCTTTTCTGAAGAAGGATCCAGACCTGAAACATTAGCTTTCCTGCTCCTCCGATGCTGCTTGGCCTGCTGTGTTCATCCAGCTCTAAACCTAGTTATCTCACATTATTGAGGAGTGTCTCACCTGCAGACTAAAGAGGCACATGTAATCACTTCAAACTTCACAAATCACTTGCCTTTGGGGATTTACAGATGCTGAAGAAAGAGCTAAATCCAGTCTCCAGATAAGGGAAAGATTGCTTAAGCTGAAGATGAGGACACATTACTTCAGACAAACATTAAAACACTTTTGAAGTTCGTTAACCCACAGGATTGCGGATGCTCCATTGTCATTGAGGAATTTAGGGAGTAGGCAGGGATGTGGAGTTGAAATCATGGATCAACCTTGACCATATTGAATGGTGGAGCAGACTCGATGAGCTGCATGGTCTATGTTTGCTCCTACTCCCAGTTAACTTGATGGAACTCAATCTGTATGCATGACCCTGAGATTCCAAAGATTAGGCTTTTTAGGACACCATCTCGTTTTTTTTTCGTTCTGTTCTCAGTCAGCTTCAGTATTACAGTGAAGCCCAACATCAGCTGAGTGAATCAATAACTCATTAGGTACATCGACTTGTTGCCGTGAAAAGCATTCAGTGCAATTTGTAATTATATATTTACATGTATCATTATATATAACATATATTTATATATCTATATAGAAAGATTATTATTGTATTGTATATAAAGTGATAAATTGGATATGTTAAACAGTCACATTAATTAGAAATTAGTCTAAATCCAAAGTCATTGATTTTATATATAAATATATATGTAGAAAGAGGCAAAAGGAGAAGAAACTAATCTTCCCACATACATAAATTATTCATAATAGACTATTTAGCAGTTTAATTAACCCTGTTTGGAAACCCTGAAACCAAATTAAAGTTTAAAAGCAGAATTAAATGAACTGCATAAATCAGCATTCTTTATATATCTCATTAACTTGTAGTACATTGAGAACATGTTTTATTATTATTCTTTCTTTTATATCACAGAATTACACAGATTATTCTGAATTTTTATTTTCATTGCCAATATTTTTTTTCCCTTAAAATTTTGAAGGCTCCCTCCCTCATTGAACTGTGCGTATCTGTTCTCCCCTGTGCTCAATCTGCTGTTATTTACAGCTGAGTTTAAATCATTAATATCAGCAGGTTACTTTTCATAAAAGCAAAATACTGTGCTTGTTGGAAATACGAAACAGCACAGAATGCTGTAAAAACTCAGCATCTACAGAAAGAGAAACAGTTAACGTTTCAAGCCTGGTATGACTTTTCCCCTGAACCCATGTAAGCCAGGTCCCTTCAATGTGCATGTACCCCCATTCCTGAAGATTTCACTTGATAGCAACCAGGAGTATTCTCCTCCTGAACACATAAACGCTAAGGTTATCTTCCTCATGTGCAAAACCAAAAAGACAAATAGGATACTCAGCACACCAGACAGAGCTGCAAAGATAGGACAGAGTTCTCATCTCAGTTTAATGGCCTTTCACCGGAACCAAGACCAGCCTTGGGATGAACAGTTCTTAAAGGAGAGAGAAGGGGAATCAGGGAAGCATCAAAGGAATGTCTAAGATCAGGGATGTCGTCCAAGTTAATGATTCTGGAAGGGTGAATGTTGGGACTGGGTTATGCTTCAACTATCTTTCAATATCTTACAGACAAGGATGGGAAAAAGCCAGAATAGCTTAAGATCTTGCAGAATGAAGTAATTTTTCCAAATTTTCTTCACACTCTCAGTAAGACCAAGAGACCATAAGAAATAGAAACAAGAACAGGCCATTTGGCCTCCTCAAGACTGCTCTGCCATTAAATAAGATCATGGCTGATCTGACATTCCTCACAAGCACTTACCTGCCAATTAACCATAAACCTTGATTCCTTGACTGATCAAGAATTTCACTGTCTCAGCTTCAAATATGCAGCAGAAAAAAGTCCCATAGTTCTCTGCGGCAAGATATCAAGGTATCTGTGGCAAGACTCAAAACCCTCTAAAACAAAGAACAAAGAAAATTACAGCACAGGAACAGGGCCTTAGGCCCTCCAAGCTCACTCCGGGTCCAGATCCTCTATCTAAACCTGATGCCTAATATCCAAGGATCTGTATCACTCTGACCCCTGCCCATTCATGTATCTGTCCAAATACATCTTAAATGACACTATTGTGCCCGCCTCTACCACCTCCGCTGGCAACGCATTCCAGGCACCCACCACCCTCTGTGTAAAGAACTTTCCATGCATATCTCCCTTAAACTTTCCTCCTCTCACCTTGAAATCATGACCCCTGGAAACTGAGTCCCCCACTCTGGGAAAAAGCTTCTTGCTATCCACCCTGTCTATACCTCTCATGATTTTGTGACCTTAATCAGGTCCCCCCTCAACCTCTGTCTTCCTAATGTAAATAATCCTAATCTACTCAACCTCTCTTCATAGCTAGCACCCTTCTTACAGGCAACATCCTGGTGAACCTCCTCTGCATCCTCTCCAAAGCATCCACATCCTTTTGGTAATGTGGCGACCAGAACTGTACACAGTACTCTAAATGTGGCCAAACCAAAGTCCTATACAACTGCAACATGACCTTCCAACTCTTGTACTCAATACCCCATCCAATGAATGAAAGCATGCCGTATGCCTTCTTGACCACTCTATCAGCCTGCGTTGCCACCTTTAGGGTATAAGAGACCTGAACGCCCAGATCTCTCTGAGCATCAATTGCCCCAAGGGCTTTTCCATTTACCATATAGTCCGCTCTTGAATTGGATCTTCCAAAAGGCATCACCTTGCATTTGCCTGGATTAAACTCCATCTGCCATTTCTCCGCCCGGCTCTCCAATCTATCTATACTGGGCTGCATTCTCCGACAGTCTTCCCTGAGAGAAGAAATTCCTCCTCATTTCAATCCTTAAATTGGTGTCCCTTTATTCTGAGACTATGCTGCCTGGTCTTCACCAGCTCTCTGAATAATGATGCAGATCTAACTGACATAAATTGTGCTTAATTGCAATCATGCGAAAGAAAGCAATATTGTGTATGAAACAGTGTAATGCACTGTCCTTTCAAATTGTGGGCTCTGCATTTCTGGCTTCTATTTTAAAGTCAAAATGCTGCAAATGCTGAAAATCTTAAATTAAAACAAAAAGTGCTGGTGAAACTCAGAGTGTCTGGTAGCATTTGTGGAGAGAGAAAAACAGTCAAAATTTTGCATCACTTCATCAGAACCTAACAACTCCAGACTTAAAGATTTGACTTCTTTTGTTTCCACACATGCTACCACACCTGCTGAGTTTCTCCTGCACTTTTCTGTGTTTATTTCCGGATTCCGAATTTCCAAGCTGAGGGCCCACCCCCTTGTATACCAAAGAATGAGGGAGAATAATAAAGTCAACAAAGAGAAAAGAACAAAGAACAAGGTAACACAGGAACAGGCCAATCAACCCTCCAAGCCCGCACTGACACGTTTTGCCCTTCCTGTAAGTCTTCACTTACAGGATCCTTATCCCTCTATTCCCTTCCAGTTCATGTATTCGTCCAGCTTCTTCTTGAATGCTGCTGTTGTGTCTGCTTCCATCACTTCCTCTGGTGATGTGTCCAGGCACTTACCACTCTCTGTGTGAAAAAGTTACCTCGCACACCTCTTTTAAACTGCATATTACCCCACACCTTGAACCTGCTCCCCTAGTAATTGATACCTTCATGCTGGGAAAAAAGCCTCATACTTTTGACTCTATCCATGCCATACATAAACTTATAGACTTCAATTGGGCTGCCCCTCAACCTCCTGCATTCCAGTGAAAACATCCTAGCCTAGCTAACCTTTCTTCATAGCTGAAATCCCCCATACCAGGCAACATCCTGGTAAACATTTTCTGTACTCTCTCCAAACTGTCCACTTCTTTCTGGTAGTTTGGTAGCCAGAAGAGTACTCAATATTCCAAGTGTGGTCTAACTAAAGTTCTATAAAGCTGCAGCATAATTTACACATCTTTATATTCAATGTCCCTTCCAATGAAGGCACGCATGCCATAGGCCTTTTTTACTATCTTACATACCTGCATTGCCACCTTCAGTGATCTGTGGATGTGTACACCCAGATCCCTCTGCAGATCATGTCAGTTCTCATGCCAACATGGGCAGACAAATAAAGAACAACAAAGACTACTATCTCTGCCATGGACACATCTCAAGCACAATTGAAACATTGGTATTCCTGAGAGGGGGATGGCAGTGGACCTTCATGAGTCAGATATGACCTGACTGAAGTTTAAACAGGATGTGGTGAGTCACAACATAACTAACTGGCCTCTTGATATAAATAGGAAGGATTAACTTGGACAGCTCACCTGGGACAACGGACAATTGAAGAAATGATTGTTTTAATACTCCTAGCCATAAGGTGTATGAATGAACACTGGAGAGGGAAAAATAACATTTCCGAGAGAAGGGAACATCCCGAGTTTGCCCAGTGTCCTGGTGTGGAAGTGCCGGTGTTGGACTGAGATGGACAAGGTCAGAAATCGCATGACACCAGGTCATGGACCAACAGGTTTATTTAAAAACACAAGCTTTCAGAGCGTAGCCTCCTTTCCAGGTGAAGTGAGAAAGAATTACTCAGAATGAAGAATTTATTCAGAAACCAAACCCACCAGCTTGGCGAGCATTTCTACAACCTCATCTACAACCTGAGCTACAAATCTTCCCTTGGGTGCAACACCATCAAGCTGGCCCACAGGTGGGAAACTAATGCCATCCAACTGAGTGTGGCCTGCAAACTGCGAAACTTCCTTACAAATGCCTCAGAAAGCAAGTACTGCCACAAAGCTTAAGTTTTTTTTATCCACAGGCCTGGAGGACAGTGAACAGAACGGCCGCAAAGTAGTAAGGGCCATGGCCAATGATGCCAAAAACCACCTACACAAATACAAGTGGGAAATTGTGCCCCATAATACTCCATACTCCAACGCAACTGACCAAGAATAGATATCCACATGGGAACAACACATCAGCATACAACAACAAAAGACCAGAACAAAGAAAAGAATAGTCCTTCCAAAAAAATATCCAAAATCATCCGCATCAGCAACATGGATTACACAGAAAACATGGATTGAAAACAACTTAGACCAACCACTCGCGGACAATGAGAAAACTGTCCCAGTATGCGGACTGCATTATAACTGCAGAGGCACCAAAAACACTGACTTCCTGGCTGCACTGGAATCAACGCTGAAGAATAACAGACTCACAGAGGAAATACAACAGATGACCAGACAGGCAATACTCCCAACACTGAATAAGAAAGGAAAATACAACGCATTCAACACAGATGCAAAGAAAGCCCTGGAAAGACTTAAGAAATACAGGAGTTTTATAATTTTACCAGCAAAGGACACATGACAACAATCCTCAAGAGAGCCCAATACAATGAGAAAGCTACACACTACCTGCAGATACCAACACCTAACAAGAGATGACGGTAGACCCAAAACCACAGCTAGGGGAACAGAGTACAACAAGCCTGAAGAAATTACACTCAGGAGGCATCAGCAAGGCAGACTACCAAAAAATGAAGCTGGAAGGATCCAACACACCTGGATTCTACGGACTCCCCAAGGTACAGAAACCGGGGCACCTCTCAGACCCACTGTCTCACCACCAGGTACACTAACATCTAGACTTGTCAAAGAACTGTAACAGAAATTGAAATACTTAGCGGACAACATTACCCATTCCACCCACTTATCCCAAGATTTCCGCAACATCTTCAAGGGCACCAGGATGGAAAAGGACAAAATAATGATATCCTTTGATGTAACAACACTATTTACATTCACAGACATTGACCTAGCCAAAGAAGCAATTGCTGGACGAACCAGCAGGCCAAGCAGCATCTTAGGAGCAGGAAAGCTAACGTTTCGTGATAATGAAGGGTCCAGGCCCAAAACGTCAGCTTTCCTGCTCCTCTGATGCCGTTTGGCCTGCTGTGTTCATCCAGCTCTACACCTTGTTATCTCAGATTGTGCAGCATCTGCAGTTCCTATTATCTCTGCTGGATGACTCAAGTAGGCAGGCAACCCAGGACACTAAAAACACTAATAAGGACACCACTATGAAACTACTAGTTCTGTGTATCACAACCCACTTCACTTACAACAACAGCACATGTATAACAAATTAATGGAACACCAGTTGGATCCCCAGCAACAGGATTGACTGCAGAAGCGGTAATGCAAAAGGAAGGAATGGACATCACTCCCCACTATCCAACCCAGACTCCGGGCCCAATATGGAGATGACACCATTGTGATTATTAAATGCACAAGACGAGAAGAAACCTTCAGAAACATAAGCAACATCCTCACTGGGATAAAATTCACGAAAGAAGACAACAACAACCGACTACCCTTCCAGGACAACAAAATGTGAGGCTGGATGAACACAGCAGGCCCAGCAGCATCTCAGGAGCACAAAAGCTGACATTTCGGGCCTAGGCCTTTCATCAGAGAGCATTATCACTAATGCTCCAAAAGCTTGTGTTTTCAAACAAACCTGTTGGACTTTAACCTGGTGTCGTGTGATTTCTGATTGTGTCCAATGTTAGATCAGGAAGACTGAAGCCATGTCCAACCACCAGACAAAGTGAGGAGCCTTTTGACATTTTGCTGAGGCAAAACACACGGAGAGAAGGTTGTAGTCTGCATACAGACAAGGGGCTGTTGCCTCCATCCATGGTGACAGACTTCACCAAACTTGCAGCTGGCTGGCAGCTGAATGTAATTAATGACCATGTAATGGCCTCATTCTGCCTGTGTTACAGTATTAGCAGATAGACCTGTGGCTATACGGCATGCAAAACAATGTGGGGACTCTAACAGGGAAGATACTGTCTGTGAGGTCTAAGCTGGAAACGTCAGCCTTCCTGCTCCTCTGATGCTGCTTGTTCTGCTGTGTTCATCCAGCTCCACACCTTGGTATCTAAGATACTCTCTGTACCTGACTGAAGGGCCTGACATCAAGCAGTGGGTTGGGGGAGGAGAAGCCCAGTGAGTATCACACCCCTGCCCTTAGCCCATTACCCACTTTACACATCACCCCACCAAACTCGTCCCACCATGTGGCCTGAGTCACTCTTGATCCTCGGCCTCCAATATGTTCTGGAGGGTGCTACTGATTCGACACCCCTGTTCTGGGATGTCTCATCGTCAGTCTGTCATCGTGTGTCTAAGAGACCTGCTCCGCTTAACATGATTTCTTGCAGCACGTTGTTCAATGAGCAGTTTTGGTTCCCTTACTTCGGTAGAGATGTCATTTCATTGGGGTCAGTTCAGAGAATGTTCACTAGGATGATCCTCTGAATGGAGGGATTGCCTTACAAGCAAAGGTTAAACGGGTTGGGATTCCACCTACAGGAGTTCAGAAGAATGAGATGTGGTCTCATTGAGAAATATAGGATTCTTAAGGGGCTTGACAGGATAAATGCTGAGAGGGTGTTTCCCCTCATGGAAGAGTCGAGGACCAGACGGCACAGTTTCAGAAAAAGGGGTCACCAATTTAAGCCTGAGATGAGAATGAATTTTTCTCAGTGTGTCTTTAGAACTTGTTGCCACAGAGAGCTGTGGGGGCGGAGTCCTTATATGTATTTAAGGCTGAGATAGATTCTTATCAGTCAGGGAATCAAGGGTAATAGCAACTGATCAGGTAAATGGGCGTGAAGGATGTTGAATATGATCCAATTGAATGGAAGAGCTGGTTCCAGGGGATGAAAGATCTCCTCCTGACGCTTTTTCTTATGGTCTTACCGTCTTACTGTTGTTCTTTTATAATCAATTCAATTAATATTAATGTAGATATTTTGAGGCCCAGAAACATTTATAACACAGAGAGAGGCCATTCAGCCCATCATATCCATGTCAGTTAGCAATGATCTGACTAAACGAGTCCCACTTTCCTGGCGGCTATGGCAATGTAAGTGAATATCTAATTACTGCTTGAATGATTCGAGAGTTTCTGACTCAATTACCCTTTCAGGCAGCGAGTTCCAAACCCCCACCACCCTCTGGGTTACAAGAATTCTTCTCAACGCACTTGTCAGCCTCCCGCCTCTTACACCTATGGCCCTTGCTTATTGATATCTCTGCTAATAGAGATGCCTTGCTGTTCACTCTACTTATGCTCCTCATCATTTTATGTGCATCTACCAGGTCCCTTTTCAATCTACGATACTCCAAGGAAAACAATCCCAATCCAATCTATCTAAACTTTCCTCACAGCTCAGATCCTCCAACCCAAGCAACATCCTGATAAATCTTCTTTGCACCCTCTCTCATGTAATCACATCCTTCCTATAATGTGCTTGTCAAAACTACATGCATTAATCCAGTTGTTGTCTAATCAACGTTTTACGCAGCTCTACCATAACTTCCCAGCTTTTTAATTATATGCCTCAACCAAGACAAGAATCCCATATCTCTTCTTAACTACCTGAGCTCCCTGCCCTGCTGCCTTCAGGGATTTGTGGATATGCTAACCATGAGATGTGGTCTCATTGAGAAATAATCTTATTTCTCAATGAGACCACATCTCATTCTTCTGAACTCCTGTAGGTGGAATCCCACTGAATGCTAACCTGAAAAGTACTGAAAACCTCTGATTTTCAGTACTTTTCAGGGTCAGACCATTTATTGTATAACCCCTTGCCTCGTTAGCCCTTCCCAGTTACATGGCTCACTTCACACTTTTCCAGCTTGAATTCCAGTTATCACAGGCCTGTCCAACTGACCAGTCTACTGATATCCTCCTGCAGTTTAAAGCTATCCTCTTCACCATTTATCACCAGGTCAATTTTCCTGTCGTCTGTGACCTTCTCAGTCACACCCCCAACATTTACACCCAAATTATTAGTGAACAGCAAGGCGTCAGCGAAAGGTCATGCTGAAACTCACTGACAGCAGACTTCCAGTCAGAGAAACATCCCTCCACCGTCATCCTGTGCTTCCTGCTTCCCAGCCAATGTTGGATGCAGCGTGCCACTTTGTCTTGGATCCCATGGGCTCTTACTTCTTTGGTTGGCCTGCTATGAGGGACTTTATCAAAAACATTCCTAACATTGCTGCCATGTAGACCACATCAAATGTGTTACCCTTATCAATTCAATCTGGTTTCCTCCTTCAAAACTTAAATCAAATTTGTTAAACATGACTGTTCCTTAAAAAATCCATGCTCTCCATTCCCAGTTCAGCTTTGTCTCTCCAGGTGCGGATATTGTCTGTCCCTCAGAATTCTTTCAAATATTATTCCCACCAGTAAATTTAGACAGATTGACCAGTATCTTCCTGGTCTATCCCTCCCTCCCACTCTTTTTCTAATAATAGTACAGTGTTAACAGCCCTCCGCACCTCTGGAACTTCACCTGTAATCAGAAAAGATATAAAAATTACTTCCAGGAATCCTGAAATCACCTCAATTGCCTCCCTCAATAGCCTGCAACATCTACTCTGAGCCTGTGGATACACCATTTATGAGAAATCCACTTGTACCTCCTCTCTCTGTCTCTCTCTCTTTGTTAATTTTTTTCTTGTATTTCACTGCCCTCCACCCTGATGCCTATGCCAACTTCATTGCTTCCCTTTGTGAAAATCAATGCACAACTTCATTGAAAACTCAACCCCAAATGGATTAACTTTCTGATTCCTGATGAGCCCTACTTGTTTCCTACCTATTATTTTGCATGTCATACATACCCAAAGCTCCTTACTTTTATTCTACCAACCAGTGCATTCTCACGTTTGACTCCATAACTTCCCTTTTAAGTTCTCTCCAGCATTCTTTATGACATCAAAAGACTCTGCAATATTGAGTCCTTAGTATCTACCATAAGGTTCTCTTCTTCTTGTCTTATTCCTCAACTTTATGTCACTTGACATCCAGGCTAAATTGGTTTTGGCCCATCACTTGTCTTTATGGAGTGTATTTGCCCTGTGCTCTCGCAATTTCCTCCTTGAATACCTCCCACTGTTCTGACACAGTTTTGTCTGCAAATATGTACTGTCAATTCATTTTGGTTAAGTTTTCATCTCATCTTAACAAAATTAGTCTTTTGTTACTTTTATAACTTTTATTGGTGGCCCTTCCTTATCTTTTCAACTATCTTAAATCTAACTGAATTATGTGCCTGAGAAATGTAATGTTTGTATATAATTGTTAACTGTATTAAATATGTGTTGAATTATTCAATGT
This sequence comes from Stegostoma tigrinum, assembly GCF_030684315.1. Classification (NCBI taxonomy): domain Eukaryota; kingdom Metazoa; phylum Chordata; class Chondrichthyes; order Orectolobiformes; family Stegostomatidae; genus Stegostoma; species Stegostoma tigrinum. The sequence goes on from NC_081355.1 coordinate 3,589,350, forward strand.
ATAATATCCACACCCAGTTTCTTACATTGCTATGGATAATGCAAGAATTACCACAGCAGTAAAACTGCTTACTGGATTTGTATCTGGATTGTATCGCCGGTTGCGGATGAGGTTGTTGACTTGCTCACCGAGCTGCCTTGTTCTCGTTCAGACGTTTCGTTGCCATGCAGGTGATATCACCAGTGGAGCCTCCGATGAAGTGATGTTAATCTACTCTACGACAAACACTCACAAGAATTAAAGACCCCATTCCCACAACATGCAGAGCCAACGTGGTTTATCAAATACTATGCAACGATTGACACAAACATTACATCGAACAGACAGGAAAGAAACTAGCCATCAGAATACATGAACATCAGTTAGCAGCAAAACAATGCGATGAGCTCTCCTTAATATCTGTACACTCAGACAATGAAGGCTATCAATTTAACTGGGACAAGGTAACCAGAGCAGCCCAAGACAAATATAATATTACGCACAGGAATTCCTAGAGGCATGGTTCTCAACCTGTCATGCAATCAACAAACATATAGAATTGGACACATATTCAAACCCAGACAGCACAAAACCAAAAATGCCAGCACTCACCATAACGGACCGGACAGTATAAATTCCGAGCAGAGTAGAACAACATCGCTTCATCGGAGACTCACTGACGATGTTGTCTAGCATGGAAACAAAATGTCTGAATGAAAACATGCTAGCTCGGTGAGCAAGCCAACAGCTTGAGCCTGCTGGAGGTAAAATCACTGGCCCATCACTGCTCAGGTGAAACATAATTAAGTTCGACAGGGCTTGATCAGTGGAGAACAAAGGTCTCTCATTAGTATTCTACTTGACAGGCCAGACCTTTATTGCCTCTGTACAATCTCCCAAACCCAACAAGATATCTTTAGCACTATTATTTGTCATTGATGCAGAATTCAGGTCCCACCACAGTGTAGAAATGTGGCAATGTACTCAGCACTAGGACATTTGGCAATGTGTGGAGAACTTTTTTGTTAAACACAGGGCTAGTGTAATTACTCAAAGATTGAGCTGGCATAGTTTTTTTCTGGAGATGGATCTTGTCTTCAGTGATGGCCTTTTGAGAGAGGTGGCAGCTAAGATATGGGGAATGTTCAAAATATTCCAGAGTCTCCCTTTCGACAGATATTGAAGATAGAATACTTGGCCCACCAACTGTGGATTTATATGAGTTTTGTTTTGGCAACTTTTAGGGACATGCCAAGAGTATCTTGTTTACTGACTTGAAAAGATGAAGAGTGGCTTGGAATTCTGGTGCAGAGTGGATATTGGCATTATGTGCTGTGGATTAGATAAGTTGCCAGTTTAGCGTGGCAAGAGGGTTAGAACGTAAAACATAGAACATAGAACAGTACAGCATAGTACAGGACCTTCGGCCCACCGTGGTGCGCTGCCTATTATCCTACAAAGATCAAAGCGTTGCTGAGGTTAAAGAGTTTTACATTTCAACAGTATCCACATCAGATATCATTTGATCTCTGTTCCTACTTCTGAGCTGGAAGACCTGGATTCAAGCATTACCTGTTCCAGAGGTGTGTCTGGTTGATTAAAAATCTGCCGGCTGATTCTTGCCGTGAATAACCATTTTCAGGTAAATTTTGAATAGTCATGCAAGTATCATACCAAGGCCTTGCTTGACACTCGTCTGATTTTGAAACTATTTGTTTCAGGTCTCCCACTTATAGAGTCATAGAATCATACAGCACGGAAACACACCCTTCCATCCATCCATTCCTGGCTGAACATAATCCCAAACTAGCCTCGCCCAACCTGTCTGTTCATGGTCCATCGCTCCAAACCTTTTTGATTCACACACTGATCCAAATATCTTTTAAACATTATAATTGGACCCACATCCACCACTTCCTCAGGAAGTTCATTCCACATACGAACACCCTCTGTGTAAACATTTTGCCTCTCTTGTCCTTTTTAAATCCTTCTCTCACCTTAAAACTGTGCCCCCAAGTCTTGAAATCTAACATCCTAAGGAAAATAAAAGTGGCTACCATTAACTTGATCTATATCCTTCATTATTTTATAAAACTTCTACAAGGTTACCTCTCAATCTCCTACACTCCTCTGAAATAAATCCCAGTCTTTCCAGCCTTTCTTGTAACTCAAATCTTCCATACCTGGAAATATCCTGCTAAGTCTCTTCTGAACCCTCTCTGGCTTAATAATATCCTTCCTATAACTTAGGAGAGTTTTTGCCATAACATCATTAAGCAGTTGCATGATTTTTGTGAAATGTGAATACTTCAGCAATTAAAATTCAAGTCATATCTGTGTTATTCTTTAACGTTCAGATGTTCCTTCATCCCAAGCGTTTTTACATTAGTTGGGACTTTGGAAAGCATATTTGATGTTTTCTCATGAATGGCTTTGAACAGAAATGTTTCATACATTTATAATGAAATAAAAGAGTCTTTTGGGAAAGTAGCATTAATCTTAACTAATTACCTAGGGAACTATTAACAGTCTAAAGGTTCATTTGACTTAATGTCCCATTAACTTTTCCTATGGGAAAATTGATTAACATATTTAAGACAAAATGCACTTTTGAATATCAGCTGCAGCTGTAAAAGAGCATGTTAAAATAAATAATAATACTGGTGGAAGTTTATTTTAAGTGGAAGAATGTACATTTGTGGTAACTTACATCACTTAGAGAATGGAGTTGAGAATTTTTCATTTACCTATTTACTTATTTTTAATAATATCAGCAGCTGTTGTGTTTTTATAAAGATTTACATTATGCTCTTTCTCGTGTTTTGCTGTGCATTTTATTATATGTAGAATAGAAACATAGAAACATAGAAAATAGTTGCAGAAGTAGGCCATTCGGCCCTTTGACCCTATACCACCATTCAATATGATCAAGACTGATCCTGCAATCCTAGTATCCCACTCCTATTTTCTCTCCATACCTTTTGGTCCCTTTATCCACAAGGGCCACATCCAATTCCCTCTTGAGTATATCTAATTAACTAGCTCCAACAGCTTCCTGTGAGAGAGAATTCCACAGTTTTACAACTCTGAGTAAAGAAATTCTTCCTCATCTCAGCCCTGAATATCCTTAGACTGTGACCCCTAGTTATGGAATTCCCCAATATTGGGAATTTTTCCTGCATCTAGCCTGTCCAGTCCCAGCAGGATTTCATTTGTTTCTACATGACAACCACACCCCCATACACCACCCCCCCCCCAACACCCATTCTTCTAACTTCCAGCGAATACAAGTCCAGTCAGTTCAGTCTTTCTACATATGTCAATTGCCCATTTGTGCACAGCATTGCATAGTTTTGGCCATCCCTTACCTGAGGAGGGATGTAGTTGCATTGGAGCTAGTTCAGAGGAAAGTCACAAGATTGATTCCATAGATAAGGGATTTGAGTTATAAAGAGGGCTTGCGGAGTTTAGGCCAATACTCTCGAGAGATCAGAAAAACGAGAAGTTCTAATCAGTGCGTGTAAAATATGAAAGGGGATTGACAAGACAGACATGTAAAGGATGTTTCCCTGTGTGGGACAATCTAGAATGAGACAAGATAGGTTTAGTATAAGGTGTGATAGATTTAAAACAGAAATGATGGGAAATTACATCTCTCAAAAGGTCACAAACCAGTGGAATTCATCATCCCAGAGTAAGATTGATGCTAGGAAACTGAGGTAGACAGATTTTTAATGTGTAGAAAAGTATTGATCTCAGTCTTGAACATACTCTATAATTGAGCCTCCACAGTCTCTGGGGCAGAGAATTCCAAAGATTCAGCATCCTCTGAGTGAAAAAAAAATCCACCTTATTTCAGCCCAAATGTCCAGCCATTATTTCTAAAGGACACAATTTTTTCCTCTTCAATTCTTCATTCAGCTCCTCCCACAAATTACTATTGGGCTGTTTCCATCATCCTTTGAGAGAGTGTATTCAAGTTCAGAATCCTCTTTGTGAACATTTTGTTATCATATTTAATATAACAAGGTGTAGAGCTGGATGAACACAGCAGGCCAAGCAGCGTCAGAGGAGCTGACACTTCGGTGAAGGGCCTAGGCCCGAAATGTCAGCCTTTCTGCTCCTAAGATACTGCTTGGCCTGCTGTGTTCATCCAGCTCCAGTATATCTCGGATTCTCCAGCATCTGCAGTTCCTATTATCTTTGTTTTGTTTTTGGTTCTTTTGTCAATCACCTTAAATATATGCCTCCAGGTTATTGTGCAGTTGCTTGATCTATCAATTGGAGATAGTGTAGAAAAGGTGTGTGCAAATTATTCTCTCACCTATTTGAAGAGGGTTCCAATTCTGGTCACAGAGAAGCCTAGTGCTATTACTTTGTCAGGATCCAGCAATGAGTAACAAAGGCAGTCAGGTATGTCTTCAATATCAGCTTCATCATTTAAGGTGACCACACGTATAAGGCAATACATTTCATTTCATTACCTTCTATTACACCCTCCATAAAGACTTGAGCCCATAAGACAGAGAAGCACAAATAGGCCATTCAAACCAATGAGGCTGCTCTGCTGTTTGATAAGATTGTGGCTGATTTGATAACCTTTAATCCACTTTTCTGCCATTTCCCTATAGTCCTTGTTTCCCTAACTTGTTAAAAGTCTGCCCATCTCAACCTTGAAAGTACTTAACTCAGCCTCAAAAGCCTTCTGTAAAAATAATCCCACAGATCCACTACCTGCTGAAAAATAAAAACCTCCTCATCGTTGCCTAGGGTAGTTAAGTTGTATAGTTAAGGCTGAGAAAAATAGATTCTTGATCAACTGGGGAATCAAGGGCTATAGGAGAGGGGACGTGAGGAATATCGAATCAGCCATGATTTTATTGGATGGTGGAGCAGGCTCAAGAGGCTAAATGACCTACTCCTGTTCCTATTTTGTATGCCCTTATTGCCTTATTCTGAGTTTATGCCCTCTGGTCGTGGATTCTCCTATGTGGAGAAACAACCTTTCCACATCTACCCTGTCAAGACCCCTAACAATCTTATTCATTTCAATAAGGGTTCCTCTCATTCTTCTGCATTCCACTAATAACAAGTCCAAACTGCTCAGGATCTCCGCATAAGACAGTCCCTTCATATGTGGTAGCAGCCTAGCGAATCTGTCTGCAATGCCAGTGCATTCCTTAGATAGGGGACTTAACATTGTTCACAGTATTCCAGCTGATATCTTGACAAGTGCCTGGCATAGTTTAAGCAAGACCTCCCTATTTTTACACTCCATTCCTATTGAAATAAAGGCCAATGCTCTATTTGCCTTCTCTGTTACCTGTTCAACCTGGGTGTGATCATCTTCTTTCACCCTGAGAGTAGCATCTCCTCTGAAAGAAGGTGCATCCTTCAGCACCAAACTGAGGTGTCAGCCTGTAGTTTGTGCTGAGGTCCCTGTGGGGAGAGACTCAACTCCTACTCTTCAGCCTCAAAGCCGAGTGTACTAGTATAGAGACTCAATAATGACCCATGTTTATGTTTAAGGTGATAGGCTGCTAAAGCGATAAAAAGGTTCTGCCTTCTCTTTTTAGTGAATTGGCAATTATTTTAGATTTCCTGGTATAACAGACCATTTTCTTAAATTAAGTCCATCATTTATCCAGTGTTTACTCTGGCAGACGTTTAACACAGATTTTCATGAAAACGGCTGTTCTTTCTCTCAATGTTCGGCAGATGGTATGAGAATCAAAAGATTCCCTTGCTGCAAATGCCATCTGACACACTTAGGCACAACCACCTGTTAAATTATGCAAAAATTCACATCATCTTTGGAAAGCATTCAAATTCCACCTCCCTCTAATCTCCGTTGGCCTTATGGATTGCAATCCAGCTTGCGATTTTTAATGAGGAAAATTTTATTTTGATTTGGGTAGATGTCAGTGTCTAATATTTACCCAAAATCCATCCCAAATATCAGTTCTACAAAAGACCATCTATGTAATATGGAATTAGAGTAATTCTTTCCTTTATGTTTATGAAGGTTTTTGGAAAATAATTACAGCTTCAGTAGAAATATCTCTACTTATGTTAACAGCATCATATTTGATCTCTAAACCAATAAGAGCTACGCATCTGTTCTCCTGATGACAATATGACACATTCCTTTTTACACAGTGTGGTGAAACTAAGCCTACACAGGACATTGACCTGTGAGAAGAGACTGTGCAAACTGGATCTATATTCATGGAATTCAGAAGAATGAAGATGAAATTATAACATTGTTGAGGGGCTGGACAGATTAACTGCTGTGAAAGTGTTTTGCGGGCTAGGTAACCTAGACCAAGGGATCACAGTCCCAGAACAGCATACAAACATATGAACAAGGAACAAGAATAGTCCACTCAGCCCTTTGAGCCTATTCTGTCACCCAATAAGATCATGGCTGATCTGAATTTAACCTCAGTTCTTGTTTGCCCCGATAATCTTTTATCCCCTTGGCATCAAGAATCCATCTACATCTGCCTTAAAAATATTTCAAGATTTTGTATCCTTTACCTTTTGAGGAAGGAAAATTCAAAAATTTTCTTTTTTTAAAAAAAGCGGTTTCCTTGTCTCTGTCTCAAATGGGTGACTCCACTTTTAATCCATGGCCCCTAGTTCACAATTCTCCCACAAGAGGAAACATCTTTTTCACATCCATCCAGTCAAGTCCCCTCAGGATCTTAAATGTTTCAATTAAGTCACTTTTGATTCTTCAAAACTCCAGAGATTCAGACCTAGACTGCCTCGCTTTTCTTCATGGAGTCATAGAGTTCTACAGCACAGAAACAGACACTTTGGTCCAACCAGCCGATGCCAAACATAACCCCAAACTAAACTAGTCCCACTTGCCTGCTCCTGGCCCATATCTTTCCCAACCTTTCCTATTCATGTACCTTTCTACATTTGTAATTTAAGTTGTAACTGTGACGCATCTACTACTTCCTCAGAAAGTTCGTTCCCCACGCAAAACCACTCTCTCTGTAAAACATTTGCCCCTCATGTACCTTTTACTCATGGGTCATGGCTCTCTACAGTCACCTTAAAAATGTGCCCCCTAGTCTTTAGATCCTCCATTCTAAGGAAAATAGACCCTATCTATACCCTTCATTACTTTACAAATCTCTATAAGGTCATCTTTCAACTGTCTATGCTTCAGTGAAAAATTTCCAGCCTTAAGACAATTTGCTCATCCAGTTATTAATGTAGTAAACTTTTTATAGGGTAAAAGGTAGAGTTTTGGCCATTTGCAAATGAGATAAGAATAAATATATGCACTGAAAAAGTTTGTGGACATTTGGGATTCTCTACCCCACAGTAAGATGGTTATGGGCATAATCGAGATAGGGATTGCTGAATATCTAACTCTTACAGAAATGAAGGGTTAGAGTGATAATATGGGAAGATGGAGCTAAACTAAAACATCTTGTTCAATGATAGATCAGCCAGCTCCAAGTTTGAAGTTTCATATACCTTGTTCTAAACCTGTCCAGTTATGCCCAATTTTTTATCACCACATTTTCTGGCTGTGAAATGAAAAAAAAATGCTCTTTTGTATCACCAACACTTTATCCTGAAGCTTTCCTTTTTCAATTTTGCAAAAAATAATTTGATATTTCTAACCGATATTAGATTATGGCTGACACAAGCTGGGGATCTGACATATTGGTTATCAATCTGCATTAATTTTACATGATTGACTTTTACCAACATCACATAAACCTATCCAAATGTGATAGAATCATCAGTGACCTTTACACCTCATTTTCTCACCTCATACACACAGCTGAGACATCGAGTGAAGTGCAATGTTTACTTATAATCAGATTTAACATTTTCAAAATGCAATAAGACTTTGTGGTTTTAGAAATGATATGAAAGCAAACGTTTCTTTCTAAAATCCAAGGTTTCTGTTTATTTCCCTTGCAGATTTCTAAGCAATGAGTACAACCACCAATGTGGATGGGCATATTTTGTTTCTGTCTTTATGCTCTAGCCCTGTAATTACAGAGTATGATATTGAACTGGCACTCTACTCCTTAACAATACCCTAGATGTTTCAGCTTCAGACTAGTATTTACCCTTCAAGCAACTAATAATTAGGTCTGAAAGTACAACATATTTGGATCCAACTTAATGATCTTAACTATTTTAATAGCATTTCTACCTGTGTTTTCTGACTGTGATATGTATTGCTCTTTTCATTTCTTGATTAATTTTAAATACTATGTGCTGCAGAGATTACCTGTTCAACAGCAAATATTGTTCAATTGAGACACATAGTCTGCCTCTCACTTTCCCTCTCTCTAAAACATCACCGCATTGAACAATTAGCATGCTGTTTCCAATGTTTTAACAATCAGTAACACAACTCTGTTTCAGAGAACAGTTAATTGTCAACAGTAGTGTACAGGACTGCAGATAAACGCAGGTAAGGAGATCTAGTTTCTGTCACCACTGGATAATAGTGAACCAGTTGTTCTCTTCCTCTCATAACGAACCAATGTTTTATTTTATATATAGCAGGTTTTTTTTATTATTAAGAAAGCTCCACTTCTTAGGTTAACATTGTAAGATTTAAAGTCATGATATTTTGGCCATTAATCCATTAATATGAAAATTTAATACCATCCCCATTGATTTTGGAGGTCTAGTACCATTGATCTATATTTGAGAATTATTCCCAGAGTGCAATAGCATGATAAGATATTTCTCATTATCTAGCAGAAACAAAACTCTAAATAATTGTGTACCCACATCGAGAAGTGCTAGTGCCGTTTCATAGCGTTCAAACTGAGCAGCATGTTAAGTCATACTCAAAACTGTGGAAATTTTTTTTCTCTCTACTGCATAATTTGGAAATGTATTAGCTTTACCAGGCATGAGGTAACATATCAAAGTTAATCACATTAAATACATTGTGTACAACGGTTGAAAATCTCAAATCACTGGATTATGTACAGAAAATGATTAAGGTATTACATAGATGATTTAGAGTTGGAGAGCAAGTGTAGTGTGTCAAAGTTTACAGATGACACTAAAATGAGTGGTACAGCTAAGTGTGTAGAACTAAAGACTGTTGCCATGAGAGGAAATTGTAATAATTCAAATTCCCTTTATATTGCAGCAACGCTTCTGTTTTTACAAAGCTGTATCACATTGTGAAAGATGTACTGGATGACACTTCTTGCTGAACAGTTCAGCTGGGGCTCATTTTGTGACTGCTATTTGCTTGTAGTTACCAGGGTGGATCTTATAATGTTTTGCACTGGGAACTCAATTCAGGGATTGAAACATGGACACTAACTCGATGTATCAGATTTTTGTGTACAGTGTGCCCATGGTAGAGTCGGACCCTAGGATCATTTTGCTCACACACTCGACATAATTTTTTGCAATGTAAAGTTCTAAGACAGTTATGGAAGTTCAAGAGCATCAAGTTTTCCTTTTGCCAAAACCTGTTTGAATTACATCTGTGCATTTTACTTTCAGCTGCACAGCACAGCTGAAGTGGGTTTTACAGACCTGCCTTGAGTTGAATTCTCAAAGTAGAACATGCTCCATTTAATGGTCTCAGCTCTCATCCCAAGTCTGGATCAGTAAGCTGCAATATTCGCTGTTGTGTTAGGAAATGTTCAACCCATAAATATTGCATTGTTTCCACTTAACCAAATCGCTCTGATTAGTTCTTTAATTAGTAACTCATGAGCTGGGTAAATCTCTGATATGCTATCTTGGACTGTCTCCCAGTCAACTCCACATATTGAGTGAGACCTAATTAACATATATTCCTCAACGAACATCACTTAGCAGATTGGTAAAAATGCAATACTGTGCAACCTGGACAAAAATAACATTGAGATGACCTTGGAAATGAGAATATAAGATGTAGTGTTGTATCATTGATAGCCACAGGTGAGGTCCCAGAAGACTGGAGCTTGGCTGACGTCGTGCCACTCCTCAAGAAAAGTGGTAAGGAAAAGGCAATGGAAATATAAAGCAGTGAGTCTAACATCTGTGGTGGGTAAATTGTTGGAAAGAATCCTGAGGGACAGGATTTACATGTATTTGGAAAGGCAAGGGCTGATTAAGGATGGTCAATACGTTTTTGTGTGTGGGAAATCATGTGATACTACCTCAATTGAGTTTTAAGAAAAAATAACAAAGAGGATTGATGATAGGTGGACATGATCTATATGGGCTTCAGTTAGGTATTCGACAAGGTTCCTCGTGGTAGACTGGTTAGCAAGGTGAGATCACATGGAACACGGGGAAAATTAGCCATATGGATACAATGTAATAAAATGTGAGGCTGGCTGAACACAGCAGGCCAAGCAGCATCTCAGGAGCACAAAAGCTGACGTTTCGGGCCTAGACCCTTCATCAGAGAGGGGGATGGGGGGAGGGAACTGGAATAAATAGGGAGAGAGGGGGAGGCGGACCGAAGATGGAGAGTAAAGAAGATAGGTGGAGAGAGTGTAGGTGGGGAGGTAGGGAGGGGATAGGTCAGTCCAGGGAAGACGGACAGGTCAAGGAGGTGGGATGAGGTTAATAGGTAGCTGGGGGTGCGGCTTGGGGTGGGAGGAAGGGATGGGTGAGAGGAAGAACCGGTTAGGGAGGCAGAGACAGGTTGGACTGGTTTTGGGATGCAGTGGGTGGGGGGGGAAGAGCTGGGCTGGTTGTGTGGTGCAGTGGGGGGAGGGGACGAACTGGGCTGGTTTAGGGATGCAGTAGGAGAAGGGGAGATTTTGAAACTGGTGAAGTCCACATTGATACCATATGGCTGCAGGGTTCCCAGGCGGAATATGAGTTGCTGTTCCTGCAACCTTCGGGTGGCAACATTGTGGCACTGCAGGAGGCCCATGATGGACATGTCCTCTAGAGAATGGGAGGGGGAGTGGAAATGGTTGGCGACTGGGAGGTGCAGTTGTTTGTTGCGGACTGAGCGGAGGTGTTCTGCAAAGCGGTCCCCAAGCCTCCAATAGCAGCTTGAAAGTAGAAGGCAGAAAATGGTGATGGAGGGTTATTTTTCAGACTGGAAGCCAGTGACCAGCGATGTGCCACAAGGATTTGTGCTGGGTCCATTGTTTTTCATCATTTGTACAAATGATTTGGACACAAACATAGGAGGGATAGTTAGTAAATTTGCAGATGACACTAAAATTGGAGGTGCTGTGGACAGCAAAGAAGGTTACCTCAGTGTACAATGGAATTTTGATCAGATGAGCCAATGGGCTGAGGAGTAGCAGATGGAGTTTAATTCAGGTAAATGTGAGGTGCTGCATTTTGGAAAGGCAAGTCAGGGCTGGACTCTACACCTAATGGTAAGGTCCTGGGAGAGTGTTGCTGCACAAAGAGACCTTGGAGTGTAGTTTCATGATTCCTTGAAAGTGGAATTGCACTAATAATGAAGAGGGTGTTTGGTATACTTGCCTTTATTGTTCAGTGCATTGAGTGTAGGAGTTGAGAGGTCATGTTGTGGTTGTCTGGGACATTTGTTCAGCCACTATAAGAATACTGCATGCAATTCTGGTTTCCTTGCTGTAAGAAGGATGTTTTGAAATTTAAAAGGTTCAGAGAAGATTTACGAGGATGTTGCCAGGGTTGAAGGGTTTGAGTTGTGGGAAGAGGCTGAATAGGTTCGGACTATTTTCCCTGGAGTGTTGGAGGTTGAGGGGTAACCTTATAGACATTTATAAAGTCATGAGGAACATAGATAGGACGAATAGCCAAGGTCTTTACCCCAGGTTGAGGGAGTCCAAAGCTAGACAGCACAGGTTTAACGTGAGGAGGCGAGAAATTTAAAAGGGACCTAAGAGGCAACCTTTTCATGCAGAGGGTGGTACGTGTACAGGATGAGCTGCTGCCCATAGGAAGTGGTGGAGGTTGGTATCATTACATTTAAAATGAATCTGGATGGGTACATTAATAGTAAGACTTTAGAAGGATATGAGCCAAATGCTGGCAAATGAGGCTCGATTAATTTAGGCTACCTGGTCGGCATGGGCTAGTTGGGCCAAAGGGTCTGTTTCTGTGATGCGCATCTCTCTGACTCTATAACTCCAATTTTTTTTTAGAAGTGGTGAAATAAGTGAAAAAAGAGAAGTTAAAGATGGATTCTGAAATATCATAACCAAAACTTATTTCAAAAATATGTGAATACATTTTTTTCATTATGGTGAAATTTGACATGTCCAACAATATCAAATTTTCTTCTCAGGGCAATTGAGGCTGTTCATAAGTAATTACCAACTTAGTATCTTGCTAAAACAAAATAAAATTATGCCTCATTTCAAGATGTAACTTTTTAAAGTTGATTTGCAATGCGATTGTTAGTGTAAAATGACAATTTTTCTTCAGTTCAGTGATTTTTAATTGATTATATTCTGGGATTTCAGAGGGAAACATCTCAATATCTTCTCTGGAGAAGGACTGTGAACTTTGGAGGTCACTCAATTTCACAGGAGGAACGGTGGTAACTGCTGATGTTTTCACTATCATTACTAACCTGAAATACAGACTATTTGAATGATTGAGTTAGCACGGCAATGCACAAAATAACTTTAACGGCTATATGGCTGTTTCGTACATTCAATTTTGTAACGCTAACATTTTATCACCAGTATATGCCATTTGCATTTTTATTGGATTTTCCAGGGGTTGTACTATGGTTCTATGGCTTGCACTGCTGCCTCACAGTGCCAGGGACCTGCACTCAATTCCACCCTCTGGCAACTATCTGTGTGGATTTGTGCTTTCTCTGCGTGTATTTCCTTCCACAGCCCAAAGATGTGCAGGTTAGGGTGGATTAGCCTTGTTAAGTAGACTGCAGTGTTCAGGGATGTGCAGTCCAAGTGGATTAGCCATAGAAAATGCAGGGTTATGGGGATAAGATGGGGTAGTAGGTCTGGATGGAATGCAGTTCGGAGGGACGGTGCAGGCTATATGGGCTGAATAGCCTCATTTTGCACCGTGTGGTTTCTATGCTTTAACTCAAAGTTTGGAAATTATCCTGAAAAGTATTTGAAGCCAAGCCTGGGAACTTTTTTCTTCCCTTGGAGAGATAGTGCTGTTTTCTCTGACTTCAAAAATGATTAATTAATTCTGGATGCTAGAATTATTATGTATTGTGATGTTGTGCATTATCACACCTGTGTCTTTTTCTTGATTTAAAAAAGACTGCAGTAAATGCATTGAATACAGTCTCGGTGAAATGTCTTAAGACCAATGTGATGCTTTTATCTTGTTGCTGATGAAGTGTGGTATCAACAGCTGTGTTTTTACTGTGTATTTGGCCTGTAAAGTCGCATTGTAAGTGTCCCTTATCAACCAGAGTGAGTAAACTGTCCTCAGGACTACTCTCCAAAGAGCATAAATCACAGAACAATTAGAATTTAGTCTCAGTTAACTACATTAAGTATGTCCCATGAGGTCTCCTGTAGTTCTTCACTATATGTGGTTCCACCAGCTGAAAGGTCACTTTAATTACAGTATCTCTGATAGACTCATTGAGGATGTCAATCACAGGAGATGAGTGATGCTTTCAGTGTTGTAGGGTATAGAGGCAAGAGCTAATTTTTCAAAGAAACAAACCTGGTATGAGCAAGGACACAGTCAAATGAGTCAAATAAAATTTCTGCCACAAGGCGCGCTCTAAGGCGGTGCTAAATCTGAATCTTCCCTCTTAATGACATTGCTGCTAAGGTTCAGAATATTTAAACAAAATCAAAAGACAGGTAAAACAATGGAAAATAAGTCTTTAAAGCATAATGAGAACAGGTTTGTGGGAATTGCTTCTCGAGATATCATCTTGCCTAGTGGGAGCATGGACAAGAGAGTTGGGAGTGGGCTTTGGTTTTGGCAGTTTGGAATGAAGGTTCACTTTGGAATTCTCTTTACATAACAAGACATTTTTGTTCCCCTAAGACCTTCTCCCCTCCCTTCCTTTCTTTGTAGAAAGGTTATAGTTCAGAAAGGGTAAAGGTTATACGCCTGCTTGTGGTTTATGTCAGGGTAACACAATACATATATATCAGTTTCTCTGGTAGCTTTCCTCAACACTCGTTTGTTAACCTGGGGTTAACCTTTGTTAATGGGGAGATAATGACCTAGTGATATTATTTCTGCACTGTTAATCCACAGACCCAGATAACATTCTGGAGACCGGGGTTCGAATCTTGCCGTGACAGATGGTGGAATTTGAATTCAATAAATATCTAGAATTAGGAATCTAATGATGACCGTGAATCCATTGTCAGTTGTCAGAAAAACCCTTCTGGTTCACTAATGCCCTTTAGGGATGGAAACTGCTATCCTTACCTGGTCTGGCCTACACGTGGTTCCAAGCCCACAGTAATGTAGTTGACTCTTAACCGCCCTCTGGGTAATTAGGGATGAACAATAAATGCTGCCTGGCCAGCGAAGCCCGTAGATGAATAAAGAAAGAAAAAACCTGAATGCAGTGTGTTTTATAAGGATGTAAAGCTCAGAAAAGATTAATGTTGAGGTCTACTCTAAGCACCACTTACGATGATGTTAGTTAGGTTTTTTGGGACAACAGTTTAGAACTTTGAAGGACTCAGACTCATTATCTGAGTACTTCTCAAGCTTTGTAACAATGTCTATCACATCAGTTTAACATGGACTGAGTTGCCATTAAGGAGTCAACTATATGTTGCTTCATACATGTGCCCCTTCTTGTTAGATTACTACCTGGATTTTCTCTAACACACTAAATCAATTGGGCCCTTTAGGTCCCTACCAGGAAAGAGAATAATGACAGTAAATTTGCTAGAAAGCTCACAAAATGTGCTGACCCATGGTAAGGATTCATCTCACAAGAGGAATTAATATCAGGGAACTCAACCATTAAGAAACTCCTTCTGACCTCCATAGCCTTGACCAAAATTTTAATTGTTGGTCCAGCCTTGTGTGGGTGGAAGTCAAGTTTGCTTTGATACTGTACATGATGTGAATGGTTTGGAGTTATATCTAACAGTAACACTTTAAAATAGGAATAGAATAGGAAACCATGACAATGAGTGTAACTTTGCTCATTTTGCTAAATGAGGTTTTGGTTGTGCTGGACAGGTTTCAACTTCAGTACCAATTAAATACTTTTTTGTCTGTTCCACACTTTAGTTTTTTTATGTTCATTGCCAGACTATTGTGTATGGGGTGCAATTTCAAAGTTTGTGACTGACACAGAACTTAAAAGGATGTGAACTATGAGGAGGATCATATGAAACTTCAAATGGATGCTGACATATTGCAGAACGGTCAGTGGAATTTTGGCAGGTGAGAAATACAAAGTGATTCCTTTTGATAGGAAGAACATATAGAGATGAAGACATTCAGGAAGAGATGGCCTGGGTGTATCTATGCATACATAAACAGAAATTGCTGGAGAATCACACAGCAGGTCTCACAGCATCTGTGGTTAGAAAACAGAGTTAACTTTTCAAATCCATAGACCTTACTTCAGAACGTCACTAGACTGGAAACACTAGCTCTGTTTCACTTTACAGATACTGAGCTTCTCCAGAAGGTTCTGTTTTTCTTCCAGACTTCTAGCATCCACATTTCCCTTTTGTTTGCTTTTATACGTCGGTACATAAGTCGTTAAAGGTGTCAGAACAGTTTGAGAGAGTGCTTTTAAACTGTAAAACAGCCTAGGCCTCAATAATAGGGCCATGCAGCAAAAAGGTTACACTGAAATTGCAAAATGTTTCAGTCTCAGGTCGAGTATTGAGTATGTTCCTGGGTACCTCACTTCAGGAAGATGTGATGGCATCAGAGAGAGTGCAGGAAAGGATCATGAGAATGGTTTGAGGAATGAGGGGCATCAATTTTAAAGAAAGATGGGAGACAATAGGATTGTTTTCTTTGGAGAAGGGAAGAATGAGCCTTGATTTGTAAAAGATATGCAACACTATGAGGATTTTAGACATAGTTATTCGGGGGAGAAGTCCAATTGTAAAAAGATTGGGAGTGAGAGGGCACAGATTGAAGATGGATGATAAAAGAAGCAAAAGTTATGCAAGGAAAAGATCCTTTTCACGCAGTAAGTGGTTAGGTTCTGGATGACAATGTTTGAGAATGTGGGAGAGGTTAGTTCGCCTGAAGCATTCAAAAGGTGAGTAGACCAATATGAGAAAAGGTACACGTGCTGTGTCATGGAGAGAAGATGGGAGAATGGCACTAAATCAATCGTTCATTCAGAGAGTTAGTGCAGGCACAATGGGCTGAATGGCCTCCTCCTGCACCATAGCAATTCTCAATTCCATTTGAACTTTTAAAGAAAGTGATTGGCTGAGAGTAGTTCACTCTGTTCAAGTATGGAAGTCTCCAGTGAACTGAATAGTTAACTTATTTATTGTGTATCTGTGACAGCAAATCTCAGTCCATCACTTTTTTACAGCTTGTCGCCTCTAATAGATTGATGTAAGGGATGGTGATGGAAAAAATAACATTCCTTCCAGATGCTCAGCAATGTTATATGCTGAGGCAGTGATTGAGGGACTTCTTTCAAAAAGAGTCCCCTGCTGTCTTCCTGTGCCCACACGCTTTTCCTGGAGTTTCTTCACTCTGCTCTGCATTTTAATTTCTGACAAATTTGCTTTCAGACTTGGCTCATACTGTCAAACTGCTGCATGAATTGGTCAAATCTTAGATATTCGCAGTAAACCAAAACTTATTGCATTGCGTTGGAAACAGTTATCCTTTATATGATCATGTGAGGTAGCAACTTTGCCCATGTCAGTGCCTTTGACCAAAATCTGTACTTTGGAGCTTGATGCAATATTGTGAATTTTTTACACTCCCCAGCATTGAGTTATGCAGTTCAATGTGTACTCTTTGTCAATGCCTGCTATTGTACAATTTGCCTGTTATCCCACAGGTCCCATCATTAGTTGGGAAAATGCTCGAGTCCATTAAAAAAGATTAAAAGCTGAGAACTTGGGAAACAGTGGCAGGATTGAGCAGAATCAGCATATAAAAGGGAAATGAAGCTTGAGAAATGTATGACAATTCATTGGGATGTAACTGGCAGACGTAATGGGAGGGGTGAGTGAAGTGGATGTGATTTTTTTTGGACTTCCAGAAAGTTTTCAATAAAGGCTCACTTAAGAGCTGAATGTATAAAATTAAAGCACATGGGATTAAGAATGGTGTATTAACATGGATAGAAAACTGGTTGGGAGACTGGAAACAAAGGGCAGGATTAACAGCGTGTTGCCTAAATGGCAGGCAATGACGAGCAGGGATCAGTGCCTGGCTCCCAGCTATTCACAATATGTATTAATGATTTAGATGAAGGAAATAAATGGTAATATCTCCAAATTTACCAATGACACAAAGGCTGAGTGGGATGGATTATCTATGAGGAGGATGCAGAGATACTTCAGTGCGATTTGAACGAGTTGAATGAGTGGATAAATGCATGGCAATGTGTTACAATGTGGATAAATGTGAGATGATCCACTTTGGTAGCAAACCTTAGAAGGTAGATTATTAACTGAATGGCTATAAATCGAGGGAAAAGAATTTGCCATGACACCTGAACATCACCGAGGGTAGGCATGCAGGTGTAACAGGTGATGAAGGAGAAAAATAATATTTTGGCCTTCAAAGGAAGAAAATTTGAGGGCAGAGGCAGGGACATCTTGCTACAATTGTGCAGGGCATTGGTGAGACTCCACCTGGAGTACTGTGTACACAGTAATCACCTTATCTAAAGGCGGATAATGTTGCCAGACAGAGAATGCCAAACAATTACCGGACTGATTCCTGGGGTGGCAGGACTGATTTATCAGGAGAGGCAGAATCAATTAGGATTATATTCGCTGGAGTTTAGATGAAAAAAGGGTTCATTTCGTGGAAGGCTATAAAATTCTAACTGGACCCAAGCAGAGTAGATGCAGGAAGGATGTTCCCAATAGTGTGGGAGTCCAGAACCAGGAGTCACAGGCTAAGCACACGAGTAAACCATTTAGGAGTGAGATGAGAAGAAATTTCTTCAGCCAGAGAGTGGGAGACTGTTGAATTCTCCACCACAGGAAGCAGTTGAGGTAAAGCATTGCAAGCTTTCAAGAAGGAGTTGGATACAGTACTTGGGTCTAGAAGAATCAAAGGAAATGAGAGAAAAGCAGGAACAGGCTATTAATTTGGATGAAGAGCAGTGATCATATAGAATGGTGGAGCAGGCTTGAAGGGCTGAATGGATTACTCCTGTCTCTATTTTCTATGTTTCTGACCTACTGCTTCTTTTTATTCATTCATGGGATGAGGGTGTCACTGACCAGGCAGTATTTATTGTCCATCCCTAATTGCTCAGAGGGTAGTTAAGAGTCAATCACACAGCTGTGGGTCTGGAGTCACATGTAGGCCAGACCAGGTTAGGATGACAGTTTCCCTCCCTAAAGGACATAAGTGATCCAGATGGGCTTTTCCTGACAATTTACTCATGGTCATCATTAGACTCTTAATTTCAGACATTTATTGCATTCAATTACCACCATCTGCCGTGGTAGGATTCAGTCGCAGGTCCCCAGAACATTACCTCTGTCTTTGGATTAACAGTCCAGTGATAATACCACTAGGCTGTAATTGTGTTTTAATAAAAGGAAACATGTACATATACAGATAATGCCACATACTGCCATAGAGAATTATCATCCTCTGGGGCTAATAAAATAAATACAGTGGGGAAAGCTTTAATGGTGAGTACTGTAAAAACAAACTGCAATTAGATGCATTTTTTTTCCCTATTGGGGGTAATCAGAGATTTTTCAGAATTTATTTCCTTGAAAATTCAATTGACATGGATTCACTACTATTAGGAAACAAATATGTTGTGAAATATTATAATGTGGTACATACTACAAATAGATTGGTGATAGGAATAATTAATCACAGAAACACAGAATTATTGCAATGCATAAGGATGCTGATCAGCCCATCATACTGCACTGATTCTATTATCCAGACCCAATCTCCTTTATCCCATATCCATGTACATCATTACCATCCTAATAATCATCCAATGCTTCCGGGATTACCTCAGTTGAACCTTCTTCCACCAGACTTCCAGGCAGATTATTTGACCTTTCAAAGGTATTTTACATTCAGATGTTGAATGAAGGTAGATTACAACCTGATTGGCTGTAAACTGGGAGATGGGAGTGTGCAGCGGGACCTGGATGTCCTTGTGCTGAAGGTAAGCATGCAGATGCAGCAGGCGGTAAAGGAAGCAAATGGTATGTTGGCCTTCATTGTAAGAGGTTTCGAATGCAGGTCTCCATTTCTGAGGAAGGATGCCCTTGCTTTTGAGAAAGCGCAACAAAGGTTTACCGAGCTGCTTCCAGGGGTGGCGGGACTGATGTATCAGGAGTTTTTGCTGGAATTCAGATGAATGAGGGGAAGCCCCACAGAGGCTTATAAAATTCTAACAGGGCTAGACAGAGTTGAAACAGGGAGGATGTTCCCGACGGTCGGTGTGTCTAGAACCAGGGATCACAGTCTGAGGATTTGGAGCAGGCCATTCAAATTGGAGATGAGGAGACATTTCTTCACCTAAAGCGTGGTGAGCCTGTGGAATTCATTACCATGGGAAGTAGTTGATGCCAAAGCATTGAATGTATTCAAGAGACAGCGAGATACAGCACTTGGGATGAATGGGATCAAAGGTAATGGGGAGAAAGCAGGATCAGGCTATTGAGTTGGATGATCAACCCGATCGTGAAGAAAGATGCAGCAAGATCAAAGGGCTGAATAGCCCCCTCCTGGCCCTACCTTCTACGTTTCTATGAGCCAATCAGATTTTGGCAAAGCCCATTAAAGTTCAGACTGCGCATTGGTTCAAATTAAACTGGGTCAAATTGATTTCTGTCTGGCTTTAAAATGATTTTTTTCTCAAGTAATATGAAATACTTCTTATCCGAGAGATATTTTGGGAAAAGCAAGTGAACATTTCAATCATTCCAACAAGCAAGAGTATAGCCATCTGCATTTACACATTTATATTGATTGCTATATTTTTCAGTGGATATTGAACAGTTACACCAAGCCCTCTTGGTTGGAAACCACAAAGCACATCAACTCAAGAATGAAAAGGTTTTGAAATTGTTATGTACAGCACCACACTGCAGATAATGAATATTATTTATATTAATATATTGTTGAAGTAATGCTGATTTCATTCTCCATGGGCTCCATTTGCTGCTTCTTTTGTGATGTCAACATTGTTTTCGATTAACAGCTATCTCATCTCCAAAACACTACCATATTCAGAAAGATCCACAGAAATGAGGTAATTACTTGTAGGTAATAAATTGAGGGACAGGCTTCATCAGTCATGCTTCATACAGCAATTGGCAGCTCTTAGTTTAAAAAAAAAACTAATTTTGGCAAGAATACATTCTTAAGTTGTTTCTGCTTCCTAATGTGCTTTGGTGTTGTGACTCTACCTCATCTGATGTCATTGTCTTTCACTAGTAGCTGTCCAAGCAAATCATTAAAAGTTTGAAGGTAATGGTTTGATAGACCAGGATTTTGAGCAGTGCTTTTTGCAGTGTAGTGGTAGTGTCCCTACTTCTGAGCCAGTAGTCCTGGGATCAAATCCTACCTTACCCATGGCTCCAGTGAGTAACATTACTGCGCAGGTTGGTTCAGATATATTTTCCCCAGGATTCTGATATCACAGTGCTGTGTGTCACTTGGGAAATGAAGCCCCCCGCTTCCAGCAGTTGTCACAGAAGTCAGGAATTTTATCAAAATATGGGAAGTGGGGCCAGTGGTCTAGCAGTGTTGTTACTGGGCTAGTTTTCCAGAAGTCCAGGCTAGAAGTAAAGTCGCCATAGTGCCACTGTCTCATTCGAGAGGAACAGCTAATGGTAGTCTACTTGAAAGTTAAACAGGTGGAACCTGTCACCAGTCTCTGAGGCACAGTTGTTCACCATATTCAGCAGCTAAATGAAAGGTTGATGGTTCAAGGCCTCTCAGGTACAGAGCTGCCACTATTGGGCCCTATTGTGGTGCTGTGTTAGTGTGGTAGTGCCCCTACTCCTGAACCAGGAGGTTCACTTTGCTACAGAGATCTGTAACATGCTGACTAGAAAAATAGGTTTTAAAATAAAAAAGTTGGACCTGTCGCCAGTTCCTGATGCAATTGGTCAGTTTGTTCAGCTGTTACCCAAAAGGCTGATGGTAGACGGGGATGGAGCTTTCACTGTTGGGCCCTATTGTGGTGCACCTGCTCCAGAGGTATTTAATAACATCTCTGAACAGGTTGGCTCAAAAAATAGATTAAATTTAAAAAGACAGGATCTTCACAGTACCCTTAGCCAGTGTAGGAATTGAACCCACACTGTTGGCATCAATCTGCATCACAGGCCAGCCATCCAGCCCGTTGAGCTAACTGTTCCCCATGGTCCTGGCTAACAATCTGATGATGAAGGGTTGAATCCCACAATGGCAGATGGTGAAATTTGAATTGAATAAAAATCCTGAATCAAGAAATGAGGTTGGCCTAATCATGACCATGTAACTACTGACAATTCAGATCACTCATGCCCTTCCGGGAAGGATTAATGTCATCCTTACCCAGCCTGGTCCATTTGTGACCCCAAACCCACAGCAATATAGCTGGTTCTTAACTGCCCTTTGGACAATTAAAATGTGCAGCAACTGACAGAGACACCAACATCCCATGAACTTTAAAAAAATCCCCACCACCTTCTCAAGGGCAACTAGGCACAGGCAATAAACGGTGGTCCAGTCAGCAACACCCACGTTCCAGAAATAAATAAAGAAAGAAGATTTGCCTGCTTGTTTGAATCAGGATAAAAGAAAGCCAGATCTGTGTTTTACAAGAAATATGATTTATCACAAATAAAATGATTCTAATCACAAATAAACATTTCTGAGCTAATGGAATGCATCTCTACTTATTAATACACTAGCTACCATCTAAAACTCCGTGCACACACAGACAGGCACAAAAATTGG
Source organism: Stegostoma tigrinum (assembly GCF_030684315.1). Taxonomy (NCBI): domain Eukaryota; kingdom Metazoa; phylum Chordata; class Chondrichthyes; order Orectolobiformes; family Stegostomatidae; genus Stegostoma; species Stegostoma tigrinum. The sequence continues at coordinate 3,611,361 of NC_081355.1, forward strand.
TGTTGTGTTTAGGGAGAAGAAAATGATGCCAAGGAAATAGTTCAATTATGCCAGTCATAAAGATTCAATAGGTGGTGGAGTGATTGTTGGGGTGAGATTCTTTTGTTTCCTTTTCATTCTCTGAGCCTTTCCTTTGGGTTCTTTTATTTACTCACAGGAGGTACAGAGTGACTGATTCACACATTGTAGTCTCTGGTTTATTTTCTTTAGTTTCAGGAAGTTTCACTGGAGAAATGGAGCAACACCACTTCCCTTTCTAGAAGTCCGAAGAGCTTCTCACAGTATAGTTGCCACCCACAAGCTGGTCAGCTCCTCAGGAACCAATCAGAGAGTAGCTGTTAGGCTGATGACATATAGCATCCAAGACTGGCCACAATTTCACAAACCAATCAGCAACCTGTTGCCAGCCAGGTGTCGCTTTCTGTACACATTCCAAACCTATGCTGTCTCCTTTTAGACATTCCCCTGTTTCTTGAAAAGCATCAGTGTAAATAAAGTTTACAACAAAATTCATTTACTTGCTTCAAAAAAAAACAACTCCCTCCTTAATGCTTTGAAGTAAAACAGCCTGTTTCCTAATTCAGTCACAATCAAATAAAAAGTAAAATGAATAGAGTATGGTTTATTTCACAAAAGTAATAAAACAGAGAACATAAATAAGAGCTGCATTAAAACTGAATTGTAAAGATACCTTTGTACCTTTCTATAAACTGAAGGAACTGCGAATGCTGTAAATCAGAACAAAAACACAAGTTGCTAGAAAAGTTCAGCAGGTCTGGCATCATCTGTGAAGAAAAGATCAGAATTAACATTTCGGGTCCAGTGATCATTCCTCAGAATTAAAACAAATAAAGCCTTGCCTCTGGATATTCACTGTTCAATCTCAGTGACTGAAGTGACAACAAATTAGCAATATCATTTCACATCTGGTTCCTTGGAAATCTATAGAAATCAAATTAGGGAACGGGTCACATCCAAATGTTATCTCACTGTTGCCCTGCTTTACATCTTGACTCTGTTGTAGATCTATCTACAAAAACATTTAGCATGAGAAAGGTGTGAAATTATGCCCTGAATTTCAATTACAATTAAAGACCATGGAATCCATAAACATCTTAGCAGTGAGACAACAACATGAAGAATATATCATTAAAGCAAAAGGATGTCAAATTCTGAATAATATTCCTGCTGTGGTTTGAATCTTTTATTTAGTAGAAGTGATTAGTGACAGTACGAGAAAAAATAGCTAACAGTTGATTAAGGTTGAATTGTTTGGAATCTGTCATGATATTGACACCAACAGAGGATGATATTCCTGATTAAAGTCAGGATTTAAAAAAAAAACACAAGACCAACATGTTCATTATAATTTCCACATTTTACAGTTTCAAATATCTTAGTATTAATTTCATGGTACGGTTAGGTGGCATAAATGGAATTCACAAAGCTATGAGGATTCAACAGCCAGGTACAGAATTCATTATGGAATTTTCTCACATCTTTCAGAATACTACACATCTTGAAGAAGGGTCTAGACCCAAACCATCAGCCTTCCTGTTCCTCTGATGCTGCTTGGCCTGCTGTGTTCATCCAGCTCTACACCTTGCTATCCCACATCTTGAAGGCTAGCCAGTTACAGTTCAGTCTTATTGAAAAAGGTTATTTCTTGGTCACATTGAGCACAGTGCTTACTTGCTTCAGTCTAGCAATAGGCATGGATATGAAAGAGACTCACATAAGCAAAAACTTAAACTTTACAATTAACTTGTGAGATATAAGTTAATTAATCTATTTTGAATGACTCTAGCTCATCAATGTCTGTTCTTTAGTAAATGTGTCAAAATGGATCAGACTGAAATTCTAAACATTATTTCATTACCAGTTTCAATAGTGATTTATGTGATAAAGATTGTCCTGACTATATCTCATTGTATCTTACCTTCTCATTCTGTAATCCATGGAAATCTTTTTTTTCTGAGTGGTTTGCTTTCACCATTCTATGATTCTTTGGAAATTAAACATGAAGGAAATCAGAAGCATGCACGCCCTATTCTATTATTTCCAGCATGATTTTCCACTGAGTTCAGAGCAATCTCTTTCGGACATTACAGATTAAAGTAAGTTCATATCTCACAATGAGCAATGTCTGCCTCCTCCTGTTTCTTGCTATGTTATACTTGTGGTGGTGAACAGTACATAATTGCTTCAGTCTAGCAATAAGCATGAATACAAATGTATTGCCAGACTGCAAAATGACGCCATTCAGCCTGTTGCGTCTGAACTGGCTCTCCAAATGAGCAGTCATGACTTAATCCCATTCTCCTGCCTTTTTCCTGGTGACCTTGCATACTATCTCTGTTTAATTACATTATGATTATCTGATGTTCCCTCGAATGATTCAATTGAACCTGCCTACCCCACATGCCCAGGCAGTGTATTCCAGACTCTAACAAGTCACTGCGTAAAAACCAAAAAAAAACATGTTCCCACATCACATTTGCTCCTTTTGCAAATTACTTTAAATTTGGAGGCAATAAGTGAGCTGGAAATGGGGTGAGTCAACAACAGTAAACATTTAAGGACTCAGTTTTCTTTTGACAGTGGCATTATTTCAGAGTTATTGTTTCCCCTCAAATGTAGACTCTGCTTGGAACTTTGGATTCATTCTTGGTATTGAGTTCAGTTTGACTTTCCATAACTAATCCAATGACATAACTTTTATTTTGTGCAAGATTGAGAAAAATCAAAGAGGAATGGCTAAATTTGAGGATATTTCTCCAGATTTTCTGCAGATCTGCCAAAATGAGAGTGGGTGACAGGGAAAATTTAAAGAGCTGTTTATCTTTGTAACAACAAGGATTGGACTGAGAAGTAATTCTTCGAAAAACCCTGCATGTATTCCATTTCCTAGACTTCACTTTGCAGGAAGCATCCTCTTTGCTACATCTCCCAAGCATTACCTCCAAGAAAATTAAGAACTGGCACTTCTTATGAGTTTTTCTTTTATATCTGAAGGAATAGCTAATGTGATACCTTTAAAACAAAGTCATTGTCGAACAGATGACAACAAATTTTCACAAATTTCTATAGAGGAATATAATTGTGATGAAGACTAATAAAGTGTTTTTGTCATAATTTGGGGCCTTGATCCTAAATTAGAGATAAATAGCTTGGGTTTTCATTTCTCTGTTGGTCTGATCTTTTCCTAAGTAAGTGTCAGAAAATCACTTTGAACAGTGAGCCAAAGACTTAAGGTAAATGATTCAACAAGCTAATTGGCAAGTTAAATGCTGCTTATTGTTGACTTGCATTTTTAGAACACAAAGAAAACGTACACAAGTCAAGATGGCACAGACACAGGGTGACTCTTTGTGAGTTCACTGCAGCAGATGGTATTCTCACATTTCTTACGATTATTCTGTATTTTTAAACCTCAATTTGAAGGCTGTTATTCCTCACTCTGTTCAATTACCCTATAATCTTCGTATGGTATAATCTGTACTGCATGCAAAACAAAACTTTTCACTGTATCTGGGCACATGTGACGATGAATCAAATCAATTAAATCAAAAGATAGAAAGCAGGGATCATGAGCAAGTTAAGTTTAGAAGGCAAGATTCTTATCAACAAATGGGCATTTTAATATTTGATGGTGTATAGCCAACAGAACTGGAAAGAAGCCTTAAGTTGTTCTAATAGTGCTACTATACAGACAGGTAATTTTTTTTTGGTTTTTCTTCTGGTTTAGTGAGGAAAGGTCAGTGAGTTAGCCTGTCTATATGACTCATGATTAACAGAATTCATTTGATGAACTTCTCGAAGCTCAATTGACATGTTGCTAGTTCAGTAAGAAATTTCAAAATGAGGATATGAGTGAAACTTAACTGGGATTGAGTATCTGTAAAACCCATCACTAAGAAAAAAATGTTTGATTGTTCTTTTGATGTTGGCAATAGGATATGTCTGAATGATCAGACATGTAGAGCTTTTTTTATTCCTCTTTTGTGTGACAAAATTATTTTCTTGAAAATATAATGACAGTCTCACATAAAGTTTTCAACCTCTGATTTCTATGGTAACCAAATTACAAATCAAAAGTTGCAATTCTGTTAATGTTTCAAGTCTAGCACAACTTTTCTTCAGAACTAGTTTTTTTCTCTCAACAGATGCCTCCAGACCTATTGAGTTTCTATGGCATTCTCTGTGCTTATTTCAGATTTCCAGTACCTTTGGTTTTGATGTGATCTATCAAGACAGGCTTTATCCTGGGATATGACTTGTATAATATTGCCCTCATTAGGGGTCACAATAATGACTAGCAAATGTATTTCTGTGATGTTTGTTGAGGTATAAATACTGGCCAGAGAATTGGTGGTAAAATGTTGTTCTTTCAAACAGCATCACAGGATCTTTTATTTCTATGTGAGAGGGGAGTCAGAGCCTCAGTCTGTGATTTCATTTGAAATTCAGCACCTCCAATGAGGCAGCATTCCCTCTTTGCTGGTGGATCAACATTGTTCTGAAGTCCAGGAGTGAGGTTTGACCAAAACTTACTGACACAGAGAAACATGAGTATTTTGTGTGGGAAATTAATTCATGTTCTTGGCATTATCAGCACTACAGATGGATCTGAAGCCCAGTATTAGGAGAGTTGAACTCATCCAAATCATTTAGAAACTAAAATTTATTTCTGTTTTCTTCAAGTAAATACAGCTGCTTTCAAAAACTGACTGTTGTTCAGAATGAGAAAATATAGCTATTAAAATAAGTACAAGTCATTTTACTTTCTGTGCCCTTTCTCCTGATCTATGTTATAACTCCAGAAAATACTATGGGGCCTGGGAAAATGACAGTAATGCCATTCGCACCAGTTCTGTAAAAGGTGCCCATTCATTACATGCCGATTGAGACAAGCAGTTTCCCAAATTGGCTCAGCCCAAACAATGCAAGAGGATCTATTCCATTTGCTTGAGATACGACATTTGGTCACGTTTTTACACCTCATCTGAAAGACAAAATGCTTCATAGAATCAAAAATAGAAATTGCTGGGAAAGCTCAGCAGATCCGGCAACATCTGTGGAAAGCGATCAAAGTTAACATTTCGGTGACCCTTCCTCAGAACTGGTCACTGGACCCAAAATGTGAACTGTGATTTCTCTCTACAGATGCTGCCAGAACCGCTGAGCTTTCCCAGCAATTTCTACTTTTGTCCCTGGTTTACAGCGTCTACAATTCTTTTAGCTTTTAAAATGCTTGACAGTATCAAAACCTCCCTGCTATAGTGAAGCATCGGCCTAGATCTTTGTGCTCAAGCGTCAGGACTGGGAATTGACCATGATCCTCAACTCAAGACTAGGATGTTTTCTATTTAGTCAACACTGATTATAAATCAATCTTTAATGCTGCGCACTCCCAGTCTATTGCAAGATTTACCCTCAATTTCTTGAATACATTACCTCTCTGTGTCTAAACCTCAAGACAGTGATATACTCTCTTGTAGGCTTCAAGAGTTAGGAACCATGAGCATGATGAATAAACATGAGATAAAACAATCTTGTGCAGTGATATTCAAATGGTCCTTGGAGAATAGCACTAAGGTTGGTAAAACTGAATGAAAATACCTGTTACATAACGATTTAAAACAAAAATAAAATTGCTTCGAAGAAGTTTTGAAATGTTAACGCTGTTTTCTCTTCATTGATGTTGCCAGATCTAGTTTCTCCAGCAATTTCACTCCTTATCTGTTACAATGTGCTTGCTGTCACTAGTTTGCTATACAGGAGCATAGCATATATGTTGTAACATGTTGTATTATGTTTGGAAAAGGTCTACCTGCTCACAGCTGTACCACAGTTGGCTTCACCATATACCACGATTGTAAAACATGCACATTATCTGGTTGATAACCCTTACTTCATAAATCTTAGCTATTAATGGCACCATTAAGCCTTGGAATGTAGACTTACAAACACTTCAGCATAATAATAGCCCCGAGCATTCTGTAACTGTGACACAATATAGCATTGTGCTGTTGTATGAATTTTGGAAATGTTAAACATTTGTGAAATGTGTTTCATTGGATGTGTAGTCACATAATTCAACAATGCTCAAAATTTAATTTAAACAAAATTAACTTCCATTGTTGCCATTGAATTCTTCTGCGTGGATTATTTTTCTTCAATGGTGGATTCGGTTAAAATCTAATATCTTTATTTTTAATCTACAGTCCAGACACGTTGTGACACATTTCTGGTGGGATTTTAACCCTTACCTTCTGGTTCAGAGATAGGAACACTACTGCTCTGCCACAAGCTGGCATCATTGGCTTTATCTTCATACTTCTATGTATCATGCTTTGATCAGTAATTTAACATTGTTATAGTTAACATAAGGATGATCAGGTTTAATTTGGAGGCATTTATTACCACAGTTATTGTCTTCTAAGCATGCTTCATCAGAACAAGAGTGACTTCTTAAACATTCCTTTTCTAATTCTTGAGGGTGATAATCTTTAGCAGTGTTGTTAAAATTAAATCTGATGGAAATTGGTGAGGAAAATAAAACCTATAACTCACCAATATGATGTAACACTTGACAGTCAGGTGATCTTTAGACAGGTAAGTTACACCTTAACAGAGTCTTGAATAGCTTCTGTGATAATGGCCAGTAAAAATGATTTTAAAATGTCATTGAATTTCAGACAAACTGGAGGGAAATTGTTACGTAAACAGCATTAACAAGATACAATCCACTTAATGGGGAATAAATTACTGATTACTGGTGAGTGACAGTGTGTAGTTACTCTTGCACAAAAGCTGAATTATTAACATTTAAATTTAAATTAGATCCTGAATTTTAATTAATAAAGCAGGTCTGCTAATTAGCTTGGCAACTGCATTTAAAAATGTAATTAAAACTTCGGGAGATGTATTGCTTTTCAGTCAGCTGTTTGAGTTTGCTCACCAAGATAAAACAAGTAAGGACTCTGTAGATTTCACAGATAGGAGTTATTTGACCTTTTCTATTTCACAGCAATTTTACACGTGCTGTTTTACAAAAACAAACTATGAACTGTAATTGTTGCGTTGGAAATCTTCAAAAAACATAATAGTTCAGCAGGAATGCACGCTGTACAGAAGAACATCAAATCCTGTATAAGGTCAGGCAGATTAAGCACAGGATATGTTTAATTCAGAGTCTGAAGTACACCCATGGGTAGTCAGATGTTTGCAAAACATCATGGGGTAGCTTTGCGATAACACGGTGGGAAGCTGGATGACCACAGCAGGTCAAGCAGCATCAGAGGAGCAGGAAAATTTGATGTTTCAGGTCAAGACCCTTCTTCAGAAAATGGGATAGCTCTGCGTTAGTTTGTTCAGTCATTTACAGAGGGTCATCAAAAAACTCCCAGTACAAAGGACTGAAATATTTTAAGCACAAAACATGTTTAGTGTATGTCGCATTTCCATAATCCTTTGCTCTGATTGCAAACAAAATTACATTCGATACAGGCCCAACCTATGAATCTGGCCACCAACCCCTCCTCCATCTCCCTAGTGATTCAGGATGTTGCCGGGAATGGAAGATTTGAGTTAAAAAGAAAGGCTGGATAGGCATAGATTTTTTTCACTGTTGAGGATGAGAGCAAATCCTATAGAGGTTTAAAAACTAATGAGGTTTTTGATAAAGTTAATATTGGTTACCTTCTCCCTACGATGAGGGATTTCAAGACTAGACGGCACATTTTTAAGGTGGGAGAAGAGAGATTCAGAAAAGAAAGGTATGCCGATTTTCTTTTACAAGAAGGATGGTTCATGGGGAATGAACTGCCTGAGGAAATGGTGGATGTAGGTACAATTACAATGTTTGAAAGGCATTGGGATAAGGACATGAACAGGAAAGACTTGGAGGGATATGGAGCCAGCAGCAGGCAGGTAGGACTAGTTTAGTTTGGGATTATGTCCAGGATGGACTGGTTGGACCAAAAGGTCTGTTTACATGCTGTATGACTCTATGACAGGGCCCAATGAGCATTGGGAGATTTCAATCCAGGAGATTCCAAAAAGTCTCAATTACTTTGGGCAGAAGGAATGTTTTAAAAGCTTAATAATAAGAGATTGTATATTGTATTCCAATGTAATTATAACAACTTTGAGAGGAAAGCAAAATGTTAGGGGTTGGGGAAGGTATTGGATTTTTATACAGAAATTCCTCCTGCTTACTAATTTCCAATCAGTGCAGTTAGCTGCCTTGAATTCAATGTCATTTAAATATTTATTCACTGAATATCTGTAACTCACTGACAAAAAGCAACTTTTCTTTGTCTCAGAGATGTGCTGTGCTGTAATTGGCAGGTTAGTGCTTTGAAAACAAACAAAAGACCTGCAGATGCTGGAAATCAGAACCTAAAACAAAAACAGAAGTTGCTGGAAAATCTCAGCAGGTTTGGCAGCATCTGTGGAGAAAAATTTAGACTCGATGTTTCTAGTCTAGTGACCCTTCTTCAGAACTGCCAGACCTGCTGAGATTTTCCAGCAAATTCTGTTTTTGTTGTTGCTTTGAAACACATAGCACATTTGTTCTGATGCTGTATGGCTGCTGACCAATGAGTATTTGGCAACAAAGTTCTCCTGAAGTCAACAAAAGTTATTAATGTGCAGCATATTTATCATCAGTACACCCCTACACAGCACTGAGACCTGGTGATTACACAGAAGAACGCTGGAGAAAGCTACCAGAGATGCCTCTACCCAAATCCTTGCATTTAGTGGGAAGGCCTTTCCACAAATACTAGTCTCCCTCTTGAAGCCGGCACCACAATAATTCAAGGAAAACTCCTGCAAAATCCCTTACGATGGAATGGACACCGCATCTGGTGGTGGAAAAGTGTCTCCACCACCACCCCTCCAGCATACCCCAGCACACCCCCAGCCCCCAAATCTCCTGTGCTCTCAACTCTTAAATAACCAGTAATCCAGAGGCGAGATGACAACTTTGTAAAGGCACTCTGGAGGTCTCCCTGAAGCATAATAGCATTGACAGTAATGTCTGGCAGGAACTTGTTACCAATCATTTCGAATGGTGACAGCTTCATTTTCAGGCTGCATTGTGCTTTGATGAGTTAGAGCAATGGTAGAGAAGGAAAAAAATAAAGAAGCAAACCCTGCTCTCTGGAGCTCACCAACACATAGTGCCCATGTGCAGGTTTAGAATTGGCTTTTCCAGTCATGTGAAGATACACTGAAGGAATTCTATGAGTAGAAAATCTGAATCAGTATCCTGGGAAGAGCATTCATGGACAGGATTCCAATTGTCAGCCCCAATGCAAACATCTTGTGAGTTGCATTACTCTACATGATGTATGAAGAGTTGTTTTTCAATTGAGGAGACACACACTGAATTGGAATTACTGGTGAGACTCAGAAGGTCTGGCAGCATCTGGAGACAAAAAGCAGAGCTAACGTTTTGAGTCCAGTGACCTGAAGAAGGGTCACTGGGCTAAAAAGATGAATGCTGTCTTCTCCTCACAGATGCTGCCAAATCTGCTGAGCTTCTCCATCAAATTCTGTTCTTGTTTCAGTTTTCCAGCATTCGTAGTTCGTTGTTTCACAATATGAAATTGTGTCAGTATTTAGAAATTTGTATTTATTTTCGTTATGATTGTGTAACGTGCCCACGTGCTCACTGACAAACCAATGGCATGTTGCTCAGCTGTTCAGGTCGCACAGCCCCTTAGAGGACCTCCACACTACCTGCTCAGCTCAATGTGGAGATGGCCAAATTCCTGCCCACTTGTGTGTTACTATCCCAGATGATCATTGCTAGAATCTTATGGAGTTTGCTTCCTCTACCAGTGTGTGGTACTGGGTAAAGTTTGCTTGAGGTAATTTTCTGCCACAAATCCTCCTTTGTTTTTGCTCTGTCTTATTCCAATCCTGTGATTAGTGGTACAGGACACACCAAGGTTGAGCATCTACGTAAGAGGCACTGTTCCTTGATATCAGGTAGGTTTATGGTGTTATAGCAACAAGTACAACAATATTTGGCCAGGTATAACTACTGGGATGTCCAAGAGCTGACACGCAGATATTGGATCCTTCTGAAAGCTAAAGGAGAACTCCTTGTCTCTACCCACATATTGTGTGGCATCTTTAGAATGGATGGAGTGAAAGTAACATAAACATTCCCCCTTTCGGAGCCACTGCTTCATGTAACAACTCACAGCCAGCTGGCATTAGGCTGATTGGCCACCCACAGTGGGCTGAGATTCCCATGGACTGGGACAGGAGGTACATGGATTAGTTTATGTGTCCAATGTTGCTCATGGAAAATTTTAGAAATTGAATCTCTTCTTCAGCTTTCACACAGCCATGTCTTCCGTTAAATGATTATACCTGTGAGTGGTAACTGTTCCAATTATCCATTGTCATTGTTAAATCATTTGTGAAATATAATTAACAAGCTGGTCTGTTAAATTATTTGTGAAAGGCAATTAGCAAGTGTGATAATTAAAGCATTGTAGTGCAGACCTATGATAAAACAAAACAATTCAGGGTTGGATGATGTACGATTAACATGTCTGTTCATTGATAGCAGTACTTCCTCTGCATTAGAAGGTTTCAGACTGAAGCTCCACCCCAGAATGCAAGACTGTCATCCAGACTGATAATTCACCACAGATTGCTGTATTGTCAGAGGTCTTTGTTAGAGGACACCTCATCTGCTGGGCCCACAAGAACACCTTGTGACGGTTTGAAGAGCAGTGCATTAATCCTGATGACCTGCTCAGCATTCTTCTTGCAGAGGTTAATTGTTCCTTCATCTTATTTGCTGTTTTTTTGAGCCTTGCTGTGCGCAAAATGACTTCCTTGAGCTTTCCAACATAATAATAGTTGCAATTCAAGGTTAATTATTGAGTTTTGATGCACTATACAATACCCTATATAAAGGTAAATACAAATGGGTTAATGCAGCAGCCTCCGAGATTTAAGTGGCATTTAATTTGTGCCAAAGTCAAGTTGCCAGTACATTCCAAGTGAGAACCCATTATTTATGTAAGTGCTGATTTCAGATGAAGCTGAACAGCTGAAAATACCTAGATTATATGTTGCTGCTGGCATCAGAAGGACAACTCGTATCAGGGAGATATATACATAGGGCTCTTATTATTGTAATTGTTTCTCTGCATTAGTTTGCACACAACCTTTCTGTCCTTGCCCAACTGTATGTGTGCAACAGGGTAAAACTGCCTGCGGAATTGAAGAAAGTGCTTTCAAAAAGTAATCCTTTCTTAGAACATTTGTTCTTGTGATGAGAATAGTGCTGGCAAGGTGAGCAATAATTATCTATCCCTTAATTTCTCTAACAAGGAGATAATGTCCTGGCAATATCCAACTGCTGCAGTTGTTGAGTAGTGACACCCACAGTTCAATTGGGAAGGGAGTTCCAAGTTTTTGACTGAGTGCCAATGAGGAAACAGTGATTTCTTTTTTTCCAATCTAGGGTGGTGCGTGGCTTGGGAGAAAACCTGTCGGGGGCTGGTGATCCTCTGTATCTGCTGCCCTTGTTCTTCTGGATAATAGATGTTTGGAAGGTGTTGTCAAAAGTACCTTGATAAGCTTAGATCCTACCAATGGCCCTTGTGGCTCTCACTGTGCATCAAGTTGGTGACTGAATACATGTCTCACTGGTTGTAAACGTTTAGAAAACTTTTGTGTTCAAGTCTGAACACCACTTTTACAAAGGCTGCCAAAGCATTGGGGAGGGTACACAGGAGATCTGGAGAGAGGGAATCAGCTCCCAACCCACTTCACATTTGACCATATGGGTATGCCTTCAGCTAAATACCATCATAAGGCTTGAAGGAGATTGGCAACCTTCCAGAGAACAAGTGGTCCAGAAGAAAACAGATGCCGAAGGTCCTAGTCACAACACCTGATTCAATGTAACTCTACTTATTACATGTCAACACTAATCACCAGGCACAGAGCCTTGGAGTATCTGCACGTGTGAACAGCAGTGTAGCTTAAAGGCAACATTATCTCACCACTCCTCCAAAACTCATCATCAACAATCCTCTCAGAAAACAAAACTTAAATTATCATTCTATGAAAATAAATGGAAAGGAGATTGGGCCCAATGAAAAATGAGCTGCTGGATGATACATGATCAGTGACATTCTCAGCATGGAAATGGCTGGCCATTTCTGAAGGGCGAGAATCTAATCATTGCCTTTGACATTCCAGGTCGTCAACATCACTGAATCCTCCATCACCAACATCCTGGGTTACTTTTGGATAGAAATTCACCTGGGCTTATCATAATAAATACCCTGGTCATAAAAACAGATCAGAAACAGGGAATCCTGCATTGGTTAACTTGCTTCTGGTCCCCAAGGACTGTACAGCATCTGCGAGGCACAAGTGAGGAGTGTGATAGAATACTCCCAACTTGCCTGGATGGGTGCAGACCCAACAATATGCAAGAAACTTGGGTCTTCCAGGACAAAACAACACACTTGTTCAACAGCACATTCACAAACATCAACTCCTCTCACCACCAACACTCAGTAGCAGCAGTGTGTATTGCAGAAATTCACCAAGGATCCTTAAACAGCACCTTCCCCTGACCAGTTCGATGAAGGGCAGCAGGTACGTGGGAATACCAACTCCTGTAAGTTCCCCTCCAAGCCACTAGAAAATATATTGCTGTTCCGTCACTGTGGCTGGGCCAAAATCATTGAAATCTCTCCCCAATGGCATTGTGAATCTACCTACAGTACATGGACTGTAGTTGTTCAAGAAAGCAGCTCATCAACACCTTCTCAAGGGCAGCTAGGAATGGGCAATAAATGTTAGCCCAACAAGAGGCCTATCACTTGTGAGTGAATAAAAGAGATTATGCTTTTAGCATTCCCGATATGTATTTATTGCATAATATTGCAATAATACATGTGGGGATACTGTGAATTTAAGATGTGTAGTTTTTACTTCTTTTTAATGAAGGGAGGTCGAGACAGAAGAGACAACCCAATGAAACAACAGCTGTGAGATAGCCTAGACCCTATCTGCTTGATATATTTAAAGGGGGTTTGGTCTGGTCAATAACATACTGCTGTACTGAGCATTTTAACATCAATGTTACATAAATAATTATGCTTTATCCTGACAGTGGGTGAGTGAAAAATTAAAAGAATCAAAAACCTTATAGGATAATTTCTCTGACACCATTATTTTGGCATGGTTATTTGGTGCCCAAAAAAACACTGACGGTATGGAGGTAAAAGTAAGTAACGTCACCAAAGTTTCCTCTCCCCATGGAGAGGGTGTTGGCTGATGGTGGTTTAACCTGAGGGTCATCAACACACCTCAGGTAAGGGAGATTTTGAGAAAGACAGTGCTTCATGGTAACTTCAACCAGTGCAGGAAGTGAACTAATGCCATTAAGGTTCACTGTACATCATCAACCAGCTGTCCTGCCAATTGGGCTATCTCCAAGCATGACCAAGGCACTCAGAATACTATATAGTATACTAGAAGAGCACGTGCTACCAAATTGTCAGATAATGCATTCTCATATCACAAGTCATTTATTTTCCAAGTCTCACTTCTCAGGCTCTCTATCTATACAGTAACCATTGAAACATATTTTAGTTAGGCTACTGATGCTACCAATGCAGATTCAATTTCCAGCTGAGTCGGGTGAGGTAGGGATTCTGTACATCTGTGCTCTCACAGTAACAGTTTGTGTCATCCTTTCAGCTTGGCAAATTTGCTGTTTCACAATTTTACACTTGACTTAGAGTGAGCTTCAATTGAGCAGCAAATGTCAAGATGTCGAATACTATTTTACGTTCCATGTAACTCATTTACATGTTTGCACATGGTGCTACTTCTCTAATATCACTTTGCCATGGGTGAGAAAGATTATAGGACAGCAAAAGGATGATGCCAGTGGTAGCCATGTTCAAACATCTCGAAATAATTTAACATTTAGCAAGCATAAAGCAGAGTGAAGTATTCATGTTGATGAAGAATCTCATTAATTCCTCAATGAGAGCTCATTTCTTTTACACTTAGATCTGCATGTAGCCTTTACTATCTACTGCTCACTGTATTGATAAAGATTCCAACCACGCTATTCTTTAATAAGAGACACTGATTCTGATGCAACTCTCCAAGAGAACATTCCTTCAACATCCCTTCCTGACACATCTTAACAAACAGCATCGTATACGATAAGCTATATCCCAAATGGGCTTTCTGTGGTTACATGGACTGTTTTGTATTCAATCTTACTTACTAAGAAATATGATGATTCGCATTTTTAAGGTACACATCAAAATATGAAAGTCATTCCACAATGCCTTCCACAGCAAGAGAATATTGATCAGGAGTATTTTGGTCTCAGCTGATTGAAATACTATAAGATCATAAGACAGAAGAGCAGAAGTAGGCATTCAGCCCATCAGGTCTGCTCTGTCAATCAATGAGATCGTGGCTGATCTGATTGTCTTCATTTCCATTTTCTAGCCTTTTTCCATAACCTAGTGATTAAAAACCTGGCTTTCTCAGCCTAAAATATACTGAATGACCCAGCCTCAACAACGCTCTGTGTTAAAGTATTCCATACATTCACTACCTTCTGAGAGAAGGAATTTCTCCTTATCTCTCTCTTATCTGATGCCAGATTCTGAGGTTATGCTGTCTGGCCCTCAACTCTCCCACAAAGGCCAAACAACCTTTCATCATCTACCCTTTAAACGCTCCAGGATTCTTATATATTTCAGGAAGGTCACCCAACAAGTTCAATCTCAGAGTGAAACCTGTCTTTAGTAGATTGTAAGGTTTATTTTTATGGTTTGCTTCCCATGATGGAAAGTCACTGAACTTATTCCCAAAAGCTGCCAATATGCTTTTAACAAGCCAGTACAAGTTAATGATACAAAAGTAGATAACATTAATGTAATATATATAAATGACAATTTAGAAAGTTCTTAGGACATCATGTGCAAAGACTCGACACCTTTCCCTAGCAGGATCCTTTACAGTCATTATATCACAGTGAAATGTCACTCTTATTCTAATTTATTTTTTAAACATTGCAAAATTTTCCTTTGGCTACTTTTTGCACTATCCTGAGATGATTCATTCTGTTATTGACTCTACTGGAGATAAACAGACATCAGCCTATTTTGATCAGAGATAATGGGAGCGGCAGATGCTGGAGAATCCGAGATAACAAGGTGTGGAGCTGGATGAACACAGCAGGCCAAGCAGCATTTGAGGAGTTCCTACCAAGACAGGCTGCACTCTGAGATTGAACTTGTTGGGTGACCTTCCTGAAACATATAAGAATCCTGGAGAGTTTAAAGGGTAGATGATGAAAGGTTGTTTGGCCTTTGTGGGAGAGTTGAGGGACAGACAGCATAACATCAGAATCTGTTCATCCAGCTCCACACTTTGTTATCTTCAAACAGTTTTAAGACTTTGTCCCATCTGTATAAAGCTTAGACTACAACAAACTGTACAGCCCTCTGCTGGCATGCAACTGTCCTTCTCCACTGAACCTAATTCTGGCCCTCGGTCTGTCTTTCTATATGTCGTAAGAGTTCAATTTTGTAAATATTTACTCAGGTAACTCCTCAGTCAATTAATTTAGTAATTTAGTACAACTCGCATGCTTTTGAACAAACTGTTAAAAAATGACTTTCCAACTTGGAAAAAAAATGATCTTCATTGAAATAAATTCCAAACCATTTAACTGTCCTTTAGAACCCAGATTGCCAAATGATAGTAATGTAAAATAAATGTTTATCACAGGAGAACATAAAGAGAATGCAGGAAATGATGTTAAGGGAGTGTGAAGATAAAAGAGAGCTGAAAGAAATGTGGTTGAAAGTAGTGAAGGTGAAACTCTCAGAAAGAGACGTTTTGAAATTTGATAATAGTCGAGAAATATGTTTTTGTGATGTCGATTAGGGAAAGAACATTAGCCAGGATATTCAGGATGACTTCTTTTTTCTTGTGGACAAAAGTGCCACAATATTTCTTTGTACCAGGACTGCAACCAACAAAGAGTTTTCTCTCCAGTTCTCACGGATTCCAGTTTTACTGGAGCTCTTTGTTAATATGTTCAGTCAGGTATTGACTTGATGTCAAGGACACCCTTACTTCCCCTTTATCAGCTCACAAAAAATAATGGGCAAGTTTCAGAACTTATTTATAGCACGTAACAGTGAGAAAGGATTCTGGGTTTTAATTCTGAAACTCACTGGTTTTATCATCCACTTTTGAAGTTTTCTTTTGATGTTGTTTTACTTGTCTCTCAATCTCTGGTCTAAGGAAACATCAACACACCAGAGATCAGCTTTCCAGGTCTGAGCTGAAGTCCTGTTCATCCATCATCTGTGTGCACACTGACCTATTTTGGCTCCTGGTTAAGCAACAATTTATTTATAAAATTCTCATCCTTGTTTTAAATCCCTACCGTGTTTATCTCTGTAACAGCCTCCAGTGCTAATATGACAGGGCTTCCAGCACAATGTGAATCGTGAGCACTAAGCAGAGCTCCTGCAGCAGTCGAATGGACCTTTGCAAGAAGAAAGGCTATCTTAGTGAAAGAAAGCCTCATGGGGAGAAGGATCACATAGACAAAGAATTCCCTCAACTAGATAAGATGATCAGAGGATTAGATAGGGTGGACAGTGACAGCCTTTTTCTTCGGATAGTGATGGCTAGCATGAGGGGACATAGCTTTGAATTGAGGACAGAAGTCAGAGGTAGGTTCTTTACTCAGAGATTAGTGAGAGCATGGAATGCTCTGCTTGTAGCAGTAGTAGACTCGCCAACTTTAAGGGCATTTAAATGGTCATTGTATAACATATGGATAATAATGGAATAGTGTAGGTTAGATAGGCTTCAGATTGGTTTCACAGGTCGGCGCAACATGGAGCTCTGAAGAGCCTGCACTGCACTGTAATGTTCTATGATGATATAAACCCATAGGCTTAATCCCATATAAATAACACATCTTCCTTGTTTAAGCTTCATCTCCCTTCACGTTTCTAATGACTTGATGCCAGTGAAATGAAGAATTCTTGCTTCATGATCTTTGGGCCATCCATGTATTCAAATCATATCTTATACAGAACAATTTAATATTGTGTTTTCCCTCAACTCTGTGCACTTCAAGATAAATGGTCTTTCTCAGTTGATTCTCAAGCATCCTTGACTTCAGCCACCCCATACATGATGATTATGCTATCAGCTACTTATGTTCCATACTCTAAAATGCTGCCCCTAAACTCCCTTGCCTGATTAATTTCCTTTCATATGTTCCATAAAGCCTTCTTTAAGCAGTCTTATAGCAGCTGTAAGGACATAGAACACTGAACAGTATGACACATGAACAGGCCCTTTGGCCCACCATGTCTGCACTGACTATAATATCATTCTAAGCTAACTTTATCCGCCTGCACATGCTCCATGTGGCTCTATTCCCAGCCTGTTCATATCTGCCAAGATGCCTCTTAAATGTTACTATCATATCTGTTTCTACCAACTCCGCAAGCAGCGGGACCTAGCACCCTCTGTGTAAAAAATCTTTCCTCCCACATCTCCATTAAATTTTTCCCCTCTCACCTTAAACCTATGATCCCTAGTATTTGACATTTCCACCCTGGAGGAAAAGACACGGACTATCGATCTTACCCATGCCTCTTATAAATTTAATTAGTTCTATCATAGAATCATACCTGATAGAGGTGCCCTTTGGCCAATCAAGTTTATACTGTCTGTTCTAAAATCTCCTTGTGTGGCCCAATGTCACATTCCATTTTAGTGGCATGGCATTTTTAATTATGTGGCTTTTTAATTGCAGGTTTGTCTTGTAGTTTTTCATGAAGATCTCAAAATTTAATTTTACGGTGTTAATAGATTGAGTTTTCATACCTGGGGCCCTCCTATTGAAATCAGCCTAGATAATGGGCATTGAGCCATCATCAGTATATGGTTTTGGATTGTTTCAACCCTATCAGTTGTGGGTCTGTGCCCAGAAAGACATGATATCTGTTCACAACACCATACAGATTTGAACTTAATTTTCCCTGTTACTCACTCAAAGTGACTGGAAAGGAAATTTGAGGAATTGGGAAGATTCACATTGGAGTTCTGAGAGAGGGGCATTTGACTCAAAATGTTGATTCTGTTCCTCCCTCCATTCTTGCTGCCAGACCTGCTGAGCTTCTCCAGCAATTTCAGTTTCTGTTTCAGATCTGCAGCACCCACAAGTTTTTGCTTCATTTTATCACATTGGTGATTGGTGGTGAGCAAATGCTCCCAAGGGGGACATTGTGAGATGCTGTTTGGGTATTAAAACATCTATTGTCCATAAATTGAAACTCACATGCTTTTGGGTTAAAATTGAATGCGCAAATTGGAAATATGCTCTGTTCAACAGCACCAGTGATCTATAGATATCAAAAAGTGACTGGCCCAAAAGGAGTCCCCAGTGTGCACTTAGATCCTGTGCAGACCAGCTGGTGGGAGTATTTGCAGACATCTTTAACTTCTTCTTACTACAATGTAAAGTCTCCACCTGCTTCAAGAAGACCATCATCATCCTAGTGCCTAAGAACAATCATGCAGCATGCCTCAATGACTACCAGCTGGTGGCACTGACCTCCATCTTTATAAAGTGCTTCAAGAGGTTGATCATGGCTCACAACTCCAACCTCCCAGATTGCCCTGATCCTTTGCAAGTCACCTACTGGAGCAACAGATTCACAGCAGATGCCATCTCCCAGCCCCTACGCTCATCCTGAAAGCATCTGCATAATAAGGATACCTATGTAAGGCTCCTACTTATTGACTACAGTTCCGCCTTCAACCATAATGCCATACAAACCTATCTCTAAACTCCGAGACCTAGGTCTTGGCTTCCCCTTCTGTAACTGGATCCATGGCTTTCTGACCTAAAAACCACATTCATTTAGAATAAGCAGCAATGCTTCATCCACCATAAACCTCAACACTGGTGCCCCACAAGGCTGCATACACAGGCCCGGCTATACTACTTATACACACACAACTGTGGCCAAATTATGACCCAACTCCATTGACACATTAGCCAATGACACCACCTTTGTAAGTCGGATCTCAAACAAAGACAAAACAGAATGCAGGAAAGAGATCGGCAACGTAGCAGCATGGTGTAAAGACAACAATCTCTCCATCAACATCAGCAAAATGAAAGAGCTTGTCATTGACTTCAGGAAGCGGGATGGAGGGCATGTCCCTGTTTGCACCAATGGTGTTGAGGTGAAGTTGGCTGAGAGAGTCAAGTTCTTGGGAGTGATGTTTACCAACAATCCGTCCTGGTCCACCCATATCGACCTGATGGTGAAGAAAGTACGACAATGTCTCTAGTTCCTCGGGTGGCGAAGAAAATTTAACATGTCCGCAAGGGCTCTTGCCAATTTTTATAGATGCACCAGAAAAAGCATTCTACCTGGATGCATTGCACATAGTTTGGCAACTGCTCTTCCCAAGACTGTTAGAAACAACAAAGAATCATGAACACAGCCTAAGACATCACACAAACCAATTTTCCTTCTTTTGAGTCCATCTATACTTTTCAACATCTTGGGTAAGCAACCAACATATTCAAAGACCCCCTCCCACCCCAGTTATACTCCTTTACACTTTTTTCCATCAGGCAGAAGATATGAAGTTTTGCGTGGACATATGAATAGATTCAAGAACAGCTTCTTCCCTGCTGTTTTCAAACTTTTGAATGGACCTCTCAAATATTAATTCCGATCTCCGTCTCTCTACACCTCCTCTCTGGCTGTAACATTGTATTTTATGCTCTGTTCTGCTACCGTATGCACTTTGTAAGGCATGATGTGCTTGGCTAGCATGCAAAACAACGCTTTACACTGTATCTCGGCACATGTGACAAAAATAAATCAATATATCAATACATCAATACAATAGATGAAAAGGATCAGAGATTTTAATTTAACTAAATCAACTTCAATCCAAAAAAAGGAGAATTTTTGGATCTGATAGTTCTAAATAAAATAATTCCACCACACACAACAGGATTTGGCCAACAACTACGACATGGAACTCTTAAAATGCATCACTTACACTGAAGAATTATTATCATGTGGATCATGTCACAGACACTGAGCTGGTAGCACTGTGACAATTATGGACCAAGCAGCATGAACAGAATATAAGATCGGGAAGAACAGACTAATAAGTGGAAGTAAAGTGCACCGTTTGGAGAGAAAACAAAAATTAACTGTGAAGCAAGGACACAATGTTATGCTGAAGGCAGAGTGACTTTTCCATGTTTACTGTTTTATTGGACCATTATTATTTGTTTATATGATTTATGGACCAGACTAAAACCTGTCAAGATGTGTTAAGAAAGATAGCCTAGACACTAGCATTTTCTTATTTTAAAGGCTAGTGTAAGGTTCTGCATTTCCAGATGGAATTAGATTGGTCAAACAACTCGACTTTAAGCAAAACATACTTTAATTTTACATCTTAATTAAAATATGGACAAAACAAAATTAATAGAATTGTAACTCTATCTAAATGCTTAACAAAATAATAAAGATTTTAACTACTTCTAATTAATTGTTCCAATGGAGTAAAATCCTATAAACACAAACTTGGCAAAGTCAAATTCAGTAAATTGTCTCACATGCAATTCGAGAAGCAGGAAGGGAATGTCAGGTTTTAGTTGTAACAGAGAGAGGAATAAGAGCTTCCACGTTCAGCTTCAAGACCCAAGCAACTGCAGAAAGCTATAACTAAAAACAAAATCCTGGTTCGATAGGAGCTTGACCCCACTCATCCAGGCTGCTTCTGTTGTTCCAATTTAAAAGGAAAAAAGCATCACAAGCCGTTTATTTTGTTGGATTTGAGCAGACCACATGGTACCTTTGACTCAACTTTTCTTCACAAAGAAAACACCAGGACAAAATACATCTCCTGAAACCATAGTATCATCACAATAATCAATGCTTGATACTTTAAGAACATTGTTGCAGAATAAACAATTCATTGTGTTGCCTCATTCTTGGGGGTGCAGTGATATTCATACTTTTTTTTCAATAAATCCTCTAATGATCTTCAAGTGGGTAATTTTTATATGGTTCTGGCCAGATGAAGACAGATGAAATAGGAGCAGGAGCAGGCCATCTGCCCCCTGTGTCTGCTCCACCATTTGATATAATCATGGCTGACCTTGACTCAGCCTCAACAACACTTTGATGCTTGCTGTCCACAACTCTTCAACCTGTTACTCATTAAAGCTCTATCTATCTCTTCTTCATATTTATTCTGTGTCCTCACGTCCATTTCACTCTGGAGTAGTGAATTCCACAGATTCAAGGCCCTTCGAGAGAAATCATTCCTTCTCATTTCTGTTGTAACCCTGCAACTGAGATTTACCCGTTCCAGGAGGACTACCTGACTTTTTTTTGGTTTTATGAAAAAAAATCCTTCAAAGATGTAACCAACACCAAAATGTTCATGTGCCTTTATTTTGAAATCTAAATTCCAAAATGTATCCATCTGATTATGTCACAATTGTATATCTTTCATCACACATATATGAAAGACAGCACCTCTGATAGTGCAGTACTCCCTCAGTACTGAACTGGAGACTAGAGTGTGAGCCTTGATTTTTGTGATCTAGGTTCTGGAGATGGAATTTCAACCCATAATATCCTGACTCTGAGTCCATAATGGGATCTTTCTGAACAATAGCTGTCATGCTAATTGAAGGCTTTCTCCTCTAAGAGACGGACTACAGTTACTTATGTCCAAATTATTCAGTCCAAATTGTTATGGACACATTTTAGAGTCCCCCATTTCTCCATAGACTGCAAGATAGTGCCAGAAGAAACCACCAGTTGTTTTTCCCATTGCAACTATCCTGTTATAATGGACTGGCACTGCTGATTTTGGAATATTTGAGGACAATCACAAAAGCCAACATCAGGTGCAATCCTCCTGTTTGTGCAATCAATCAAAAGTGCCCCGGAGACTTTAAACTCACGTCGTTGAGAGTAACATAAACCAATTTGGCATGAAAGCTTGACTTGGTGGCTGTCTTGGCTCACCATCATGGCCTCAAAGATATTGTTCACTCCTCAGAGCAGCAGCACAGTCTGACTGATTGTAATGGTCCAGATGCAAGACCAAAGACAGCGAGAGATATATTTTTGTTTTTAGTTCATTTACATGATGTGGCTATTGCTGGCTAAGCCAGCATTCATTGTCCATCCCTAATTGCTCGGAGGGCAGTTAAGAATCAACCACATTGCTGTCGGTCTGGAGTCACATGCAGGCAAGATTGGTTAGAAGAACAGACTCTCCTCCCTAAAGATGAACCAGATGTTTCTTTTTCCCCTGACAACTGTCATCATTAAGAATTTTAACACCAGATATTTAATGAATTTAAATTCCACCATCTTCCATGGTGGGATTTGAAACCAGACCCAACCCATGCCACAGAGCATGAACTGGGTTTCTGAATTAATGATCCAGTGGTATTACCACTCGGCTATGCACAAACTATGAGTAGTACAAATTACCCTAAAATATTTGAGATTATTGACACTGTTGCCGTGGAAATGAAGATGGTAAAAGGGGTGGAGGTGAGGCATTGTTGGTCAAGGACAGTATTACAGGTGCAGAAAGGATGTTTGGGGACTCGTCAACTGAGGTAATATCGGCTGAGGTTAGAAACAGGAAAGGAGAGGTCACCCTGTTGGGAGTTTTTGATAGGCCTCCAAATAGTTCCAGAGATGTAGAGGAAAGGATAGCAAAGATGATTCTCGATAGGAGTGAGAGAGACAGGGTAGTTGTCATGGGGGACTTCAACTTTCCAGATATTGACTGGGAACACTATAGTTCGAGTACTATAGATGGGTCAGTTTTTGTCCAGAGTGTGCAGGAGGGCTTCCTGACACAGTATGTAGATAGGCCAACAAGGGGCGAAGCCACATTAGATTTGGTAATGAGCCTGGCCAGGTGTTAGATTTGAAAGTAGGTGAGCGCTTTGGTGATAGCGATCACAATTCTGTTCTGTTTACTTTAGTGATGGAAAGGGATAGGTGTATACCACTGGGCAAGAGTTATAGCTGGGGGAAAAGCAATTACAATGAGATTAGGCAAGATTTAGGGAGCATAGAATGGGGAAGGAAACTGCAGGGGATGGGCACATTAGAAATGTGGAGCTTATTCAAGGAAAAGCCCCTGTGTGCCCTAGATAAATATGTATCTGTCAAGCAGGGAGGAAGTTGTAGAGTGCAGGAGCCGTGGTTTACGAAGGAGGTGGAATCTCTGGTCAAGAGGAAGAAGAAGGCTTATGTTAGGATGAGATGTGAAGGCTCAGTTAGGGCACTTGAGGGTTACGAGGTAGCCAGGAAAGACCTAAAGAGAGAGCTCAGAAGACCCAGGAGGAGACATGAGAAGTTGTTGGCAGATAGGATCAGGGTAAACCCTAAGGCTCTCTATAGGTATTTAAGGAATAAAAGAATGACGAAAGTAAGATTAGGCCCAATCAAGGATAGTAGTGGTAAGTTGTGTGTGGAGTCAGATGAGACAGGGGAAGCGCTAAATGAATATTTTTCAACAGTATTCACTCTAGAAAATGTTGTCGAGGCGAATACTGAGATACAGGCTACTAGACTAGGTGGGATTGAGATTCACACGAAAGAGGCATTAGAAATCCTACAGAAGGTGAAGATAGATAAGTCCCCTGGACCAGATGGGATTTATCCTCGGATCCTCTGGGAAGCCAGGGAGGAGATTGCCGAGCCTTTGGCATTGATCTTTAACTTGTCATTGTCTACCGGAATAGTGCCAGATGACTGGAGGATAGCAAATGTGGTTCCCCTGTTCAAGAAGAGGAGTAGAGACAACCCTGGTAATTATAGACCAGTGAGCCTTACCTCAGTTGTTGGTAAAGTGTTGGAAAAGGTTATAAGGGATAGGATTTATAATCATCTAGACAAGAATAAATTGATTAGGGATAGCCAGCATGGTTTTGTGAAGGGAAGGTTGTGCCTCACAAACCTTATTGAGTTCTTTGAGAAGGTGACCAAACTGGTAGATAAGAGTAAACCGGTTGATGTGGTGTATATGGATTTCAGCAAGGTGTTCGATAAGGTTCCCCACAATAGGCTATTGTACAAAATGCGGAGGAATGGGATTGTGGGAGATATAGCAGTTTGGATCAGAAATTGGCTTGCTGAAAGAAGACAGAGGGTGGTAGCTGATGGGAAATGTTCATCCTGGAGACCAGTTACGAGTGGTGTACCACAAGGGTCGGTGTTGGGTCCACTGCTGTTTGTCATTTTTATAAATGACCTGGATGAGGGCGTAGAAGGATGTGTTAGTAAATTTGCAGACGACACTAAGGTTGGTGGAGTTTTGGATAGTGACGAAGGATGCTGTAGGTTGCAGAGAGACATAGATAAGCTGCAGAGCTGGGCTGAGAGGTGGCAAATGGAGTTTAATGCAGACAAATGTGAGGTGATGCGCTTTGATAGGAGTAACCGGAAGGCAAAGTACAGGGCTAATGGTAAGATTCTTAGTAGTGTAGATGAGCAGAGAGATCTCGGTGTCCATGTACACAGATCCTTGAAAGTTGCCACCCAGGTTGACAGGGCTATTAAGAAGGCATACAGTCTTTTAGCTTTTAATAATAGAGGGATCGAGTTCCGGAACCAAGAGGTTATGTTGAAGCTGTACAAAACTCTGGTGCGGCCGCACTTGGAGTATTGTGTACAGTTCTGGTCACCGCATTATAAGAAGGATGTGGAAGCTTTGGAAAGGGTGCAGAGGAGATTTACTAGGATGTTGCCTGGTATGGAGGGAAGGTCTTACGAGGAAAGGCTGAGGGACTTGAAGCTATTTTCATTAGAGAGAAGAAGGTTGAGAGGTGACTTAATTGAAACATATAAAATAATCAGAGTGTTAGATAGGGTGGATAGGGAGAGCCTTTTTCCTAGGATGGTGACGGCGAGCACGAGGGGGCACAGCTTTAAATTGAGGGGTGAAAGATATAGGACAGATGTCAGAGGTAGTTTCTTTACTCAGAGGGTAGTAAGGGAATGGAACGCTTTACCTGCAATGGTAGTAGATTCGCCAACTTTAAGTACATTTAAGTCATCATTGGGCACGCAAATGGACGTACATGGAATAGTGTAGGTTAGATGGGCTTGAGATCGGTATGACAGGTCGGCACAACATCGAGGGCCGAAGGGCCTGTACTGTGCTGTACTGTTCTATGTTCTATGTTGTATGAAATATCAGTGGTAGATTTTTGGACCTCACTGAGCTAGATGTCCATCAGTTCAAAGAGTGGAACTTCAGTAACATCTACAAGTCTCTGTGTCAACCAATCATACTGTGAATTAAGCTCAATAGACAGGAGCTCATGTTACACTGCACAGGATTTGCGTTGGGTAATGTCAACACTAACAAGATCAGGATAATAAAGTGTGAAGCTGGATGAACACAGCAGGCCAAGCAGCATCTCAGGAGCACAAAAACTGATGTTTCGGGCCTAGACCCTTCATCAGAGAGGGGGATGGGGTGAGGGTTCTGGAATAAATAGTGAGGGGGGGAGGCGGACCGAAGATGGAGAGAAAAGAGGATAATTGGAGAGGAGAGTATGGATGGGGAGGTAGGGAGGGGATAGGTCAGTCCAGGGAAGACGGACAGGTCAAGGAGGTGGGATGAGGTTAGTAGATAGGAGATGGAGGTGCGGCTTGGGGTGGGAGGAAGGGATGGATGAGAGGAAGATCAGGTTAGGGAGGCAGAGACAGGTTGGACTGGATTTGGGATGCAGTGGGTGGAGGGGAAGAGCTGGGCTGGTTGTGTCCTCCTGAGATGCTGCTGGGCCTGCTGTGTTCATCCAGCTTCACACTTTATTATCTTGGATTCTCCAGCATCTGCAATTCCCATTACCATTAACAAGATCAGCATTACTTGAAATTAGAGAGGTCATTCTTTAGTCTAATAATGGCAGGGAAGAATCTGTTCTTGAATCTGCTGGTCCATGTGTTCAAGCTGCTGGATCATTTGTCTGACAGAATAGATTGTAGGAGGCTGTGTGTGGTGGGTCTTTGATGATGTTAAAGAACAAAGGACAAAGAAAATTACAGCACAGGAACAGATCCTTCGGCCCTTCAAGCCTGTGCAGATCCAGATCCTCTATCTAAACCTGTCATCTATTTTCCAAGCATCTGTATCCCTCTGCTCCCTGCCCATTCATGTATCTGTCTAGATAGACCTTAAATGATGCTATCATGCCCGCCTCTACCACCTCCACTGGCAACGTGTATCAGACACCCACCACCCTCTGTATAAAGAACCTTCCACGCATATCTCCCTTAAATATTTCCCCTCTGACCTTTAAATCATGACCTCTAGTAATTGAGTCTCCCACTCTGGGAAAAAGCTTTTTGCTATCCATCCTGTCTATACCCCTCATGATTTTGTAGACATCTATCAGGTCTCCCTTCAGCCTTTGTCTTTCAAAAGTAAATAATCCTAATCCACTCAACCTCTCTTCATAGCTAGCACCCTCCATACCAGGCAACATCCTGGTGAACCTCCTCTGCACCCTCCGCAAAGCATCCACATCCCTTTGGTAATGTGGCGACCAGAGCTGTACGCAGTATTCCAAAAAGTCCTATACAACTGTAACATGGCCTGCCAACTCTTGTACTCAATACCCCATCAAATGGATGAAAGCATGCCGCAGGCCTTCTTGACCATTCTATCAACCTATGTTGCCACCTTGAGGATACAATAGACCTGAACACCCAGATCACTCTGTGCATCAATTTCCCCCAGTTCTTTTCTATTTACCGTATAGTTACCTCTTGAATCGGATCTTCCAAAATGTACCACCTCACATTTGCCTGGATTGAACTCTATCTGCCATTTCTCCGCCCAACTCTCCAATCTATCTATATTCTGCTGCATTCTCCGACAGTCCCCTACATTAACTGCTAGTCCACCAATTATAATGTCATAAATAAATTTGCTGATCAGACCATCTATATCTTCCTCCAGAGATAGTAGGAACTGCAGATGCTGGAGAATCTGAAATAACAAGGTGTAGAGCTGGATGAACACAGCAGACCAAGCAGCATCAGAGGAGCAGGAAAGCTGATGTTACGGCCCTAGACCCTTATTCAGAAATCTTTCTGAAGATGGATCTAGGCCTGAAACATCAACTTTCCTGCTCCCCTGCTGCTGCTTCTCCTGCTGGGTTCATCCAGCTCTACACCTTGTTATACCTTCTTCCAGATCATTTATGTATATCACAAACAACTCTGGTTGTAACACGGATTCCTGTGGAACCCCACTGGTCAGAGTTCTCCATTTTGATTCGCTCCCTTCCACTACAACTCTCTGTCTCCTGTTGCCCAGCCAGTTCTCTATCCATCTAGCTCATACACCCTGGATCCCATGCAACATCACTTTCTCCATCAGCCTACCATGGGGAACCTTATCAAACGCCTTACTGAAGTCCATGTTTATGACATCTACAGCCTTTCCCTCATCTATCAAATCTGTCACTTCCTCAAAGAATTCTATTAAGTTGGAAAGACATGACCTTGCCTGCACAAAACCATGTTGCCTATCACTGACAAGCCCATTTTCTTCCAAATGTGAATAGATCCTATCCCTCAGTATCTTCTGCAGCAGCTTCCCCACCACTGGCGTCAGGCTCACTGGTCTATAATTGCCTGGATTATCCTTGTTACGCTTCTTAAACAGGGGGATAATATTAACAATTCTCCTGTCCTCCGGGACCTCACCCATGCTCCAGGATGCTGCAAAGATATCAGTTAAGGGCCCGACTATTTTCTCTCTCGCTTCCCTCACTAACCTGGGATAGATCCCATTCAGACCTGGGGTCTTGTCCACCCCAATGCCTTTTAGAATACCTAACATTTCCGCCTCCTATGCTGATCTGACCTAGAGTAATTAAACATCTATCCCTAACGTAAACATCCGTCATGTCCCTCTCCTCAATGAATACTGATGCAAAGTAGTCATCAAGAATCTCACTCATTTTCTCTGACTCCTCATATAACTTCCCTCCTTTGTCCTTGAGTAGGCTAACCCTTTCTCTAGTTACCCTCTTGCTCCTTATGTATGAATAAAAGGCTTTGGGATTTTCCTTAACCCTGTTGCTAAAGATATTTCATAACTCCTTTTAGCCCTCTTAATTCCTCATTTCAGATTGGTCCTACTTTCTCAATATTCTTCCATAGCTTTGTCCATTTTCAGTCACCTAGACCTTATGAATGCTTCCTCTTTCCTCGTTGCTAGTCTCACAATTTTACCTGTCATCCATGGCTCCCTGATCTTGCCCTTTCTTTCCCTCATTTTCACAGGAACATGTCTGTCCTGCACTCTAATCAAGATCTCTTGCAAAGCCTCCCATAAATCAAATGTGGATTTACCTTCAAACAGCTGCTCCCAATCCACATTTTCCAGCTGCTGGTGAATTTTGCTATAGTTGGCCTTCCCCCAATTTAGCACTCTTCCTTCAGGACCGCTCTCATTTTTGCCAATGAACATTCTAAAACTTGTGGAACTGTGATCACTATTCCCAAAGTAATCTCCAACTGAAACTTCAACCACCTGGCCGGGCTCATTCCCCAACATTAGGTCCAGTACGGCCCCTTCCCGAATTGGACTATTTACTGACTGCTCTACAAAACCTTCCTGAATGCTCCTTACAAATACTGCACCATCTAAACCCCTAACACTAAGTGAATCCCAGTCAATGTTGGGAAAATTAAAACCTCCCATCACCACTACCCTGGTTCCCCTAATCTTTCCATAATCAGTTGACATATTTGTGCCTCTATCTCACACTTGCTGTTGAGAGGCCTGTAATACAGCCCCAGCTTTGTTACTGCACCCTTCCTATTTCTGAACTCTGCCCATTTTGCCTCACTGCTCAAGCATTCCATGGTTCCCATCTTCAACACAGCTGTGATATCATCTTTGACCAATAATGCAACTCCTCAACCCCTTTTACCTCCCTCTGTATTCTGCCTGAAGCATCTATATCCTGGGATATTTAGTTGCCAATCTTGCCCTTCCCTCAACCAAGTCTCAGTAATAGTAATAACATCGTACTCCCAGGTACTAACCCAAGCCAAATGTTCATCTGCTTTACCTACAACACTTCTCGCATTAAAACAAATGCACCTCAGATCACCTGTCCCTTTGTGTTCATCATCTGGTCTCTGCCTACTCTTCCGCTTAGTCACACTGACTTCATTATCTAGCTCCTTACAGTCTTTAGTTACTACCCCCTTACTGTCCACTAACCTCCTCATTTGATTCCCATCCCCCTGCCACATTCGTTTAAACCCTCCCCAACAGCAAAAGCACCCCCTAGGACATTGGTTCTAGACCTGCCCAGGTATAGCCCATCTGATTTGTAACAGTCTCACCTCACCCAGAACCAGTCCCAATGTCCCAAAAGTCTGAACCCCTCCCTCCTGCACCATCTCTCAAACCATTCATTTATCCTGCATATTCTTTCATTTCTGCACTGACTAGCACGTGGCACTGGTAGCAATCCTGAGATTACTACCTTTGAGGTCCTACTTTTTAACTTGGCTCCTAACTCCCTAAATTCTGCTTGTAGGACCTCATCCCCTCTTTTACCTATATCATTGGTGTCTATATGCACCACAACAGCTGGCTGTTCACCCTCCCCCTTCAGAATGTCTCGCAGGCAATCTGAGACATCCCTGACCCGTGCACCTGGGAGGCAACATGCCATCTGGGAGTCTCATTTTCAACCACAGAACCACCTACCTACTCCCCTACAATTGAATCCCCATGACTACAGCCCTTCCACTTTTTTCCCGCCCTTCTGTACAGCAGATCCAGCCACGGTGCCATGAGCCTGGCTACCGCTGCCTTCCCCTGGTGAGCCATCTCCCCCAACAGTATCCTGCACTGCCTTCCTGCTCTTTCGGTCGCCCATTCCCTAATCTGCGGTGTGACTGCCACTGCCCAAATATATCCGTTCGCTTTCCTTCCAAGAGCATAATTCGACCGCTCCAACTCAGCTTCGTTGCCGTAATGAAGAACTTACCTTCCCAGCAGCCCCCTGGTCCGCGCTCTCACCACTCCTGATGCTACTGCAAAACTGGAGGCCACTGATTCTACAAGGTAAGTATTTAACTGGGAAACTTACATTCCCGGCAGCCCCCTGGTCCGCGCTCTCACCACTCCTGATGCTACTGCAAAACTGGAGGCCACTGATTCTACAAGGTAAGTATTTAACTGGGAAACTTACATTCCCGGCAGCCCCGTGGTCCTTGCTCCGACTGCTCCCGCCGCTAGTGCAAAAATGTTGGCAGCCTTTCTGCAGCAATGAGACATGTAAGTGGAGCCCAAGGATGGAGGCTTGGCTTCTGTGATCGTCTGGGTTGTGCACACCACCTTCTGTAGTTTCTTTTGGTGCTGGGCAGAACAGTTCCCCTGCCAGACCAGTTGCTGTACCAGGATTGCCACGCATCCCATCCTCCCAGTTTTGATTGTACCACTTATCTCTTTCAACAATCTAACTTCCTGGGTCCTTGAATAGCCCATTAGCATACAAAGATATTTTGAAGAGGAAGATTCTAGTTTGGCAGCACTGTCAGACTGGTGACTGAGTTTTACTCTGGTGAAATTACTGTTTAGAAATTGTTAACATAGCCAGATAATGCAGATGCAAACTAAAGAAGCTGCGACACACAACTTCGTAGACTGTAAGTATTATTTACGGCTCTGCAGATTGGCCACAAGGTTCAATGGTTGGAATAAATCATTGAACTAGATTGATATATGTCATTGTGTGGCCTGACTGATTGTAGCATCTCATGATCAGTGTATTCAAAAAGTTAAAATAAAACAAAGAACTGCAGATGCTGGAGATCTGAAACAAAATCAGAAATTGCTGGACAAAGTCGACAGGTCTGGTGAAATCTGTGGAGAGAAGAAAATAGTTATTATTTTGAGTCCAGTGAGCCTTCGTTTGAACTGAAAGCAGTCATGGGGTTGAAGTTAGGATGCTTCTTGACTCAATTCTTGAGTTAAGGTTGAATTGACTAGTTGAGAATTTCACTGATAAACTGCAAGCATCCCTTTTCCATGTATTAACATGTATTATTAGCTAATCTTGCCTCAGTCGTTTGCAAGTTACTATTATTTGCATGGAGAATGTTTCCCATTGTGCGCGAGTCTAGCACCAGAGACATAATCTCAGGATAAGATGTTATGCATTCAATATAGATTATTTAATATAGATAAATAGATAATAGTGAATTTTTGGAATTCTCTACTGAAGAGGCTGAGAAGGCTGGGTCATTAAGCATATTCAAATTGAAATAGTTCTTTAATCACCAAGGGGAATCAAGCATTATGGGAAGAAGGCAGAAAAGTGGAATTGAGGTTTATCAGATCACCCATGATATCATTGAATGCCTGCACAGACCCAATGGGTTTCTGCTCCTATGTTTTATGGTCTTAATCAAGGGGGATGATGGTTAGTCAGGAAATGTCACAGCAGGTCAAGGGAATTGTCCAGTTTGGGACCAGGACCTTGACCATGGTCAGCCTTGCAGACTGAGTGCAACCAGTCTAATGGTTACTGTTCGGTCAATTGAGGAGTAGGACTGAAATCACTCAGGGTGCTGGTCTGCCCTCAGTCAGGAAAGGTGCTGACATCACCCCCACCTAAAGTGACTGAAAAGGCAGTGCAGAGGGCAGGAAGCCTTAGTAGCTGGGTTGGGAGAGACCCACTGAGCAAAGATATTGCATGCAATCATGAGAAGGGCCAACCATGATTCTCAGTGAGAGGTGGAATCAGTAGCAGAGTTAGACTGAGCTTGAGTTAGTGGAGAGAAGATGATAACACTTACCCTTGAAGAGGACAGAAGGCCATTCACCTTGTTGTGGCATTGCTTCATGTTTTCCTAGATCATGTACGTCCCTCTGTCTTGGGTGGCCAGGCTGACAGTGTCTGGTGTTGTGATCTCCTCTGGCCATCCTGGGGAAATAGTATGGTCCTCTTCTTCCCTACCCCACCAAGGTACCCATTTACAAAGTGGGTGATCAGTTTGCCTTCCTTATCCCTGCCATTTGGAATTGTACACTGACACACTAAGGGCACCTCCTGGCTAGCACTGTTAAAACACTGCCATTTACCTATGGCACCAATGGCAAGACAATCCCAGCACTGGTGAGCGTCTCTGTGTCTTCCTAGAATGAGACAGCATGACAGAGGTGTCATGGAGATGGAATACGTACTTCAAGACAGAAGTAGCTGGAGATTTGTTTGAGGTAAGTGTTACGGACCAGACCAGATCAGACTCCACAAAATATTTTTAGCAGGTAGCCTAGACCATATTTATTTCTTATTTAAAGGTAGATGTGAAGTGCTATGTTCCAGATGCAATTCAACTGATCAAACTACTCAGTATGAAGCAAAACAGAACTTATTGAAATATTATACATTAAATTCAAACAAAAGAGGAATTTAGAATAACTGAACTCTATCAGAAAACGGAACAGAATAATAGGTACAGTAACCTTTATTAATTAATTGTTCCAATATATGACCATCCAATAAACACATCTCTTAACAAAAAGGCAAATTCAGACACAGGTTCTCAAATGGAGCACTCCTACCCAGGAGGAAAAATAACATCAAGAGAAAATTCAGAGAGAATAGCAACCAAGAGAGTTTCACTGAAACTTCCAACTCTCTTTCTGATGTTACCCAGAAATTCTGATCTGCAGGAGCTGACTACATTCAAGCTGTTAAACAACAAAACCAAAGCCTCTCAAGCTGTTTACTCAAGTGGCTATCACAAGCCGGATTGGCGCCTCTTGTTCAATCTCTCTGTTAAAAGAAACAGAACAAAATAACCTCTTAAAGCCACAGCATTGTCATATACGTCAGTGGGGCTTATGGACAGAAATCCTCCAGGAAAATCACCAAAATTGTCACTTAGCCAAAATAGGAAAATTTAGCCAAATGTTTCAGCTAGCAGATCTGGAAAAGTTTAAGAAAATCCAGTGGATAGCACTGTTGCCTCACAACACCAAGGTCCCAGTTTCAATTCCACCCTTACTCAACTGTCCATGTGGAGTTTGCAAGTTCCACTTGTGTCTGCGTGAGTTTCCTCCAGATGCTATGATTTCCTCCTATGACCCAAAGATGAGCGGGTTAGGTGGATTGTCCATGCTAAATTGTCCCATAGTGTCCAGGGATGTGCAGACAAGGTGGTTAGCCATGGGGAATGCATGGTTACAGGGATGGGGTATGGTGAATGCTCTTTGGAATGTTAGCGTGGTCTTGATGGGCTGAATGGCCTGCTTCTACACTGTAGGGATCCTAAGATGCCATGATTCTATAGCGCTGGGAGATAGGAAGGGGAAGGATCAAACCTTGGAGCAAGATATATTGTTGGCTTCTTCATGGAGTCTACAAAGTCATGTCTTGTGCTTATAAATAGAGGAACGTTAATGCCAGATATGCATTTACCTATTTCAGTCCATTAACATGAACCCAAAATATATTCATTGACACTTACAGTTCCCAACATAGAAAACTATTATGCAGCTGCCCTGTAGTGACTGGGTATCAGTTACCATTGAGAAACTAATTAAAATCATTCAGAAACCACAATTATGAATGCTCAGATATCACACAGACTGCAGCAGTTCAAGAAGGCAGCTCACCCCCACCTTCTCAAAGGCAATGAGGAGCAGGCAATAAATGCTGGGCTCAGCCAACGATGCCCACATCCCATGAATCATAGAATCGTAGAATCCCCACAGAATGGAAGCAGGCCATTTGGCCCTTTGAGTCCACACCAACCCTCTGAAGGACATCCCACCCAAACCCACCCTCCTACCATATTTCTGTAACTCTGCATTTCCCATGGCTAACTCACCAAGCCTGCACATCCTTGGATACTATGTGCAATTTAGCATGGTCAGTCCACCTGACCAACATGTATTTGGACTGTGGGGTGAGTAAATTTAAGAAAAAAAACTACCACATTAGAAATTAAAGTTGCAACAGACTGCCAGAGCAGCAATCTTTACAGTCCTGGGCAGAGTGATCTACAAAGACGAATCCTGGTATAAGTCCCTGATAGGAATTTTTGTTGGAGGTTTTGGAAGCAACATTATAAATCACTATGTCAGTCTGGGTCACTGACTTGTCATTGCAGATAGCAAATTGCCAACTATTGGGCCCCTGTGTGAGACATACATGCTATTTTAGAGAAAAAAAGACCAACCGAGATTCTGGAATAAATACAAGAAGGCGTATTTTTGCAGCTCAAAGGATGATTGTGCAAGGTGCAATGGGATGAGAGGTTGCTGTAAAGCAAAAGTATTGAAGGTCAAGCCTACAGTTGGAAAACTAGCTCGTAAAAGTGCCTGCTTTCAGCAATCTTCTAACTTGCTTAAAACAGCAGATTATTTATTCTGCAAAGTACTCTCCATATAAATTGATTTACTAGCACTTTTGTTAAAATAAAATGTTCCTCCTGATACATAATGCAGATGATAATGGTGCTGGTTAACTGCCAAATTGGCTGAACTAACAATTCTAGTGAACGAACACAAAGAAAAATGTTCAATGTCATAAAAATAGAAAAGGTGATTTGGCTTTTATTAAGCACTATAAAATATTTTAAAAAATAGCCAGAAGTGTGTTGTCAGCTTTAAAGCTCTAAGCCATCTTTTAAAAGTTGCAGATTGTTGCCCTGAGGGAGTTGCTGAAAAGTTACTCATGCAATTTCCTTTTTTTACACGCATTTGCAACCTCTTGCACATTGATAGTATTTCTGAAGGAATGAGGGAAATTTGGAGACTGTGGAAAGGATATTTCAAACCTACTTAGATAAACTGGCCTCTCCATGTTCACAATAGCACAGAACCAAAAAACAGACTAAATTATACGCAGTAGAGAAAGCAGTTGAGGAGGTGAGAATTGGTTCTCTTTAACCTCTACGGTTAGTCGCAACAAAGATTTATGTTCGTTTTAGTAGGCTACTATATTTCCCACTAGGAAAATTGCCCTGTCTATTAAATCAGAGAGGAGCCAATCATAAGTAATCCTGTGAATGAAAGAAAGAGCAATTTTATTAACTGCCATCCCTCAAAAATAATTAAACCATGATATGAGGCATTTACAACAATGTTAAAAGGGAAAGCTTCTAGTAAAGAAGAAAAATGAATGGAGTTTCAAGTCCCCGGGTTGTCCTTGAGATGTAATGATTTTAGCCTGAGGTCTGATTTGTTTAACTGATGTTGTTACAAAGTTTGTAGGATTCTCATGAATCGAAAAACAGTGTGTCGTCCCTTTAAGACACTATACTTTGTCTGTGTTTGGAAGTTTGCAAACATTGCACAGAGAGCCTCAAAATTTAAACAAATGTATCAAACAGCCTTACAGTTGGCAAGGAAAACAGCACTTTTGTTTTGATGTTTTGACAACAAGTTTGAATTTGGGCAATTAATTTAAAACAAGCACCTAGATACAGAAAGCCAATTGGATTTAAAAGCTGATG
Organism: Stegostoma tigrinum; assembly: GCF_030684315.1. NCBI lineage: Eukaryota > Metazoa > Chordata > Chondrichthyes > Orectolobiformes > Stegostomatidae > Stegostoma > Stegostoma tigrinum. The sequence continues at coordinate 3,647,024 of NC_081355.1, forward strand.
CTGTTAACAATCTGGAAGCAATTGTATTATAAGAATTTGATGTGTCATAGGGGATATATAAGAAAGCTTTTATGAAGATAGGGGGAGAGCCAAACTTCAGGTGCAGCGAAACTAAGTCTGCCATCTGATGGACAAACCTGGCTTCCACACAAAACCGTTAAACTCTCTGAAAAGACCCATCAGAAATATCATGGCAGTTTTGACTCAAAGTCTCCATTGACAAAATTACAGAGCCAAACATCCCTGACAGCATTGGAAGAAAGGCCTTAATGGTGTAACAGAGAATTCAGAGTGTTCTAGAAGACACACTCATTGGGAATTTGGACAGATGAAATTTTAATTTATTGTTTTCTTATCAATTGGGTTTATATAAAAGGGGCTTGTGTTTATTTGAACAGTATTCTAGCAGAATTTAGCTCAGTTCAGAAATAGTTAGCACTTAGGGGGGATTTGTTCAATTTGTTAGTATCGCTTTTAATTTGTTCATTCCTAGGGTTAAATAAATAAATGGTCACTTGTTGCTTATAACGTGGATATCAGGGATTTTCTTTCCTTTAATCAATATTTCAACAGATTATGAGGTGAAAGACGAGCTTCTCTGGATGTTTCGGGGTAATTATTAGAAGGGAATCTCTATTCCCATCATAACAGATTGGGGTCAAAATTGTGATCAGAAATAATGGGAACTGCAGATGCTGGAGAATCCAAGATAACAAAGTGTGGAGCTGGATGAACACAGTAGGCCAAGCAGCATCTCAGGAGCACAAAAGCTGACGTTTCGGGCCTAGACCGTCAAGGGTCTAGGCCCGAAACGTCAGCTTTTGTGCTCCTGAGATGCAGCTTGGCCTGCTGTGTTCATCTAGCTCCACACTTCGTTATCTTATAACAGATCGGGGCTTGTGTTTCTGGTTAATTATCAGTGGGGTTTAACTTTCCCCTTCTCCATAACAATCTCTTGCATCCTCAGCCGTAGCAAGTATTGTAGATCTTTTTAAGCGATTGGTATCCAGATGTTTCTCAACTACCTGTGTTGCAACATCAGGTGCTTTCACAGAACCATAGAATCCCTACAGTATGGAAACAAGCCGTTTGGCCCAACAAGTTCACACCAACTCCCAGAGCATCCACCAAGACCACCCCCCACTTGATCTATACATCCCTCAACTCTATGAGCAATTTAACATCCACCCCCAATCCACCTAGCCTGCACATCTTTGGACTGTGGGAGTAAACCGGAGCACTCAAAGGAAACCCACGCTGACATGATGAGAATGTGCAAACTCCACACAGACAGTCGCCCGAAAGTGGAATCAAACCCAGGTCCTTAGCGCTGTGAGACAGCAGCGCTAACCACTGAGCCAACATGCCACCCCTTTGTTCTTTGAGAGACAGAGAGAGAGAGATTTCTCCTGCCCTGTGATTACAAATCCATATCCACTGCTCTATCAAAAGCAGCTCTCAGCAATATAAACTGGTTTGTGCATTTCAACGTCTGAGTTTATTGCTTCCAAGTTTGATAATTGCAGGTGACACCTCCGAAATGTAGGAGACAATGGCCTAGTGGTATTATCACTGGATTGTTAATCCAGAGGCCCAGGTAATGTTCTGGGGACCCCAGGTTTGAATCCCGCCCTGACAGATGGTGGAATTTGAATTCAATAAATGTCTGGAATTAAGAGTTTAACGATGACCATGAACCCATTGCCAATTGTTAGAAGAAAAAACCATCTGGCTCACTAATGTCCTTTAGAGAAGGAAACTGCCATTCTTACCTGGTCTGTCCTACATGTGACTCCAGAACCACAGTAATGTGGTTGACTCTTCATTGCCCTCTAGGCAATTAGGAATGGGCAATAAATGCTGCCTGGCCAATGAGACCCTCTTCCTCAGAATGAATAAAGGGAATAAATGCCACAAAGGTGTAAAATAGTAATAAAAAGCAAAAGAAAAGCCAGAGAAAGTAGGAACTGCAGATGCTGGAGAATCTGAGATAACAAGGTGTAGAGCTGGAAGAAAACAGCAGGCCAATCAGCATCTGAGGAACAGTAAAGCTGACGTTTCGGGTCGAGACCCTTCTTCTAAAACCTGAATCGGTTTTTAACAGAGGGGCAGGAATTTAGCCCCTATCTCTGAATCACTTTTGCTGCAATGCTGAACCTGACTTTCATTAATTTCTCCCTTTAACTAGGTACTTAATGGCCTCTTGCATGGCAGATTGTTACTGTTTGCTCATATGCCCATTACTAACCAAGGTGTTACCTATCATATTATTCAAGGCAAAGTAATCAGTGTTTGAACCATATGGACCTCTAGTGGCTCCTGTGCCACACTTTTAACATGATCTTGACAAGTTGCACTGAGATGCCACAGTCAGCCAACTCCATTTGAGACCCTCAGTCCCTGACATTCACTTGGACAGTGAATCTCTCCTCCAGATGCCACTACTGCATCCTTCCAAATGCCCGCTATTGTTTTGAGTTACAACACAGTACTGTGTTCAGCATGAGGCCTTTATTAAAGCGAGTTTAAAATGTCTGACTACAGTGTGTGTATCATTAGATCGAAGTCATATACCTGTGGTAGACTATGCAGGGAATTGTACATTATTGTCTTTCAGCCCAGTCTTTAACCTATCTACTAACAACTCTTCCTGTTGACCACTTCTACACTTCCCACTTCACCTGCCAAATTCCGGACGACCTGGAAAAACTTGCCTGGGGTTCATTCAGATTTGCTGATATCTCCAGGGCTGTGAACCTCATATAAGTGCGCCAGAATTTGGGAGCAGTTCTGCTAACCTGAGGCGAAAGCTATACTTCAGAGTGCCCACTCCAGTCTGGAAATCCAATATCAGGAATGGTCAAAGACAAAGCTAGCATGTTTTTTTCTCATTCAAATAGAAACTCTTGTATGTATTCCACGACTTTTATATTCTCAGTATGTTCCTAAAGTGCCTTCCTGCCTTTTAAGTATCCTTTGAAAAGTAGTCACCATTATAATGTAGGAATCAGGTCACACAGTTTGCGCACAGCAAGCTTCCACAAAAAAAACAATGATGGCAAGATAATTTAGTGATGTTGAATGACGGATAAACATTCAACAGGGTACAGAGGAAAATTCCCCACCTTGTCATTAAAGCATTATGGTAGGACCTTTTGCTTCTTTCTCTATGAGTCAGAGGAGCATCCAGTTCAACATTACATCACTCCATTTCCCCTTATAATGACATCCCCTTCTGTTCTCCCACAGAATCGTGATACTGATAATTGGGCACCAACCCCTTCAGCTCATCTTTATTCACAACAGTTTCCATATGATGAGGATATCTCAACATTACTTTATCAAGAAACACGGTTGTCTGGTGTTTGTTTGGATTTGAAATGACCACTGCTCATCTGAGGCCAGAGAAAACATATCTAGCAGTTGTGTCATTAGAAAATATCCAAAAATCTTAGAATCATCCGATGTGGAAAGAGGCCATTGGCCCATCAAATCTACACTGACCTTGAGAAGAACATCCCACCCAATTCCAAGACTACCCGACACCTGTAATCCATATTTTTATCATGGATAATCTACCCAATCTGTACATCCCTGGACACTATGATCAATTAAACATGGCCAATCTATCTCTAGGAGGAAACAAGAGTACCTGCCAGAAACCCACACTGACATGAGGAGAACATGCAAAGTCCACACAGACAGGCACCAGAGGGTGAAATCAAACTGGGGTCCCTGGCACTCTGAGGCAACAGTGCTAACCACTGAGCCACTGTGCCACTGTACTGCCCTGTTAGAAATTTCTACTAGCATTTTCTGCATAATTTTCCATTGCCCAAGAAGTCTAATTTTTGACCTTCTTAATAATTAGTTGATTTACACTTTTGTTGCAGTTATTTGTGTTCTTTTATAACCATGCGTGAGATGTGAGATTCCCTGGCAGAGTCAATGGCCTGTCCCTAACTACAATTCAGAGGGTGATTTTGAACTGCATTCTATTGTTGCACTTTTCCAGAGCAAAATCAAAAGGATTGGAGAGCTTTTAAAACCCAGCAGAGGATAACTATAAAAGCAATAAGGGGGCAAGAGATGAAATATGAGAGTAAGTGATCTCATAATATAAATGAAGATTGCAAGAGATTTTTGGCTATTTAAAAGGTATGGCAGGGGCAAGAGTGGACATTGGACCATGGGAAGATGAGGCTAGAAGAGTAGTGATGGGGAATAAAGAAATGACAGAGGAGCTGAATAGTTAGTTTGCACAGTATTCATGATGGAAGACACCAGCAGCATACTACAAATTCAAGAAAGTCGGAGGCAGAAGTGAGAGTACTGGTCATCATTAAGGAGAAGGCGCTAGAGAAGCTGAACGGCCTGAAGGTGGATAAAAAAAAAATGACCTGGGCCAGAGGGGCTACACCCCAGAGTTCTTAATAAGATAGCTGAGAAGATTGTGGTGGCATTGCTGGTGGTTTTTCAGAAATCACTGGAGTCAGGGAGGGTCCCAGAGGAATGGAAAATGGCTAATGTAACACCACTGTTTAAGAAAGGAGAGAGGCGAAAGGTAGGAAACTACAGGCTGGTTAGCCAGATCTTGGCTATTGATAAGATTTTAGAGTCCATTATTAAGGATGAGATTGATTAACACTTGGAAGTACATGGTAAAATAGGGCTGAACCAACATAGTCATACCTGAAAAGCCTGTTGGAATTCTTTGAGGATGTTGTGAGAAGGTTATATAAAGGAAAGCCAGTGGATGGGATCTATCTGGATTTTCAGAACGCCTTTGGCAAGGTGGGCCACAGGAAATCTGTTAAATAAGGTAAAAGCCCATTGGGGTGTTAGGGGCAAGCTACTGGTATAGATAAAGGATTGGCTCACTGGCAGGTGGCAGAGTGTAGGAATAAAGAGGTCATTTTCAGGATGGCAGCTGGTGATGATCAGAGTTCTGCAGGGATCAACGTTTAAGCCATAACTATTCATGTTATAAATTCACGATCTGGATGAAGGAATTGACGGCATTGTTGCTGAGTTTGCAGATGACACAAAGATAGATGGAGGGACAGGGAGTGTTGAGAAGCGGCGAGTTTGCAGAAGTACTTGGGCAGACTAAAAGAGTGGGCTAAGAAGTGGCAAATGGAATACAATGTGAGAAAGTGTGAGGTTATGCATTTTCGTAGGAAGAGTAGAGGTGTAGACTATTTTCTAAATATGGAAAGGCTTTGGAAACCTGAAGAATGAAGGGACTTGAGAGTCCTCGTCCAGGATTCTCTTAAGATTAGCGTGCAGTTTCAGTTGATGGTTAGGAAGGCAAAAGTAATTTTAGCATTCATTTCAAAAGGGATAGAATACAAAAACAAAGATGTACTGTTGAGGCTTATTTAGAATGCAGACCACATTTGGAATGTTCTGAGCAGTTTTGAGCCTCATATCTGAGGAAAGATATGTTGGCATTGGAGAAGGTGTAAAGGAGGGTTACAATAGTGATTCAGGGGATGAATGACTCGATACGTGAGGAGTGGGTTGAGGGCTCTGCAACCTTACTCATTAGAGTCTAAAGGAAGGAGAGAGGATTTCATTAAAACTTACATAATTTGAGAGGTCTAGATAGAATGAATGTGGAGAATATGTTTCCACTAATGGGAGAGATTAGGATCGAAGGGCATGGCCTCAGAGTGAAGGCACAATCCTTTCAAACTGAGATGAGGAGGATTTTTTTCAGCCAGAGGGTGGTGAATCTGTGGAACTCATGGCCACAGAGGGCTGTGGAGGCCAAGTCATTGAGTGTATTGAAGACAGGGATAGACAGGTACTTGATTTGTAAAGAGATCAAGGGTTATGGAAAGAATGCAAGGAAATGGAGTTGAGAAACATATGAGGGTTATCGTTACAGGATTGGGTTTTATATGACTGGTTTTGCAACCTTTTGCAACCAAGAATCAAGTTAACCAACAAATGGCAACATCACTTTCTTGTAGACAAATTTGATCAAATTTATTTTTTATGCCTTGTTTGTTCATTGTTTATTGGTAAATGTGTCAATTTGATCAAAGATGTTCTATCAGCTATGAACATGCCACCTAAGCTGCTGTTGTGAAATGCAGTGGTAAATAGGAAATGAGCTCCAATATTTCCTGAAATTTTGATGGTGTATTGTTTTTATTGATGCACTGCATGATGGTCTATTGTTAACATGAATGGACACTTTCACACCCCAGTGACATTCTGACTTGGCTATCTAGCAGCTATTGACTGAGAGTCAACTTTCATCACAAGATGGACTGAATGGTGTGAATTTAAGATTCAGCAAAGTTCAATGCTCAATAGCCTGCGTTATTGCTGACTGTTCGACCGTCACTGATTAGTCTTTTGTTTCCCGATTGTTAGCATTATTTTCAGTGTTGTGCAGTTTTGGCAATGTGCCAATGTTTCCGTCGCTTAGACAAGCCTCGCACATATCTGTAGTCATTACCTTCAAAACCTCTGGCAAATTGATGATTTTCTCTTGGAATCATTGACAATAAATCCAGCTGAGGACCAATAGTTGCCCAACCATGAAATTGTGTGTTTCTGTGGTCTCAGCTCTGACAGCAGAACAGCCACGTTAAATAATAGGGTCGCTTGTAGTAATCCTCTATAGTGCCTATACCTCATAAATGATCTCCTTCTGAAATAAAATATTTCTTATTAAAGTGACACTTCAGATTTTAAATGGAAGACTCAAGTTTTCAATGAAGGGAGACCATGTGCAAGCTATCATGCAAATATGAATGACAGAGAACATGCAATTGTAAATTCTGCCAAATGCTTTATTTTACAAATTCTTTATCAAATGGAAGGTAATGAGACAGGCAATGGGAATAACTAATAATCTCATGGGTTTAGACTGTGTTATGTGGCTAAATATCTTTAAGTGTTTGCTGGTATGAAATCAGCAATCACTGCTTAGGACTGAAGAGAAACAAATCTTGATTAGCGAGAGGTTATGTAGATTAAAATGGCTAAAATCCTAAATCATTAATCAGACATTGATAGCACTTTATTGGGAATAAAACATGCAGGGCAAATGCTCCCAGGACCTGAATAATGTGAAACATGGCCAGATGGCAGAAAAATTTGAATGAAATACCCAGCGAGAACTTTCTCAACATCATCGGGCCATTGATGTAGGAGCAGGATTAGGACATTCAAACTTTCGATTCTGCTCCACCATTTGATCATGGCTGATATGTATCTCAATCCTATTCTCCCATCTTTTCTCTGTAACTCTTGATCCCCTTACTAACCAAGAACTTATATAACTATGTGCAAAATGCCCTTAATGATTTAACCTCCACAGCCCTCTGCAGCAATGAGTTTCACAGAGTCACCACATTCTGGCCTAAGTTCCTTATATCAGTTCTAAGTGTTTATCCCTTCATTCTGAGACTGTGTCCTTGGTTCCCAGCCTCTCCCACTACTCAAAACATCTTCTCACATCCATTCTGTCCATGCGTCTCAGTATTCTATACATTTTCAATCAGGTCTCCCTGTATCCTTTGAAACTCCACTGAGTGCAGAGCCAGAGTCCTCAAGTTCTTCTCTTAAGACATGCTCTTCATCCTGGGATCGAAGCCAGATAGTCATAATTTCCAACCAATTGTTGGAAAGCGAGTCATGATTCTTGCTAGTGAATGACATGAGACCTATTTTCTGGGATTATCACCTATAATTACCCTTATTACATTGTAATCATACCTCATTAATGTGTAGTTTCCTATTCTCTCGCTTACTGTGTAAGAACAGAACATTGTGAATACTGAACAAGAAAAGCTGAGCAGGTACCTGGTCTCTCCAGCAACACTGCATTCCAACACCAGTGCAGATATTCAACACCAACACTGTTATCCAACACCAATACTGATACCCAACACCAATATTGTAGTGCATGCTCCATTGGCAGAGGCCCTTGTACAAAATGTCCACAGACGCTGGTATCCAACACATGCCATCTTTTGCACATCGTGGAACATCTCCAATCCCCATGCAGTGTGCTTCTGCCTTTCAATACTGTACTTCGGAGCACACTGGCTCGAGACATTGGAATTCTGCTGCAAGATGGATGCATTTTGTCTCTGTTTCAATGCTCACAATATTCCTGCCTTGTCTTCTGGTGCTTTGTCCCCTTATCTGCACTTTAAAGACTCACAGCACTTCTGTCGTGCCTCACTGATTAGTGCAGACACACACCAGATAATTTGTTTTCCATTGACACCGCACCAACAGCGTACATCAGTAGTGTAGATCGCACCGCATTGGGTGTGCTTCAACCAACCAGTTGTGTCTGAAGGCTGAAGCAGAACAGATGTAAATCAGGAGATCCTTGGACCATCAAAGGCAGAGTCTGCTTGGACACAGCCTATCATCCCCCTGAGGCAGCCAGGGTCACTACAGTGCCAGCAGGGGGCCACTGTCAGCCCTGAAGGGCAAATGCAAGTGGTCAGTGGTTTCTTGGTTCATCAGTTGAGGAGTTACATGGCGCTTGGCCAGGAGCCTGGTCATTCACCAGTCAGAGGTGCTCCACCCAACTCAGTTGGTCTCCTTTTGGGGGTGATGGGGAATAGGTGAGTTTTAAGGAGATACTTATATGACAGGGCAGTGGGAGAACTCAAGGCTGTGGATTGGAGGTAACAACCAAAGATACAGAGGGAACAAAGACATTGAAGGGGGGAAATTGAGATAGTGGGGCAGGATGGTAGTGCATGGGAGGACACATGATGCCACAGGCTGGGAGAGGTGGTGGGGCGGGGATGGGGAATATTTCTTATTGGTAATCAACATCAGCATGGCCTTGAACACGATTCTTTGCATCACGATGGTAGGCAGGTCCAAGACCTATTTATCCAATTCCCTTTACGAAGCTACCAGTTAACTCAAATCCTAAAATCTTTTGGGCAATGCACCTTCAATCCTAATCCAAACACGCATGAGGCACTTCCTCACATTTTGAATCAATTTATTTACTAATCACCTTAAATCTGTGCCCTTCGAATTAATGACATTTCAGCTATTAGAAATAATTTCTCTTCATGTACTCTATCCAAATATTGCACGATTTTAAACACCTCCATCAAACACATCTAACCTCTTCTGCTCTAAACACAGAAGGAGATTATTTGGCCCATCCAGTCAATGCAAGTCTGCAGTTGAGTGATTCAGTCGGTCCCATTCATCCGCTCGGTTCTCATACTTGGCCAGTTTCTCTGTAAAGCCAGTCCAATTTTCTTTCACTGTTGATCAGCTCCTCTTGCACTGTCCACCATGGAAAGAGTGTGTTTGCACTGGTGAGAGATTCAACAGGATTTTGCTTGGAATGGAGCAGTTTAGTGAGGAAGAAAAGCTGGATATGTTCATTTTCTGAAGCAGAGTCCTGACCCGAAATGTCAGCTTTCCTGCTCCTCTGATGCTGTTCATCCAGCTCCACACTGTGTTATCTCTGGATACGCTCAGGTTGTTTTATTTAGAGCAAATAAGGTTGAGGGATGGCCTGATGGAGGTGTATTAGATTATGAAGGGCATGGGCAGGGTGGATATAAAGCCTTACTTGAGGGGTCAATAACAAGGGGGCTTCATTATAGGCTGGAAGGCAGGAGGTGTGGAGGGGATTTGAGGAGAGTTTTTTTTCACAAGAAGGTGACTGAAGTGCCAGGGAGGGTAACTAAGGCAGGAATCCTCACAACATTTAAAATGTACTTGGATGAGCACTTGAAACCTCATAACATTCAAGGCTGGAGGCCAAGCGCTAGTAAATGAGATGAATATAATTTTGGCAGTACACACTTGATGGGCCGAAGGGTCTCTTCTGTATAGAATGATTTTATGATAAGCTGAACCATCCCAAGGTTCGGAGAATCAGGGCCATGTGTAATGAATGAGAGGAGTGGGGGTTCGGGGGTGTTTCTGTGCTAATAGGCCCCTGGAAACTGAGATGGGTGGGGCCCTTGAGTAAATGAGGCTGACACTGTGTAAACTTTAATTTTGTTCCTGGTTTCTGTTGAAAGCAGTGGGTTATCATTAACGGAAAAGAGCTTTCTGCCATGTAATCAGAGCTAAGATCAACCCGCCGGCACAGAGGACAATGTTCATAGGATTGAAGGCAAAAGCTGAAGAGCCTTGGAAGTGAAGGGTAGGGACGGGCTCTAAGGACAATGTGCCCTTTGTGTGGTGTACGCCTCTCTGTGTGATTTGTACTGAGCTCCTAATGCTCCCGTCTGGTAGGACTTCTCATGAAAACAGCAAACTCCAGGTCATTACCACCCGCTGAGTTTAAACATGTTTTATCCTGATATCAATACTATCAATGATCATTTATTGCCACTGGAAAATACTGGGAATGGACAGAATCAAGAGAAGAGGAAGCAGGGTGAATACAGTGTGTTCGACGGAAGTGTATGGGGAGGTGATGGCCTTATCACTATTAATTAATTTTGTGATGGTGCTATGACTTTAAGAGGTGCATTTTTTCCTGGTTCATTTTAAGAGAGAGATCAAATGAGAGTTATTGAGCAGATTGTGGTAATGTAAACAACTCATGAGGCCGTTTGTTTTTTTTATCTCAAAGTTGGAACAATAAAATCAGCCTGGATGAGTGTGGCCAGCTTTCACAGATCAGTATTCTGACGGTTTTTATTTAGGTTTTAGACTTGGCAGCAGCTGCTGGAGTCTTGAAGAAGTAGAAGCTAATTTCACCTCCTCTCAACCCCCGTCTCACTTTCTCAGTTACAGCTAGAAGCTCGGGTTTCATTTCCTACTGCAGGCAGTGTATGTGAGAAAGAGATAATGGGAGCTGCAGATGCTGGAGAATCCAAGATAACAAAGTGTGGAGCTGGATGAACACAGCAGGCCAAGCAGCCTCTTAGGAGCATAAAAGCTGACGTTTCGGGCCTAGACCCTTCATCAGAAAAGGGGGTTGGGGAGAGGGTTCTGAAAAAAGTAGGGAGATTGGGGAGGTGGACCGAAGATGGATAGAGGAGAAGATAGGTGGAGAGGAGCGTATAGGTGGGGAGGTGGGGAGAGGATTGGTCAATCCGGGGAGGACAGACAGGTCAAGGAGGTGGGATGAGGTTAGTAGGTAGGAAATGGAGGTGCGGCTTGAGGTGGAAAATCTGATTTCTGAATTTGCCTTTTTGCCAAGGGTGTGTTTATGGATGTTACTATGATGAAACGGTTAATTAATAATAGTTACTGTATCTGTTAAGTTTTACAGGAGAAATAAGTTATTTGAAGTTCTTTGTTCTGTTGTGTTTTGACGATACCGTTTGCATAAATTGTGTTTAATGTTTTAAGGAAGAACTGTAGCTCAGGTTACAGTTGGAGACATTGGTTGGTGTGCTGAGCTAACTGGTTTTCATGCAAATGTTTTACTTTGCTTCTAGGTAACATCATCAGTGCTGCATGGCCTCTGTTGAAGTGCTGTAGTGCTGTCCCACTCTGAATTCATAATTTCCGGTCAGACATCTTGCACAATCTTGTATCCAGTTTTGTACCTTGATGGTACGTAGATAGGGTGTTTTTCGACATAGATAATAAAATGTGAGGCTGGATGAACACAGCAGGTCAAGCAGCATCTCAGGAGCACAAAAGCTGACGTTTTGGGCCTAGACCCTTCATCAGAGAGGGGGATGGGGTGAGGGTTCTGGAATAAATAGGGAGAGAGGGGGAGGCGAACCGAAGATGGAGAGAAAAGAAGATAGGTGGAGAGGAGAGTTTAGGTGGGGAGGTAGGGAGGGGATAGGTCAGTCCAGGGAAGATGGACAGGTCAAGGAGGTGGGATGAGGTTAGTAGGTAGGAGATGGAGGTGCGGCTTGGGGTGGGAGGAAGGGATGGGTGAGAGGAAGAACAGGTTAGGGAGGCAGAGACAGGTTGGACTGGTTTTGGGATGCAGTGGGTGGAGGGGAAGAGCTGGGCTGATTGTGTGGTGCAGTGGGGGGAGGGGACGAACTGGGCTGGTTTTGGGATGCGGTGGGGGAAGGGGAGATTTTGAAGCTGGTGAAGTCCACATTGATACCATTGGGCTGCAGGGTTCCCAAGCGGAATATGAGTTGCTGTTCCTGCAACCTTCGGGTGGCATCATTGTGGCAGTGCAGGAGGCCCATGATGGACATGTCATCTAAAGAATGGGAGGGGAAGTGGAAATGGTTTGTGACTGGGAAGTGCAGTTGTTTATTGCGAACTGAGCGGAGGTGTTCTGCAAAGCGGTCTCCAAGCCTCTGCTTGGCTTCGACATATTTGTTTATTTCATCATTGGTTGAAAACCCGGCATCCAGGAATTCTCGAGCTTGTCTTTGTCTGGCTTGTCATAGTATTGTAACTTTGCCCCAGTTAAACTGATACCTTTCATTGTCGGAGTGATTGGAAACGAGGGAGAGTTGGTCATGCCGTTTGCAAGTTGGTGTTCATGTATCCTGGTGGTGAATTTCCTGCCCGTCTGTCCAAACAAGTATTTCTCACAGCTGCTGCTTGCTATTTGATATATCACATTTTTCCTGCACATTGTGGGTATGGGGTCTTCAGTCTTTGAGTAACTGATCAAGTGCTGTCGATAGTTTGTGTACTATCCTTATTCCAAGAGTTAGTAGGAGTCTCATGTTCAGTTCGGATGTGTTTCTAACATAGGGTAGAGCAGCCAGCGTGTGGGGGCGTACAGTGTCTTCTTGGTGTCATTTGTTTGTCCAGCATCAGCATTAGGATAACGCATATTTGCAACGACTCAGTATAGGTGTTCCTCTTCATTTTTGTTTAGCCCTGGGATGTTGCAGCGAGTTATCGCTCAGATAAACAGAGTCTTGACATTGCTCTGTTTGTGGCACTGGTGTAGTTACTTTGTAATTCAGGATTTGGTCTAACTGTGTAGTCTTACTGTATATGCTGGTAAGGAATTCTCCATTGTTTGTTCACTCCACCATTATGCCTAGAAATAGGAGTTGATTATTGTTCTCTTGCTCCCTGGTGAACTTGATCCTGGTGAATATGATATTAATAAGGTGGTGTGTTTCTTCAAACTTGATCCTGGTGAATATGATATTAATAAGGTGGTGTGTTTCTTCAAACTTGATCCTGGTGAATATGATATTAATAAGGTGGTGTGTTTCTTCAAACTTTTCTCGTTTAATGATCATGAAGGTATCGTCCATGTATCTAACCCAGAGTTTAGGCTGGATCTGGGGAAGGCCTGTGCACTCCAGTCTTTGCATACAGCTTCCGTTATAGCCCCTAGATGGGTGAACTTACGGGCATTTCATTTGTTCATATGCCTGGCCATTGAAAACAAAGTGTGTGGTACTGTGAAACCACTGTTGAGGAAAAATAAAACATCATTAATGCCCTTTAGGGAAGGAAACTGGCATCCTTACTCAGTCTGGTCTACATGTGACCTCAATCCACAGCCAATGTGGTTGACTGTTAACTGCATTCTGGGTAATTAGGGATGGACAATAACTGTTGACCTAGCCAGTGAGACCCACACTGAGCAAGTGAGTAAAATTATTGCAGAGACATGACAAGGAGACGAAATCTTGGAACTCCTTCCCAGGGCCTACACCTCAAGAAGGCAGCTCACCTCCAACTTCTCAATGGGAACTAGGGTTGGAGCAACAGCCACCAGCCTATTCATCAATGCCTGTATCCCACAAGCAATCATAATTAAGAAAACAGGCCCATGAGTAAAACAAGGAGGTTTGTGAGAGATGGAAGAGCAAAATCAATTCAATGACAAATGTCATGATGAGACAAGAAAAGGTAAAGTGATAATGCGTCTCATTGATCAGGTCCCATACAAAAAGACTCATATAGTACAGCAGTAGTATCTCCCCTCTGGGCCACAAGACATCAGATTAAAATCTTACCTCTTTCACCATCACAGAATCCATACAGTGTGGAAACAGGCCCTTCGGCCCAACAAGTTCACACTGACCCTCAGAGCATCCCACCCAGGCCCATTCCCCTATAACCCACCTAATATAGGCATTGTTAGACATAACAGCAATTTAGCATGGTCAATCCATCCTAATCTGCTCATCTTTGGACTGTGGGAGGAAACCAGAGGCACCCAGAGGAAACCCACACAGACACAGGGAGAGTGTGCAAACTCCACACAGACAGTCACCCGAGGGTGGAGTCGAAACTGGGTTCCTGGCACTGTGAGGCTGTAGTGCTAACCACTGAGCCACCGTGGTGCCCTTAAAGGTGCATCATAAAATGCCTGGACTGGATCATGAAAACTACCTCCTTAAAAACAAAACATCTCAAATCTCTCTTTACAACTGTAAATCCACAGACATCCCGTGCTCTCCATTTTCATTTATATCTTTCTCAAAGTCTGGATATTTTTCCCGACCAATTCAAATATAGTTTTGACTACAGAGCAGGAACAGGCGTTTGCAGTGACACTATGCAATATCTATCTCTGTCTCTTGCAGCTGTGCTGCACAGTTGGGTCTCTGTGTTATGAGGCCAATTGTCTAGTCAGGTCAGGAGAGGGGCAGGTCAGTCGATTTAGTGCCAGAATTTTCTAAAAATGCTTTCTAAAAATGGAATAGAGCACTGGCAAATAACATCAATCCAGATCACCAATCAAAACAGACAAAACAGAGCCTGACAAGAATTGAGAATAACCTTCCTTATTTTTGGTATTATCTTTCCTTTTAGATGTGCTAACCCATAACACATTTACATTTTTCACATCTTGAATTTTCATGAGATTCTCCTGATCCATGTTTGAAACTGAAGAGCGATAAGAAAAATCTGCAGGCAAATGGCAATTTTTGGAGTCACAGAGGCATTCAGCATGGAAACAGGCCCTTCAGTCCAACTTGTCTGCCCCAACCAGCTATCCCAATCTGACCTATTCCCATTTGCCAGCATTTGGCCCATATCCCTCTAAACCCTTCCTATTCATATACCCATCCAGATGCCTCCCAAACTCTGTAACTGCATCTGTCTTCACCACCACCCACATACACACCACCCTCTGCATGATAAAGGACCCTCAAGTCCTTTTTAAATCTTTCCCCTCTCACCTTAAACCTATTTCTCTCAGAGAACAGTGAATCTGTGGAATTCTTTACCCACAGGGAGCTAATGCCATATGGAGGGATTGTCTTATGAGGAGTCGTTCAGGATTTTCACCAGGATTCTGCCAATCGGAGGCTATGAGAATGTCTGTCAAATATCTTTCTGTCTCCCACATAGCACACCCAAACACCAGCAATTAAAATTTGAATGTGTTTGCCACTGATGTGGCAGGGGTACGTAATTCAACAATGAGAAGTTGCATTCACATAGCACCTCTAGCATCGCAGCATGGCTGTGAATGGTGGAGTGACTAAAAATGGCAAGGTGCACAAGGTGCCAGATTTGGAAGAGCACAAGGATTTCAGATGCGGGTAGGGCTTGGAGGAGATAGGAAGGGGTGAGACCACAAATAGTGATTGGAAAACGAGAATTAGAATTTTAATGA
Source organism: Stegostoma tigrinum (assembly GCF_030684315.1). Taxonomy (NCBI): domain Eukaryota; kingdom Metazoa; phylum Chordata; class Chondrichthyes; order Orectolobiformes; family Stegostomatidae; genus Stegostoma; species Stegostoma tigrinum. The sequence continues at coordinate 3,662,520 of NC_081355.1, forward strand.
GGACAGATTCAACTGATGACACTGTCAATGAGCAATGGGAAGGTGTGAGAGTTTGGGATTGGAGGGGGTGGAGTGGTGGAATTGGAGTGGTCAAAATAAATTTCTGTTCTTTTATGCAACTGTTAAAAACATCAAAAAACCTTGCAGCAAGCAGGCGCAGAGACAAGTGATGGATGAGACTTCATTACATGAGGATCTGAGTTGAGAAGTAGGTATCTATTACTGTAGATGTATAAGGGGCCTTAGGACGACCACACAGAATACTGCATGCGGTTATGATCTTCTTACCAGTGAAAGGATGCCACTTGTCATAGAAGATGTGTAGCAGAAGCTCACTAGGCTAACACTGGGGGTGACAGGACACTCCTATGAAGAGTGGGGTGCCATGGTGGGTAGCACTGCTGGCTCACAGCACCAGGAACCAGGCTCAATTCCAGCCTCGCTCTGTGTGAAAATGGCACATTCTCCCTGTGTCTGTGAGGATTTCCTTCAGGTGCTCTGGTTTCCTCTCACAATCCAAAGATGTGCAGGTTAGGTGCTTTGGCCATGCTAAATTGCCCATAATATCCAGGGATGTGCAGGTTAGGTGCATTAGTCATGGAAAATGCAGGGTTACAGGGATAGGGTGGACCAGGTGACATGCTCTATGGAGAATCGTTGCGGTCTCAATGAGCCAAATGGCATGCTTTCCCACTGCAGGGATGCTATGAAGAAATTGGTTCAACTGGGCTTGTACTCACTAGAGATGGTTTGAGAGGGGATCTCATTGAAACATATAAAGTTTTAACTAAGCTGGGCACACTAAATGCAGGGAGCCTAGAAGCACTACTCATCGTCTCATGATTTGGGGTTGACCATTTAAGGTTGAGATGAGGAAACAGTTCTTCAGAGAATGGTCAACCTGTGGAATTCTCAACCACAGAAGGCTATGGAGGCCAGATCACTGAGTCCATTCAAGAAAGAGATAGATAAAATTTTATACATAAATTTCTTGGTAGCACCAAGAGATATGTAAAGAAAGTACAAATATGCCATTGAGATAGAGGATCAGCCATAGTCACATTGAATGTTGGGGCAGGCTCAAAGGGCCAAAAGGGCCTACTCCTGCTCCTAGTTTTAGATGTTTCAGGAATCAATGATTTTTAGTCTATCTCTTTAGACTGCAAATGCACCAGTCAGCCATAGGTGTAATTTTATAGCAGCCAATAAGTTATTTCGGATACCCAATGTTATGGAGATACCTCAAAACCTTTCACCAGACTTCAGCTTATCAGGAAAACATGAAACAATTCTAAGAGCTTTCCGGAAACAACAGATCTTACTGGTACTGCACACAGTGTTTGTGTGAATCCCCAGGTGGTGACCAGGTTGATAAACTTTGATAAAGCTATCATTGTGATTTGTTATCAAATTCCAAATCTTATTAAAAAGAAGGATGCCAAAATCATTGGCAAGTTTGGATTGTTACCGTCTGCTGTACAGGTCTGTATTAAAATGGTCATGCAAATGACGAAAGCAAAAATAGCCTCGAGCAGCAGGTATGAAATGACAGACTATTCTGTCCAGTATTGGGACAGAGGTCAAAGAAATAGCAGGCAGGTTAATAGGGGGTTGCAGAATGTCACAAGAAATTACTAAAAGGAAATTCTAGACAAAGAATTAATCTATCTGTGGGAAGTCCTGATGACTACTACTTCTGCATTTAGGTAAGATTTTGTTTATTACATAGTTAGATTTTAATATCGATAAATTGTGGAGCAAAAATATGTTGCGCAATCATTTGGCTCGAAAACACCAAAATGCCAAATTTCAAACAATCAGGAAAGTGTTATCCCACAGGATTGCCCAGTCAAACTTGATTGGCTACGTTGTGTTATATCTCACAGTTGGTGTAACTTTAAAAGGCATGCTAAGGACACCATCACTGCATCATGATGTGAGCATATAAAGATTTCACGCTCCATCTTAACTCAGATCATTTGGACCATGACACTCAAAATGTGTTCGTTGTAATGGAATAGTTTAATAATAGACCAGGCACCACATGCTGATGAATGCTTTATTTGAATATAATCACTGTCATTAATCTCTGTGAATTTCCTCAGTACTATGTTTCCAAACACAGTCTGAATGTTACAAGATAATATGGTCCCTGCTGGTGTTATCGCTGGACATGTGTGACAGGCAGAAATGTGCATTGATAAATTGTATTTTATTTTACATTTAACTAAGTGATCTCTCACTAAAAAATAAGCACACAATTCTGCAGATTTTGCTTTAACAATAAAACAGACGTTTATTTAAAATAATTGAAGATAAAATAGAATAAACAAAACTATCTGCTAATAATACTGTTTCAAAGATTTGTTAGTATAATACTGTCAATTCTAAAACACTCCTTCAGAAATTGAAAATAAGCCCCTGTACAAAACTTACCTTATACAGTGCTCGTATGAAACATCCTCATCTCCTGAGTGATTCCTAAAAAGGGACGTGGCTTGAACATTGTGACCCTAAATGTCTTCCTGCTTGTCAGAAGCTATCTGACCTGCTGTGCTTCTCCAGCGCCACATTTTATCAACTTTACCATATTCTATACTACATGCTCAAGACTGAGTCCCTGCAAAGAATGTGTGTTACTTGGAACAAATGTAAAGGAGTCACATGAGAAGCCACATTGAGACACAATCGGGACATAGAGCTCTTAAAGAGACTGTTCATTTCTCAGCAGACAATGTTATCATATGACACTGATTTCCTTTGCACCAAACCACACTGCGTCTTTAAATGATAGCTCCTGAAGTCAGGAATGGGAAATGGAAAAGGAGGTGGTAAGGGGAGGGTGAGGGATGGTAGCAATGGGGAAGGGGGGAGGAAGTTAAGAGACAGGAAGAAGATAAGGGAATTGGAGGAAAGAAAGGGAAGAGAGGAGAAAGAGAAGAAGCTTTCTTCTGGAGTATTGTGAGCAGTTCTGGTTGCCCTGAAATAGCAAGAGAAGGTTCAGAAGAGATTTACCAGGATGCAGATGAGAATGGAGGGGTTGAATTATAAGGAGAGGCTGGAAAGGCTGGGACTTCTTTCACTGGAACGTAGGAGATTGAGTTGTGACCTATAGAGGTTTATAAAATCATGTGGAGCATAGATAAAGTAAATGGAAGGTGTATTTTCCCTTGGGTGGGGAATTTGAGGACTTGGAGACATACTTTTAAGCTGAGAGGAGAAAGGTTTAAAAAGGACATGAGGGGCAATTGTTTAACACAGAGAGTTGTTCATGTGTGGAATGAACTTCCAGAGAAAGTGGTGGATGTGGGGATAGTTACAACATTTAAAAGACATCTACAAATATACATGAATATCAAAGGTTTGGAGGGGTATGGGCCAAGCACAGCCAGGTGGGACTAGTTTAGTTTGGGAACATAGTTAACATTGCTTTGTTGGACTGAAGGGTTTGTTTGTGTGTTATAAGATTGTACGAATCTAGAGGATAGAAGGGCCAGAGAAGATAGAGAAAAAGAGAAAGGTGAGGAAAGAGGAGAGGGGAAGAGAGGAGAGGGCGGTTAAGAGACAAGAGGAGGAGATGACATGAGCAGAGAGGAGTGGGGAGGATATGAAGGGTAGAGAGCAGAGGACAGGACAGCTGTAGGGGAAAAGATAACGATAACAGATTGGAATAAGAAAAAGCAAATGTGACCAATATCCATTCACTGGTACAAAATCGTGATCATATTTTGAAAAACACCTGAGAACATAGCCATAACTTAACAGTAATGAGACAATCAGCAATAAAACTGTATTGCTATAATCAAATTATCTGGACATAACATATTAAATGATTTGTCAACGTGCATGATGCAAAGTATCTCATCGCTTCCAAAATGAATTCAGAGAAGAATGATATCTTGTCAAGGTATCTTGCCATTTTTACATCAAGAAACAAGCATTAAAATTTCAGATTTCTTATTTCATTCCTTAGCGATGCCATGACTCAAGACTGTGAGACATTACCTTCTCTGTAAAATGAGTGCTCAGTATCCATTGGAATTTCCAGATGAGGGGTTAATGGAAGCAATCAGCAGCAAGTCGAACTCACTGATGACTATTTGGCATGAGGTTGTGAGCCCTACCTAAAAGCAGCATGTCTTTCTCCAGCAAAGGGGGTTGCACATGAAGACAGTTTTAACTTTATGATCAATAGCTACTCATGCAGAAAGAAGAGCAGAAGTCTTTAAACAGGTCTGTGTGCTTCATGGGTAGAGGATCGTAAAATGCCTGGTCTTCACACAAAATTTTCTGTGCTTTCAAACCTTGGCTGTTCATCCTGATGAGCAGTATAGATTATTGATAGCAGCATACTCTTACAGATTTCAGGTGGATTTCATCCTGCCCCTAATTCCACTGAACACAAAGAGAAGATGTATTGTGGATATTCCAGGCTTTTTCTGAGCTTCTGACTGACATGGGGATCTGTTTACATCTTGGGGTTTAAGTAACCACATTGAGGATCCAATATAAGAATCCAGTCTCAAATCTTATAGCGTTTATTTGCAAGGTATTTGACAGCTGTTAGGAGCATCTGAGCCTGGTCAACATTAGACCACGAGACCAGTAGAAATAGGACAAGGAGTAGTCCGTTTGGCCCCTTGAGACTGCTCTGTCATTCATTATGACCATGGCTAACCAAAGTTACTCATTCCAACTGAAGGTCCTTCAATGTAACCCTTGATTCCTTCACTACTCAAGAATCTATCTACCACTGCCTTAAATATGCATAAGGACTCTGCTCCCATAGCTCTCTGCATAGTTCAGAGTTTGAATGCTATTGAGGAGTGAATAATGCATTGCACAGATTTCCAATATATTGATTTTGCTTTTTGGACAAGGAGGTGTTAAAAAAATATGAATATTACTTGTACATGTGGAACCTGAAACTTTATCAATCCAGTTAGTGAAATCTAGAGGGGGTTGTGGAGCTAATTTAATTCGACTTTTGAAGAAGAGTTCCTTTAGACTGTGGAGCATGCCCATTAAAGGTCAAGACAATCTGTGTCTCTAATTGGCTGTAAAGTTGTGAAATGCACATGTGAACAATCCAGGTAAAAGTAGTGTGAGTGCCACATTGACAGAAATGTTTCAGTAAAAGAGGAGTTTCCACAGTGTATTCTACTATGAAGAGATTATGAAGCAGAGATTTTTTTCATATTAACTTGAGTGATATGGGTGTCACCAGCTGGGCCTGCATTTATTGCCCATACTTAGTTGCCTTTTGATAACCACTGCAGTACATAGAGTCAGAGATGTACAGCTTGGGAGCAGACACTTTGGTCTAACTCATCCATGCCAACCAGCCATCCTCAATTAATCTAGCCCTATTTGTCAACCTTTGGTCCATATCCCACTGAACCTTTTGTATTCTTGTACCCATCAGATGCATTTTAAATGTTGTAATTATACCAGCCATCACCATTTCCTCTGACATTTCGTTCCTTGCACACACTACCCTCAGCATGAAAAAGTTGTCCCTTGGGTTCCTTTTAAATCTTTCCTGTCTCAGTCTTAAACCTATGCACTCTAGTTTTGGACTCTCCAACCCTGGGGAAAGGACCTTGACTAATCACCTCTCCAAGCTCCTCATGATTTTATAAACTTCTAAAGGTCACCCTTTAGCCTCCAGGTATGTGCTGTGGGTAAATCTCTCATGCCCTTATGGGGACTGTTCCAGGATTTTGACCCAGCAACAGTGAAGGAACAGCGATATGTTTCCAAATCAGGATGGTGAGTGGCAACGATGCGGAACTTGCAGAAGGCGGCATTTCCAAGTATCTGCTGCCCTTGCCCTTCCAGAAGGAAGTGGTCATGGACTTGGAAGATGCCGTCGCCTGGGGAAATTTCTCGGCTTGTTGAACCTGTGAATGGGCTTGTAATGGCACAGGGTCCAATTACAGGAGCAAATGAACTACAAAGATAATTAAAAATAGCTGAATGCCAAACTTTGCAGCTATCCCTAATGCAGGTGTTAAAACAGCGATTTGAGAAAATGAAGGGGCCTATTTTCTGTTTTTGCCACAACTTGGAAGAAGAGCAGGACACTGCAGTAGCGAGGTGGTCTCCCTAAATCACCATCACAAAGAACAGATTGTTTCTGGTTATCACATTGTGTTGTGTATCTGCCACTTTCTAACCCCACAGCAGCGACTATACTTCAATACCTACTTGGCTGTCAGGATATTGGATGGTTCTGAAAAGTGTTAAACAAATACAGGTTTTTTTTCCCTCTCATTTCTGTCATTGACCCAGTGATGTTGCTTTTGTATTGAGTTGTTCAGTTGTCATGGCGTTTTATTGTGTGTATCTATTGATTGTTGATTGTATTGCATTCTGTCTACATTGGCTCTGGACATGGCAAATGGAACAGGAACCAAACTGCAAACAGACAATTTCGAAGCAAAAGCACAAATTGCAGGAGAAACTCAGCAGGTCTGAAAGTATCTGTGGTGAGAAAAAAAAACAACGTTAACATTTTTGGTCCAGTTCAGAATAAAGTTTCCCTCCTCAGGTAATGCCTGACCTGCTGAGTTTCTCCTGCAATTTGTGTTTTTGCTTCAGATTTCCAGCATCTGCAGCTCTTTTGTTTATTTTAGATAGTATAGAAACTTTGACATAAAGTTTCTGGTCACACATACAACCTGTTTTTTTTAGTGGTAAAAATATGAAAGCTGTTTACATAACTGTATCAATGTTCACAATGTGGAAAAATAAAAAGCTTGGGGGAAAATGTTGCATTAGGTGATGGTCCTGATAGAGTCGTTTAGAAGTTGCATTATGCTTTACCCAACTTGATAATGTCAGAAAGTCTTTGGAGGGGAAACCTTTTATCCCACATTGTCTTGATGGAGACAGATATGGAGGTGCTGGGATGGGCAAAGTCAGAAGTCGCATGAGACTAGGTTACAGTCCGACAAATTTAGTTAAAATCACAGTCTTTTGGAGCACTCCACCTGAGGAAGTAGCAGCACCCTGAAAGCTTGTGATTCTAAATAAACCTGCTGGACTATAACCTATTGCCAGGAGATGGATATGTTATCTCTGGGTCTTGACATTCAAAAGTAATTATGTTTATCTAGTTAATGTAAATGTACTGATTGTTTTCATGCAATAAGCTGCTTCTTGTTATGCAAGACTAATGCATCATGTTGTTAAGACCCTCCAGTGGTCTATCGTCTACCACAGATAATTTGACAGGTCCTCAGAGTCAATGTGGAACAGAAGTTTGGAGGCAGCAGTATCACCGAATCACAACCTGCTATCTCTCCTCATAAACACCAGAAAAACATTCCAGTGCAGTCAATCAGCCATCAGATGAACACTGTTGTTGTAGTTACTGTTGCTGAGCATAAATCAAAATAATTTCCCCAAATTTTTCGATCACATGAACAATTCTTTGCATGTTGTCAGAACTGAAGTTTCATTTAACGTTTCTTCTGCTTGTGAAAGTCTCTTATTTACATGCTGTCGGTTGACTCACTATCTTCTTTTATTTGATTTAACCAGCGTTAGCTAGATTAAGTTTTCCGAAGCACTCTTCAAACTAAGATCAATCAATAAATTCTTCATTCTGCCACGTTACAATGATACATTGGTACCACATTAAAATTATCCATGATCACTTTAGTAACAATTTCCAGCAATCATTAGGATCAATTTTGTAAAAATATAACGTGCTTTTGTTTCCTCCAGCAATAAATTGTTGTTAAACTGCCTAGACTACTGAAAAAAAAGTGTTGAATTCATTTTTATTGTCCTGTTGTTATTGTAATTAGAAACATATCTGGACACTTTTGTAGTTGCTGAAGGTGTCTGATTAATCATGAGTCAAATTTGTTGTCATGACTGATTTGAAATTACAAAAATACGAAAAGTTATTGTGAGGATAGTGAAGTAGCTGGAAAAAGGCCAACGAAGTGGACTTGATATAATATGTGATAGTAGGAACTTCAGATGCTGGACAATCTGAGATAACAAGGTGTGGAGCTGGATGAACACAGCAGGCCAAGCAGCATCAGAGGAGCAGGAAAGCTGATGTTTCGGGCCTAGACTCTTCTTCAGAAAGGGTCTAGACTTTCTGAAGAAGGGCCTAGACCTGAAATGCCAGCTTTCTTGCTCCTCTGATGCTGCTTGACCTGCTGTGTTCATCCAGCTCCACACCTTATTATCTCTTGATAGAATATGAGTTCCCTGATTGGGGCTGTTAACCTGATCCAGTCAGGGATCCCCCACTGACAGATATAAAAAGGAGTGTCAGATGTTCTGATCACACTAAGAGTTAGCCCTGAGGGAGCTGAATCAATGCCCAGGGCTCTCCATGTGTAAATAATGTGTGACTTGGTAACAGGATATGGGCCTCCATGGAGTTTTTTTTTCAGATAGACTTCCTGAAACCAGGCAATTTATTCACAAAATGTAGAGTCTAATTTCCTTTGATGCCCACTGTTTAACACAGGAGTGTACAATTAAACTCTGCATTATTTTAATATGCATTTGCTAACAGCTAGATTAAAAAGAAGATGGAGGACTATCACATAAATGCTTTAATTGCTGGACCAATCGATGAAATTTTATGTTTAATCCCGACTAATTGTCAGCAACGCAGAACAGGTCTGCTCTTCCTTTTCGTTGAGCCTTTCACTTTTCATCAGACAGTGGGTGGATGTATTCAGATGAGTAAAATGACCCCTTAGACGCTAAAGTCTCACACTTCAAATATGTACAGTAACAGGAGCAAGGTTTTACAACATGATGAAGTGATTGCTTTATTCATAATAGATGGACTTTGACCTGATTTAATTACTGAAAGGTTACAGATTATTTAGTACCATCCATTCCCTGAATGCTGATAAAGCCATGGGGCAAAAATTAAACTTTTATTTCAATCCCAGACACTGTTTTGACACCTATTGAGGGAATTATTCACTGGGTAAATTTGTATACTTCCATAAATTTTCCAGTCCTTTTTGAATGACAAAGAAAATCTAATTAGGCCTTCCCAGTTCTCCTCCCCTAGATCAATGTAATTTATAAAACCTTTGGAGTTAAGATACAATGCTGTTAAATAATTTAACAGAAACTTCACACAGGGTTCTGCTTTTTTTCTGCTAACTGACAAAATAAAAGCCATTTTATTTTCAGTGAAGCATTGGGTGATGGCGGTATCGTGGTTTAAGTTAAAGTTGTGCTGGACCATGAGGTTGCTCAATTTAAAGAGAGAGGTGGCTAGTGGTTTCAACTGAGGGTTGCCACACCTCAGGTGAGGGGAATGGTAGTGACCAAGAGTCCTTCATCATAAACTCAGCCCATGCTGAAATTGAACCCACACTGTTGGTGTTGCTCTGCATTGCAAGCTAGATTTTCAGGCAGTTGAATGAGTTGACCCCTGTTATGGTGGCTAAGTCACTGACTAAGTAATCCAGAGACCCCAGCGAAAGCTCTTTGGACACAAGAGTCGAATCCCAATGCAGAATTTGAGTTAAACTGACTTAATCTTAAATATGTAAGCTGGTGACAGTAATAATAGCCATGGCCGCTATTGTCATAAACATTCACCTGATTCGCTAATGTCCTTGAGGGAAGGAAATCTTCCTTCTTACCCCAGTCCGGCCTACATGGGACCTGATTAGGTGTGCCCTAGAACTATGGCAAGTGAGGGAAGATATTGCTGTGCCCCTTGTTGAGATATTTGTATCATCCTTAGCCACAAGTCAAGTGCCAGAAGACTGCAGGTTGGCTAAAGTGGTGCCATTATTTACAAGGTGGTAAGGAAAAGCTAGAACACTATAGCCCGGTGAACCTGACATCTGCAGTGGGTAAGTTTTCAGAGGGGATCTTAAGGGATTTACAGCTATTTGGAAAGACAAGGACTGATTAGCGATAGTCAACATGGATTTGTGCATGGGAAATCATGTCTCACTGACTTGATTAAGTTTTTGGAAGAAGTAACAAAAGAAGGTTGATGAGGGCGGAGTAGTGGATGTGATTGATATGGATTTCAGTAAAGTGTTTGACAAGGTTGTTAATGGTAGACTGTTTATCAAGGCTAGATCACACGGAATACAGGGAGAACTAGCTACTTGGGTACTGCACTGGCTCAAAGGTAGAACACTGAGGATGGCGGTGGGTGGTAGGTTTTCAGGCTGGAGGCCTGTGGTGTGCCACAAGAATTGATGCTGGATCCACTGTTTTTTGTCATCTATATAAATGTTTGGATGTGACCATAGAAGGTGTGGTTAGTAAGTTTGCAGATGACACCAAAATTGGAGGTGTAGTGGAGAGCGAAGAAGGTTACCTCAGAGTACAATGGAACCTTGATCAGATGGGCCAATGCACCGAAGAGTGGCAGATGGAGTTTAACTTAGATAAATGTGATGTGCTGCATTTTGGAAAGGCAAATCAGGGCAGGACTTATACACTCAATTGTACGATCCTGGAGAGTGTTGCTGTGCAAAGAGACCTTGGAGTACAGGTTCATAGTTCCTTGAAAGTGAAGGCACAGATAAATATAGTAGTGAAGAAGACATCTGGTATGCATGCCTTTACTGATCTGTGCATTGAGTATAGGAAGTGGGATGTCATGTTGCAGCTATACAAGATATTGGTTAGGCCATTTTAGGAATAGTGCATTCAATTCTGGTCTCCCTGCTGTAGTAAGGATGCTGTTAAACTTGAAAGGTGCACTAAGGATTTATAAGGATGTCACCAGGGTTGGAGGGCTTGAGCTACAGGGAGAGGCTGAATAGGCTGGGGCTATTTTCCCTGGAGTGTCAGAGGCTGAGGGGTGACCTTATAGAGGTTTATAAAATCATGAAGGGCATGGAAAGGGTAAATAAGCCAGGCCTTTTTTTTCCCACGGTGGGGGAGTCCAAAACTAGATGGCATAGATTTAAGGTGAGAGGGGAAAGATTGAAAAGGGACCTAAGGGGTAACTTATTCATGCAGAGGATGGTGCATGTATGGAATGAGCTGCCAGAGAAAATGGTGGAGGCTGGTGCTAATGCAACATTAAAAGGCACATGGACGAGTAAATGAATAGGAAGGGTTTAGAGCGATTTTGGCCAAATGCTAGCAAATAGGACTAGATTTATATAGGGTATTTAGTCGGCATGGACGAGTTGGACTGAAGGGTCTGTTTTCATGCTGTACATTTCTATGAATCTCCATGACCTCAGACTCACAGCAATGTGGTTGACTCTTAACTGTCCACTGAAATGGACCAGTGGGTCACTCAGTCCAATTAAGGAAAAGCAACCGTTGCTGGCCTTCTCAGAGAGGGCCACATCCTTTACAAGCAGCGTGGTGTTTAAGGGTGAGAGGCTATTCTCGAGACACTAGAGGCAGAATTTTGCAAATTATCCATCGATTGGTTAGAACTCTTCCTGACCAAAGCTGATGACTGAAATACACACCAATAGTAGTGAGTCCTTAATTTTAACATTATTTACTACCGGTTCTCTTTAAGAATACTACTGTATACATTAATTTGTTTGCTATTGTGATAAATTTTGTCTGAGAACTTGCATCTAAAGTCAAGTTAAAATGAACTTTTCGTTACAGTTCTGTAGAGATCTATTTTTTTGAAATTGGTTAGAATGCCATTTTGAACAGTGCATTCAAACCAGTTTTCCAGAGAAAGTGTGTTACTTAAATTAACCTACCTGGGGAGACGATCATATGCTGCTTACTAAGTGGAATTTTGAATACCATAGAAAAGAGAATTATCCACATGACACAAGCGTGTTGAGTTCAAAAAACAAGATCTATTCCAGCTGAAAGGCTGTTTAACCTTGTAGTCCCCAGGTCACCAGTGTTAGAAAGAGGACTCCAGTTTTTTTAGCAGCCCTTAGTTTCATTCTTAGAATTCAGTGAGAAAAGCCAATCAGTTAGCCTTTATCTGTCTTAGGAGAGACAAGCAGAATTATAAGCAGAATGACAAACGTGCAGAAAGTTGGTGGAAGGAAATGCTTGTGAGCTCAAAAATTGAGAAAGAATTTTTCAAGTGTATTTGGAAGGGATTGAGTGTCTATAATAGATATTGCTGGGAAAATGGATGAAATCTTCCTTTATTTTTATTATTTATAACGTCTTTCAAAATCGTACTTTTTTTTGCATTTATGTACTAAACCGGTATTATTTTCCTCAAGTACGATGGTAGCCTCATGTGAACATATTTAGGGACTGACCACCGGGGTAACAAAGCTCCAAAAGTAGAAATTATTGTCTGTCGAGTCAAACTTTACTTTGGGATCTTACCTGTATTGCCGTTAGCTTGGATGGGAATTGTAAAATGATTCTCTCTATGAGCAGAAGTAGACAATTTGGCCCATCAACATTCAATGAGATGATTTGATATCTTTAACTCAACGTTTCTGCCCTTTCCCCATAACTCTTCATTTTGTTACTGATTAAAAATCTATCTATCTCAGCCTTGAATGCATTTAATGAAACAGCCTCTACAGCCCTCTGTAGTAATGAATCTCAAAGATCCACCACCTCTGACAGAAGAAATTCTTTCTTTTCCCTGTCTTAAATGGGCACCATTCACTTTGAGATTCTGAGGCCTTTGACCCTCCAGCGAGGGAAGCAATATTTCAGACAGAACAAAAACAGAAGTTGCAGGAAAAGATCGGCGGGTTTGACAGCATCTGTGAAAAATAAATTAATCAGAGTTAATGTTTGGGTCCAGTGACCCTTCCTCAGAACCAGACCTGATACACTAACTCTGATTTTTTCTTGAAAGATGTTGCCAGACCTAGTGAGGCTTTCCATGCAACTTTTAGTTTACTTCCTGATTTACAGCACCCACAATTCTTTTGGTTTTTATTTGACATGTCAGACATGGTGTCTGTAGCTGGTACTGCACCAGAATCCCATGGAAATAGAGAGTAAGAAGTTTGTGATTGGAAGGTGGTTGCAGTGTTTTAATTGTCCTTTATCAATTCATGTAGGGTGAATGCTGCTGACTGGGCCAGAATTTCTTGCCCATTTTAATTTTTCAGGCAGTTAGGAGTCAATTGCATTCTGGTGGGTCTGGAGTCACATGTAGACCAGACCAGGTAAGGACGCCAGATTTCTTTCCCTCAATGGAATGAGCAAACCAGATACATAAACAACAATGGTTACAAGTTCACCACTAAACAAGCATTTTAATGCCAGACATGTTATTTTGTTGAATTCAAATTTCATCATTTACCACGGTGTGATTTGAACCCATGTTCCCACAACATTAGCCTGAGGTTCTGGATTGTTATTCTAATAACATTAACTCCAAGCCATTGCTCTCCCTCCAGCATTGATTGAATAGAAAGTTGGGCTGCGTCTTGCGCAACTCTATCCCCTCTCAATGTCAGATTCTGCTGCCTCTGCGTGAAAGCCACACCTCAATAAGGGGACGAATAAATATACTAGGATTTGCTGGATAATTTTGAGACCGTACAGTTCCTGTTAAATCTCTGAGGCACAATTAACTGCAAGTAGGGTCGGCTACATTTGCTTTCAAGTGACTCATCCGCTTCCCCAGCTTTTGGGACTGCTGTATTGTTCCCTTTCTGCCTGCACACCGACACTTACTCTAGCCAGTCCTTTTACCACTGAGAATCCAACAGTGAGATTCCCACCTAATGCCTCCATCGTATTTCACAGCAACTGCTACATGAAATGTAAATGGTTTTCTTCAAGTTTAAACAGTTTATTTTTACTGCGGAGAACAGGCAGCTTCTGTTAGAGGAAACAACACCTGTGTCTTTCCCTCTCTTTGTTTCTGTGTCTTTTGCAACTTGTTTCCAGTTCCAACATGTTCAGTTAGCTGAGAGCCCATGAGCTTCAGTTGTGAATAAAAAAACATGGCTAAGACCAAAATGTTGTGTGTTTTGAAGAGAGACTTTGATACAGTTCTTAGAGCTAAGGGAATAAAGTGAGAACAGGGTATTGAACTGAATTATCATATTAAATGGTTGAACAGAGCTAAAGAGCAGAATGGCCTATGCCTGCTCCGATTTTCTATGTTGAAGATGCTATATAATTATCAATGGCTGCACTCATGACAAGAAGTAAAACAGCTAATAATTTGTTGAGAGTGCACGTGTAGTTTATTGCAAATGAGAGGTATTTGCTAAAGAACTTGTTATGAGCAGTGATGACATTAAAAATCAATATCAGCAAGCTAATTTAAATTAAATCACAGGAGCAGAGATTTATTGAGCTGTTGCCTAACCTTTAAAGCTCTGACAGTTCTGTGAAATTCTGCCTTGCTTCATTAGAACATGGTCTTCCGGCTGTTCAGTGGGAAGGCATTTGGCCCAGAATGGGCAGGATATAATATGTGCTGCCGTGTTGCACTTGGCAGTGGGGCTGGCTTTGTGAGGGGAGCTGGGTTCAGAGTGGAAATAATTGCATTGGCTGTGAGAGTACCCACCATCTTGATGTGTCCACCCCAATTTGGCTCATGGTGGGAGGAGACATGGATAATATTATTGCCCAGTTGGTAATTAAAGCCCTCAAATGGACAATTAATTAGTGACCACTCAATGTTTTTGAGGGCAACGGAATACAAGAGTAGGGAGGTTATGCTTCAGTTATTCAGGGCATTGGTGAGACTGCATCTGGACTACTGTGTACAGCACTGCTCATTGTATTTACAGAAGGATGCTAATGTATCAGAAGCAGTTCAGAGAAGGCTTGTTAAGCTAATACCTGGAATGAGCAGATTGCCTGATGAGGAAAGGCTAGACAGGCTGGGCCTGTATCCTTTGGAGTTTGGACAACTCAGAGTTACCTTAATTGAAACAGAGAAGACCCTGAGAGGACTTGACTGGATGGATATCAGAAAGAATATTAGCTCATCTGGAAAAATCTAGAATTAGGGAGCATAGTTTAAAAATGTGGGGGCCTCCATTTTAAGACAGAGGTGAGGGAAAAATAAATTCTCTCAGACAGTTGTGAATTTTGGGAATTCCCTTCCTCAAAAAGCAGTGGATGTAGAATCTTTAAATATTTTTAATGTGTAATTAGATGGATTCTATGTAACCAAGGGGGTAAAAAAAATTATCAGAGGAAACACTGTGTGAAGCTGGATGAACACAACGGCCAAGCAGCATCAGAGGAGCAGGAAAGCTTGACGTTTCAGGTTGGGACCCTTTTTTCTGAAGAATGGTTTCGACCCGAAATGTCAAGCTTTCCTGCTACTCTAATGCTGCTTGGCCCGCTGTGTTCATCCAGCTTCACACCGTGTTATCTCAGATTTTCCAGCATTGGCAGTTCCTACAATCTCATTATCAGTGGAAATGCAGCATTTTACAGCTGAGGTTAATATCTGACCAGCCATTATCTCATTGAATGGTAGAGCAGGCTCAAACTCTAAGAGGTATACTCCTGTTTCATGTTTGTACATGAAAGCTGCTAGGACCTGATTAGCTGATGGATTTTAATGGATGGTCCTTCCAACGTTGTGGTCCTTGATCATGAGGAAAGCTTGAATTGACCAGTTAAATGCCCTAAATCTGGGTGAGCATTCCTGAGAAGAGTTGGTACATAGTTATCTCTGGTTCTCCATCACCTTCAGTCAATCCAGTCCAATATGTTTTCAACAAAAGCAATAAAAGGGGGAAATGCTCAGCAGGTCAAGCAGCACCTGGAAAGAAGTGTTATGAATCTCTGATCGGCTGACTAATTGTGGGGGCCTCAGTGTGTTGCATAACAACATACTCGTCACCCCTAACTCTGAGTGAATCTACCAGATCATGAGCTCGTTAACAGCTGACCGGTTGTTATTTGGTCTGTCTGATGCTCAACACTGGAATCCCAATCTGACCAGTCAGAGGCTGGCAGATTCGAGATTGACAGCACACGGTGGTCTCTCAGCCCAGTGTGGTGGTAACCTGGCGCACGAGTGCGGCATGTTCGGAGCCAATAGGAGGAGGCCAGGACGATGACAGCTTCAGCAGTGGAGATGGCATCGTGGCCCAACATGGGAAAGGTGAGCAATGAGGATGTTCCCCTGGTATCTGTCATGGCAGCGTCAAGAACAGGGAGCTGTGTTTTCCCAGAGAGTGAGGCAAGTGGAGGACTCATTGAAGAATGTCAAACTTTTACCTCATTCTTTATTTTTTCTGAATTATTCTATGAATGTAATGCTTAACTTTTTAATCTTGTTTCTTTTACTACTTTGTACCTCAGTTTTTATTACCCAAGGTACCTTGGATGACACCATGTTTGGCAACACTATACACTTCTCACTGTGTTCCTGTACTTCTGTCTAAAATCTAAATCTAAATCTAAATCTAAATCTAAATCTAAATCTAAAGATCATTTGTTGAGATTGCGTTCCCAAAGTGAGAAGGAAGGTGATTTTTGCTTCTTATGACATTGGAGGAGGGTGAATGGGTTAATCGGGGGTGAGGGAGTCATGTGGGGATGGATGCAAGAGTAACGTTGGCTTTCAGAGGGCACTTTCCTACCCCCATCCACTCCTCAGATTGTAACCCCCCCCACCCCCAAATTGGGAAAAATTAAATCTTCCCCTCACCAAACCTGACAAGTTGTTCACCTGGTTTCCAGTGAAACCAGCCATGTTTCTTGGCATGGCAGGTAATTGACTCATTGAGCAGTTGCGGCCATTCAGTGGCTGTTAATTGAACTTTAAATAAAGACCGTATTTGCTAGTGAAAGGAGAAAGATCCCCCCCCCCCCCTCGGATTATCTTACCCAGACTTTAATTGGTCAAGAAGGGAAAAGGGGGCAACTAAATCTCCAGGATCAACCTATCTATTCATTTCCCCCTTTGGCTCAATCTCCTGCTACGTCATGGGAGGGTGGAGTTAATGGTGTAACTGGGAGTTCTCTCTCCCCTGATGTTGCCTGCCCTGCTGAGTATTTACCACCGTTCCTTATTCCATTTGGACTTTCAACATACACAGCCACTTGGTTTATTTTCATAACTACCTGTTTATCATGCTGGAGTCAATTGCAAATATCTTCAATCAGTTCCTGCCAAAAACAAGATGGAAACATTGAAGAATTCTACAAGTTGCATCACTCAAAAGATTGAAACTTCCCAGAAAACAGTGAAAAAGACAATCTATTCCCACAGAACAGGCATAACAAGGCAGCATCATTGTTGGAATTAACATACACGAGACTTGATTATGCACCCAGTTCAAACCAATTTGCTTTGAGGAGGTTTTATGCATATTTAATTTATTACCTAAATGAATTCATAGCACTTCAGCACAAAAAGGCTCTCCTCTACTGAGAAGCAATAAAAAAAATAAAAATGTCAATGTGATATGTAACTAATTTTGGTAGCATTTTTGTAAATCTTTATTCAAGGGTGAAAAAATACATCAGAAAATTCATTAGATACAACACTTGTTTATCCTTGAGTCACATACAAGTGGCATTTAGATGAATTGCTTTGAAATAAAGACACGGTCATGAGCTGGCATGGAGTGTCATCAATAAACAATTAGCCCTTTTATACTCCTGATAAGGACAGTGCTTTAAGAAGCTACATGGTGCTGAGTTGTAGCATTTACTTCAACCCATACCTTCAGCAATGGTTAAATTAATCTTGAAAGTCAATACAAGTCAGATAGTTTCATAACACTAAGATGAAAGGTGATGCTTTTACCTCAATTCCCAAATCATGGGGCACATAGAACATTCCTAGTTCCAGTCCTATCCCGACCCATACCCACAACTGTCTCTCCAATACTTCAATGATATCATTGGTGCTGCTTCCCTCTCTCGTCTAGAATTGGAAAACTTCATCAATTTCATCTCCAATTTCCACCCTGCCCCCACTTTCACCTGGTCTGTCTCTAATTCGTCCCTTCCCTTCTTCGACATTTCTGTTTCCATTTCTGGGGATAGACTGGCGACCAATATCCACTACAAACCCACCGACTTCCACAGCTAGCTGGACTATACATTTCACACCCCACTTCCTGTAGACTCCATCCCATTCTCTCAGTTCCTCTGTCTCTGTCGCATATGTTCAGATGAGGCTAACTTTGAAAAGGGAGCCTCCGAAATGTCCACATTCTTCTTCAACCGAGGATTCCCCAGCTCCATTGTCGATAGGGCCCTCACTCGAGTCCGAACCATCTCTCCCACTTCTGTCCTCACCCCTTCTCTTCCCTCCGACAACAGTGATAGCGTTCCCCTTACCCTCATCTACCATCCCACCAGCATCCACATCCAGAAGATCGTCAGATGCCATTTACGCCACCTCCAGCAAGATGCCACTACCAGACACATATTCCCCTCCCCTCTCTTGTCCACCTTTCACAGGGGCCTTTCCCTCTGCGACACTGTGGTCCACAATTCCTTCACCCGTGACACCTCCCCACAGCCGTACAGCACCTTCCCCTGTAACTGGCTAATGTACAACACTTGCCCATTTACCTCCTCCCTCCCCACTACCCAAGGGCCCAAATATATCTTCCCAGTGAAGCATCAATTCCAAAAATCTAGTCTACTGCATTCACTGCTCACAATGTGGTCTCCTCTACATTGGGGAAACCAAGCGTAGACTTGGCGACCGCTTCGCAGAACATCTACATTCTGCTCACAAAAAAGACCCTGAACTACCTGTTGCCTGCCACTTCAATGCAACACCTTGCTCCCTGGCCAACATCTCTGAGTCCGGCTTACTACAGTGTTCCAGTGAAGCCCAATGCAAGCTGGAGGAATAACACCTCAGTTTTCATTTGGGGACCCTACGGCCCTCCAGACTCAATACTGCGTTCAATAATTTTAGGGCCTAAACTCTCCCATGTCCCAGACCCCCGTCCAACACACCAGGCCTTGTTACCACACAGCCTGCCATTATACAATCCCTGTTGTTAGTCACTAACTGTCCCCATTAACAACTATTCACCCTCCCAGCCTGATCGTTAGCAACTCCTTTGTCTGTCCAACTGTCTTTCTCCCTCTCTGGTCTCTATCTTATTGTTTACTCCCTACTCCACCTACCTCCCTATTTTCTGCATATAAGCTGATGTTTTCCCAGCCACCATCAGTTCTGAGGAAGGGCCACCAGGCCCGAAAGGTTAACTCTGTTTTCTCCTCCACAGATGCTGCCAGACCTGCTGAGCTTTTCTAGCAACTTTGTTTTTGTTACCTAAAGGCAAGTTTATTCTACAATATTTACAGTTTTGTCATAGTCTTAATTTATCAGATGATCAGTATTTTTTCTTAGTTGTTGGATGTGTATGTCACTAGCTAGGCCAGTATTGAAAGGCCATCCCTAATTATCTTTGGGAAGCCTCTTTGAAATGCTGCAATCCTTGGAATATACTGCTGTCAGAAGATGAGTTTCAGGATTTTGACTCAGTGACACTGCTGGAATGCAGATGTAACTTCAAGTCAGAAAGCTTTGTGGCTTGCAGGGAAATCCACAGTCATGATATTCACATGTATCAGGTGCTGAGGTCAGGTATCAGGTCCTGATCAAGGGACAAGGGTTTGCAAGGTGCTGTCAAAGGAGTGTTGATGAGTCACTGCAGGGAATCTGTTAGTGGCACACACTGCTGTCACTATGTTTCTCTGGTGGAAGGAATGTACACTGAATGTTCCTATCAAGTCCTGGATGGTGTCAAGCCTGGTGAGTGTTGTCGGAGCTGCACTGATCTAGGCAAGGGAAGAGTATTCCATTACACTCTTTAATTCTGCCTTGTAGATGGTGGACAAGAGGTGAATTACTCTCAGCCTCTGGACTTCTCTTGTAACCACAGTCCGGTTCAGTTTCTACTCAATGGTAACCCCTAGGATGTTGAACGTGGTGGATGCAGTGATGGGGAATGTCATTAAATATCAAGAAGTTTTGGTTAGATTCTCTTTTGTTTGAGATGATCATTGCCTGTGGGGAGCAAATGTGATTTTCCACTTGATAGCCCAGCCTGGGATATCATGTTGATCTCTGCAAGCTTTGAGCATTAATAGAATCCCTACAGTGTGGAAACAGGCTCTTCGGCCCAACAAGTCCACACCAACCCTCAGAACATCACACCCAGACCACCTAATCTGCACATCCCTGAATGCTACGGGCAATTTAGCATGGCCAATCCACCTAACCTGCGTACCTTTACACTGTGGGAAGAAACTGGAAGAAATCCATGTAGACACAGGGAGAATGTGCAAACTCCACACAGTCTTCACTCAATTACCTGAGGCTGTGAATTGAACCCAGGTCCTTGGCACCTTCAGGCAGCAGTGCTAGCCACCATATTGCCCATTTGCCAAAGGTCCCAGAAAGACATAAACTCACGACCCCTTGTTTACAAGGCCACTGCTCTAACCACTGAGCTATGGCACCAGACCATGAACTGCTTTAGTTTCTGAGAATTCACGAATGGTGCTAAACATTGTGCAAACATCAGCCAACATCTCCACATCTGGCTTTAAATGGTTGTGAGGTCATTGATGAAGCAGCTGAAGATGGTTTGGCTTTGGACACTACCCTGAGGAAGTGGACTCCTCCAGCGTAGTGGTAGTGTTCCTTAGTCTGGAACGGGAGGTCTAAGTTCAAGACTCCCATCTCCAGAGGTTTGTGATAACATAACTGAACAGGTTAATTGGGAATCTTACGCTCCAGCTATACTAAAGCTTGGTTCGGCCACATCTGGAGTATTGCGTTCAGTTCTGGTCGCCTCATTACAGGAAAGATGTGGAAGCATTGGAAAAGGTGCAGAGAAGATTTACCAGGATGCTGCCTGGAATGGAGGGAAGGTCTCATGAGGAAAGGTTGAGAGAGCTAGGGTTTTTTCTCTTTAGAACAATGAAGGATGAGAGGTGACTTGATAGAGGTGTACAAAATGATCAGAGGTATGGATAGTGGACAGCCAGAGACTTTTTCCTAGGGTGGAGATTGCTATTACCAGGGGGCACCGTTTTAAAGTGAGTGGAGGTAGATATAGGGGAGACGTCAGAGGTAGGTTCTTTACTCAGAGAGTGGGAGGGAGGTCAAATGCATTGCTAAAGTATTGGAGTTGGCCTCATTAGAGTCATTTAAGCGGCTATTAGACAGGCATATGGAGGGTAGTGTAAGGAAGGGGTGGAGGTTAGATAGACCTCAGATTTAGGACATACGTTTGGCAAAACATTGTGGGCTGAAGGGCCTGTACTGTGCTGTACTGTTCTATGTACTATGTTCTAAACTCCTGCTGAGAAGTGCCGGGACTGAGATTACTGACCTCTAATAAACACAACCATTGTCCATTGGCTGGTGCCTCAGTAGAATTCTGACCTAATTCCCTATTGTTCCTCGATGCCACGCTCAGTCAGATGCAGCTTTGATGTGAAAGGCTTTCAATCTGACCTCACCTCTGGACTTTGGGTTCTTTGTCCATGTTTGAACCAAGGTTGTAATAAGGTCATAGAGTCATAGAGATGTGCAGAACAGAAACAGACTCTTCGGTCCAATTCGTCCATGCCAACCAGATATCCTCTATAAATCTCGTCCCATTTGCCAGTATTTGTCCCATATCCCTCCAAGCCTGTCTCACTCATAAACCCATCCAGCTGTCTTTTAAATGTTGTAATTGTACCAGTCTCCACCACTTCCTCTGGCAGCTCATTCCATATGCATGAACTGCTTCAGTATCTGAGAACTCACGAATGGTGCTAAACTTTGTGCAAACATCTGCTAACATCTCCTCATCTGGATGTAAAAGTTACCCCTTAGGTCCCTTTTGTATCTTTTCCCTCTTACCTTAAACCTATGCCCTCTCATTTCCAACTTCCCCACACCAGGGAAAAATATTGCCTATGCACCCTATCTAGGATTTTATAAACCTCTGTAAGGTCACCCCTCAGTCCCTGACACTCCAGAGAAAATAGCTGCAGCCTATTCAGCCTCTCCCTTTAGCTCAAGCCATCCAACCCCAGCAATTTCCTCATAATTATTTTCTGAACCCTTTCTAGTTCCACAACATCCTTCATATGGGAGGGAAACCAGTATTGCACACTATACTCCAAAAGTGGCCAAACCAACATACTGTACAGCCACAACATGACCTCCCATTACCTATACTCAATGCACTGACCAATAAAGGCAAGCATACCAAATGCCTTCTTCATTATTATATCTACCTGCAAATTCACTTTCAAGGAACTATGACCCTACACTCTAAGGCCATGAGCAGAGTGGCCTTGGCAGAACCTAAACTGGGCATCAGAGAGCAGGTTCTTGCTGAACAATACCTCCTGGATAGTACTTAACTGTTAAATATGATAAGTCGAGCGCATGGTTTTATTTGTCCTGCTTTGGCAAGCTCTCCTGGCCCTGCTCAAGATGGCTATTCGTGGGTCCAAGGGAGAGGCAAATGTGATGGCTGGTGCGGGGTAGGTTTCACTCAATGCAACTACACGCCCCTCTTCTGTGGTTACATCAAAATGCCAATACATCATCAAAGGAAAATATTTGTGTGTCCTGGGGCTGAAGATGTACAAGTGCCTGCAATTTACAAAATTGCAAACAATTGCTCAACAGTAATTCGGCTCATTAGCAAAAGACCTATTTATATCATTTACTACGGAGATTACTAATTATGTTGAGAGGGTGAAGTAAAGTAAGGTGGGAAAAGGCTTGCATCAAGCATAAACACCAGCTTGCAGCATTTCCTGGTCTGTTCTTCTGCTGCAAAATTGGTGCAATTAGTGGGAGTGAAGAGAACAGATGAGGTTAACAGCTTAACATCACAATGCCGCTGCAGTGCTCTGTGACTATAAACAACTGTATGACAGATCATTCAATTGTAGCAATTACGTCACCACTCGATGCCAGACTTCTAAAACAATGTGACAAAACTCTCAACATGTTGAAATGTGAAGTGTTTAATGTTTCATCAAAAAAGTGAGACTCAATTTGCAATGAACTGTTGTGATTCTTCCTTTGCATTGCATTACATTTATAACATGCAGAGCAATGAAAGCAGATCCATTGGAACTGGTGGTTGAACATCTCCTGAAATTGTTGATCTGCATCATGATCAACAACCATATATTCAAGTCTGGCGTTAAAGACAGTCAGATTGATCTTGTCATGATGCCCGAGTTCTAAATGCAAGAGCAAGTCTTCTTCACCTTGGTCAAGGGTGGCACTTGAAATGGAGGGGGGACAAAGGGTCCTCCAAGGCTTCCTTCAAGAAATGCAGCATTGATGACAATGTGTGGGAGATCTTCATTCTGAAGACACTGACTTAGAGGAAACTCTTACATAAAGGGACACTATCCTTTGAGAATACCTGCTGTCAAGAGGAAGTATGGAAAAGGAACTGGAGAAAGGAATGCCAATGATCTCAAGGCCAAGGACCAACTTCGCCTCCCAGAAACACATGCCAAATGTTTGGATGGAGATGTAGGAACAGGCTGATCAAATACTCAAGAACCCACAGTACCCATGGCCAGTGACACAGAATTTATTGAGTGGAGAATCATATTTGTTTGCGAGAGATTCTCACAATGATGACAAGAGGGAAGCCACTTGGAAACTGCCTTGGGACTGTACTACCTCATGCCATTGGATCAAAATCTTCCAAACACCACTGTGCATGCAGCCACACCACGTTGTTTGAAATCATTCAAGACAGTGGCTCACCAGCACTTTCTCAACAACAATGAGGGATGAGTGCCCTTACCTCCTGGCTGAATTTAGATCAGATGTAAATCATGAAAGATATAAAACCATTATGGGCAGGGTAGTTTGTTTATTTAGTGGAATGTGGGCATTGCTGCCTGGACAAGCATTTATTGCCTGTTCTTTGAGAAGGTGGTGGTGAGTTGCCTTCTTGAACCGTTGCAGTCCACATTGGAAGAAATGAATTCCATTGTCAAAAGGGTTGAGAGTAACAATTTAAGGTGACTGTTGTAAAATGCGAGAGGCCTTATGGTTTGAAGATTATATTTAATGCACAAGTGTTCATCTGCACTACACAGCCTGAGAGTATGGCGGAGGCTGGACCAACCAGAATGTTCAGAAAGAAATTGGGTCTTTGGCAGAATTACAGGGAACTAGTGGGGCAGTGGGTTGAGTTATGTTGCTCTTGAACAGCCTCTTTCTGCACAATGACTGTGCTATGGTTTTTCAATTCTGTAAAATGAGTACTACTTTGATTTCAGCTGCTTCAGAAAATCCCACAGTTAAAAAAGACCTACCTGACATTTTTTCATCAAGATAAATGATCCAATATCATAAACTATCATTGCTGAAACAAATCTGAAATAGCTTGCTCTAACATGTTGGGTCTGAGATGGACACCGATACAAAATGGATCACAACATGATTCAAGTCAGAAAGCTTTTTTTGACGACAACTCAATTACAATATCCACGACTTTAAGTTTCCTAAACAAAGCCAGAAGGATTCACAAGTTGAAACTTTCTTTCAGTATCTCTTTCTCTCTCTCTGTCTGGTCTCAACATCTAGTAAAGACTGTAAAATCTTGAAAACAGTGTGTGCAAAAATAGAAATTAAGAGTAGGAGTGGGCCATTCGGCCCCTCAAACCCCATCCACCATTGGAGAAGATCATGGCTAATCTGATTGCGGGCACATTTCTATCTGAACCCTCAATACTCTTTCATTCTCCTGTCAATCAAGAACCATTTTCCTCTGCCTTAAAAATGATGCTGTATCTGACCTCTCTGGAAATTTCATAGATGCACAACCTTCTGGAAGGAAGAATTCTTCTTTGTCTCCATCTTGAATAGAAATTTTTAATCTGCGTCCCTAATTCCAGTCTTTTCTGCAAGGAGAAGCATAATTTCAATATCCACTTTTTGAAAGTCTTATATATCTGAATTTAAAAAAATATTTTATATTTCGGAACTCCAATGGATCGATGCGCAGCCTAACCAAACTTCCACATGTAAGATAACCTGTGCATCCTGGATGAGGTAGCACTAAAGTCAAGGACTTGATCTTGTGTAAATGTGGCTTAGAAAGGGTGGACGCTGGGAAGTTGTTTCCGTTAGGCGGGGAGACTAGGACCCATGGGCACAGCCTTAGAATTAGAGGGGGTAAATTTAAAACAGAAATGAGGAGACATATGGAGCACAGTGGAGGCTAGGACGTTAAATGTCTTCAAGGCAGAGATTGATAAATTCTTGATCTCACAAGAAATCAAGGGCTATGGGGAGAGTGCAGGGAAGTGGAGTTGAAATGCCCATCAGCCATGATTTAAATGGCAGAGTGGACTTGATGGGCCGAATGGCCTTACTTCCACTCCTATGTCTCATGGTCTAAATACAGGATGACTTGTTGATGGGATGCCAACTTCTCTGGAGTCATTCCAGAGGCAAGCTAGGTTTCAAAAGGTAATACTGAACTATGAAAACATAGAAGCAGAGATGAATAATGTATAGGAAAAGGCTGTGCTGAGCATGCTCAACTATCCACCCATCCTAATTCCCTTTCCATCACCTAATCAATCACCTCACAGGATCCAGCACAGTAGTGGTTTCACATACCTTCACTTCAACCTCCTCAATCCCCAAACCTGCCTCACTCATAGTCTTTCTATTCATGATCATGGACAAAATCAGAAAACCCAATCATCATGGATATGACCATCTCCTGAAGCAAAGTGTCCCAGTAGCATGCACCCTCCTTAATGTATCTCACAACCTCTGAGCAGAAGGTCATCCAACCACAAAACCTCACTGTAAACATATTTGACCTGAATCACACCAGTGTTCATGAGCTCCCACATTCTGTAGCTGCTGTGCATCACCTTGCAACATTTTAATTGATTCATTATTTTTCTGATTAAATGTAAATTTTAATTAATGTCTCTAATCCTTTTGTGATTATATTCTTGATATTTTGATAACTCTTTTCAGCCTGTTTGAAATTATTTTCTTAATTTAAATAGCAAATACTCACCAACAAATAACTTAAACTGTGACTTCATGCCTCAATCTTTATAATACTACCCTGACAGCAGCTCCAGGTTACAGTAAACAGCTCAATCTGTTCTTAACAACTCTCCGAGATTCCTGTCGTCTCTCACTGTGAATTGTAACTGCTCATATTCTCGGTAGCTCTCTCTATCAAGGCCAAAGGTATATCACAGAGAAACAAAGGAAGGAATGTCACATCTGCCTTAAATAGAAATCACACCTTTGCTTAATCTGTAACTACTCTGAGTTAGTGTTGATGAAATTAGGTAAATAGGGTAATATATTCCAACATGAAGGGATTAGAATATTTAGAAGGTACTATGTGAAAGATGAATAATTCTCATTCTACCCCAGCTCCCTGTCTGCATTATGTTATAATTATCTATTCGCTGAACTAACATAACTAATATCTGAATCGTGGAGGAGAAAATGTTTGGAAGGAAGCGAAGCGGAGGATTGTTTTCACAAGTTGGTGTGCCAGTAACTAGGGGTCACAATTTTAAGATTGTCAGCAAAAGAGCTAGGAGTGAGTTGAGGAGAAACTTTACTCAGAGAGTTGCTCAGATTTGGAATAGTCTGCCTGGGTGAATGGTGGAATTCATTCCAGAGGCAGTTTCAAAAGCTAGCTGGACTTATATTTGAAAGCAATGAAGTTAAGAGGGTTACAGAGGTAGGGCTGGAGAATGGGACTAGTTGGGTATTTCTTTCAGGAGCTGATATAGGCATGATGGGTTGAATGGCCTCTTTTTGTACTATTAAGTTCTATCATTGCTGGAGCTGTATGGGATGGTTTAAATAACTTTGGCGGGGGCTGGGGAGCCGGATTGATAATTCAGAGGATGAGGTATTCGGCCTTCCAACAGACACAACAGGGAGTGAGGTTGTTTATAAAGAAATGTGGTTGATGGAACATAATTGTGGACACCGAGATGGTTTGAGGTGTGTTTACTTCAATGCTAGAAGTATCAGAAATAAAGCGGATGAACTTAGAGCATGAGTCGGCATTTGGAACTACAATGTTGTGGCCATTACAGAAACTTGGGTAACTCAGGGACAGGAATGGTTGTTGGAAGTTCCAGGGTTTAGATGCTTTAAAAGAAATAGGGAGAGTGGATAAAGAGGCAGGGGAGTGGCATTGCTAGTCAGGGCTAGTATAGCAGCTACTGAAAGGCAGTTCCAGAATGATATATCTACAGAGTCAGTTTGCGTTAAGGTCAGGAACAAGAAAGGAGCAGTCACTTTGTTGTTTTTTTTTACAGACCCCTAATAGTTGCAGAGAAGTAGAGGAGCAGATTGGGAGGCAGATACTGTAAAGGTGCAGAAGTCACAGGGTTGTAGTCATGGGTGACTTCAACTTTCCAAATATTGATTAGAAACATTTTAGTTGCAATAGTTTAGATGGAGCGGGTTTTGTCCAGTGCATTAGGAAGGATTCCTGACCCAATATGCAGATAGACCAACACGAAGAGAGGCCACTTTGGATTTGGTGCTTGGCAACGAATTGGGCCAAGTGTTAGACCTGTTGGGAGAGAGCATTTTGGCGATAGCGATCATAACTCTGTTTCTTTCATGATAGTCATGGATAAGGATAGGTACATACTGCAGGATAAAGTTTATAATTGGGGGAAGGGTAATTACAATTCAGTTAGGCAAGAACTGAGTAACATAAATTGGGAGCAGATGTTGTCACAGAAATACACCACAGAAATGTGGAGATTATTTAAGGAATGCATACTGCATGTGCTCGATATGTTTGTCCCTAGCAGGCAGAGAAGATGCGGTGAGTGAAGGAGCTATGGTTCTTGAGAGAGAGTTTGAACGACTGGTTAAGAGGAAGAAGGAGGCTGATATAAGGTTCAGGTAAAGAGGAGTAGAAAAAAGCTCTAGAGGGATACAAGTTATCCAGGAAGGAGCTGAAAAAAGGGCTTAGGAGAGCCAAAGGGGGCATGAGAAAACTTTGGCGGATAGGATCAAGGAAAACTCTAAGGCTTTTTACACGTATGTGCCGAACAAGAGGATAACCAGAGAAAGAGTAGGGCCAATCAAGGGTTGTAAAGGGAATTTATGCACAGAGCCTAAAGAGATAGGAAAGGTCCTTAATGAATACTTTTCTTCAGTATTCACAACTGAGAGGGACCTAGTTGTAGAGGAGGACGTTGTGAAACGGGCAGGTAGGCCGGAGGAGGTTGATATTAGTGAAGAAGATGTGCTAGGAATTCTCAGGGAGTTGAAGACAGATAAGTCCCCTGGGCCTGATGGGATTTATCCAAGGATTCTATGGGGAGTAAGAGACAAGATTACAGGGCCTTTGGCGATGATCTCTTCATCCACACTGTCCATGGGTATAGTGCTAGAAGATTGGAAAGAGGCAAATTTCATTCCCTTGCTCAAAAAAGGGAACAGGGATAACCCCGGAAATTACAGGCCAGTTAGTCTTACGTCAGTGGTGCGTGAATTATTGGAAAGGGCTCTGAGAGATAGAATTTATGGTCACTTGAAAAGGCACAGTTTAATTCATGATAGTCAGCATGGATTTGTGATGGGTAGATCATGCCTCACAAACCTTACTGGATTCTTTGAGGAGGTGTTCAAACATGTGGATGAAGGTGGAGTAGTGGATGTGGTATACATGGATTTAAGTAAGGTGTTTGATAAGCTTCCCCATGGTAGGCTCATGCAGAAGATAAGCAGGCATGGGATAGGGGGAAATGTGGCAGATTGGATTCAGAATTGGCTGACCCTTACAAAACAAAGGGTGGTAGTGGATGGAAAATATTCAACATGGTGCTCAGTTTTGAGTGGTGTACCACAAGGATCTGTTCTGAATCCTCTTCTATTTGCGATTTTTGTAAATGATTTGATGTAGGAGTGGAAGAGTGGATTCACAAGTTCGCAGACGATACGGAGGTGGGTCGAGTTGTGGTTAGTGTGGAGGGCTGTTCTCGGTTACAAAGGGACATTGATAGGATGTAGGTCTGGGCTGAGAAGTGGCAGATGGAGTTTAACCGTGAAAAGTGTGATGTGATTCATTTTAGAAGGACAAACTTGAAAGCAGAATATAGGGTTAATGAAAAGATTCTTGGCAGTGTGAAGGAGGAGGGATCTTGGGGTTCAATGTTCACAGTTCCCTGAAAGCTGCCACTCAAGTGGATAGAGTTGTTAAGAAGGCACATGGTGTGCTAGCTTTCATTAGCAGAGGGACTGAGGTCAAGAGCTGTGAAATTATGCTCCAGCTGTAGAAAAGCCTGTTTCGGGCACATCTGGAGTATTGTGTCCAGTTCTGGTCATCTCATTACAGGAAAGATGCGGAGGCGTTGGAAAAGGTGTAGAGGATACTTACCAGGATGTTGCCTGGAATGGAGGGAAGGTCTTACAAGGAACGGTTGAGAGAGCTAGGGCTTTTCTCTTTAGATTAGATTAGATTAGATTCCCTACAGTGTGGAAACAGGCCCTTCGGGCCAACAAGTCCGCACCGCCCCTTGGAATATCCCACCCAGACCTGTCCCCCTATAACCCACACACCTCCTTAACACTTCCAACAATTTAGCATGGCCGATCCACCTAGCCTGCACATCTTTGGGCTGTAGGAGGAAACCGGAGCACCCGAAGGAAACCCACGCAGACACGGGGAGAATGTGCGAACTCCACTCAAGGTGTCGCCCAAAAGTGGATTTGAACCCAGGTCCCTGGACCTGTGAGACTGCAGTGCTAACCACTGAGCCACCTTGCTGCCAAAGGATGAGAGGTGACTTGAGAGAGGTGTACAAAATGATCAGAGGTATAGATAACGAAGTGTGGAGCTGGATGAACACAGCAGGCCGAGCAGCACCTTAGGAGCACAAAAGCTGACGTTTCGGGCCGAGATCCTTCATCAGAGAGGGGCAGGTGGACCGAAGATGGATAGAGGAGAAGATAGGTGGAGAGGAGAGTATAGGTGGGCAGGTCGGGAGGGAATAGGTCAGTCCGAGGAGGGCGAACAGGTCAAGGGGGCAGGATGAGGTTAGTAGGCAGGAAATGGAGATGCACTTGAGTTGGGAGGAGGGGATAGGTGAGAGGAGAGGTATAGATAGAATGGACAGCCAGAGACATTTTCCTAGGGTGGAGGTAGCTGTTACGAGGGTGCATAGTTTTAGTAAGTGGAGGTAGATATACGGGAGGCATCAGAAGCAGGTTCTTTACTCAGAGAGTGGTAGGGGCGTGGAGTGCATTGTCAGAGAGGGTAGGGGAGTCAGCCTCATTTGGGGCATTTAAAGCTATTAGATAGGCATATGGATGATAGTATAAGGTAGGGGTGGAGTTGGATGGACCTTAAGTTAAGGGTAAAAGTTTGGGTAAAACAATATGGTCAGCTGAAGGGCCTGTACTGTGCTGTACAGTTCTATGTTCTATGATTCTATAAATGATTGAGAAGCTGGATAAAAGTAGCAGGCAAAGCCACAATAAAATGTAACCTGGAGCAAACGCTGGAGCTCAAGTAGCACATTTAGGGTCAGAGTCATAGAGGTCTACATCACATAAAAAGCCATTACATCCATGCTGGTCAAAATACAGCAATCTAGCTATTCCATTCGCATATTCAAGCAGTTGGCCCATAACCTTGTATGCCTTAACTTTCTATTTCTGCTTCTACTTTTGTTCTCATCAACAAACATTATTAAAGATTTTATTTTTCATCTAATGCAAATATTTTGAAACTTGGGCCAATTTTCATGTATAGAGAAAGGTCTCAAGGGAAAAATTGGTTTGAAGGTCTTAATGCTGGTTTCAAATTAAAATGCTGAGCAATTTGGAGGACAGCGCTGAATGTAGAAGGTGTCATGTCAGATTATGAGAGGGAAGTGGGGTTTTAATAGTGACAATATAGTCAGTACAGTGTCTTTGCTATTTAATGAAGTCTAATAGTTATTTAAAATGACATGTGATTGAGTAATGTTTACTTCGGGACAGTGATGTCACACATCTACATCTCCGTCCCTTTGTTCGAAAGCAAACCCAGCAAAATTTTACATAACCAGCATCAATTCTAACACATTTTCTCATGACTATTTTGTTCGAGGCATTCAGCTTTTGCCCTAAGTTCAGCAATTATAGCCAGGACCATGATTGTATATGAGCTAGGCAAACTGACTAACTGGCTTCTTTCAAGCAGAAAAGATATGGATCAAACTAGTTGGACAATAATAAAGTCTGTGTTAATTTGACAGCATAACTGTAGTACAAAGTATTGCCAAAAAATGTCATTCTTCATTGACCCTGGTATGAAGTTTTGGATGTTGCTGTGGTAATGCTTAGCATTTTCATTGCAATTCCTTTCAGTTAGAAAGACTAACACTTCCATCTGACAAATAATGTGAAGAAATTTAGACTACTGCACAATATCCTTCAGTACCAATTCTAGGCCACCAGGTTCTTTTTTAAAAAGGCCTGTTGTGCATCAGCAGTTTTACCTTGTCACTGCGAAGGCCCATTACAAATGCAATGTTTTCAGTAAAAGTTGCATGAGCCAGTTGTTGTCAAACACACAAAACAGAACGTCTGACCAAGGAAAAGTCTATTCATCTTTGCTGGCAAGGATTGCCCACTTGTTGGCTGTATTCATAGCGTCATTGAATCATAGAGTTATATAGCACGGAAATAGACCCTTCAGTCCAACTGATCCACACTGACCAGGTATCCCAATCTGAACTAATCCTATTTGCCGGCATTTGGACCATATCCTCTAAACTCTTCTCATTTATATATCCAGCCAGATGCCTTTAAATGCTGTAATTGTACTCACCTCCAAGCTTGCTTTGTCTGTTCATTCCATACAGACACCACCCTTCGTGTGAAAAAAGTTACCCATCAGGTCCTTTTTAATTCTTTGACCTCTCACTTTAAACATATAGCCTCTAGTTTTGAACTCCCCAAACTCTCAGAAAAAGACATTGGCCTATATACCCTACCCATGCCCTTCATACTTCTGTAAACTTCTGTAAGATCACCTCTCATTCTCCAACAGTCCAGGGAAAGAATTCCCAGCCTCTCCCCTTGGCCAAACTCTCCAGTCCAGGAACGTTCTTATAAATCTTTTCTGTACCCTCTCAAGTTTAGCAACATTCTTCCCAAAGAAGGGTGGCCAGAATTGTACACAGTATTGCAAGAGAGGCCTTACCAATGTCCCATACAGCCACAACATGATGTCTTAGCTCCTATCCACAATGCACTGACCAATACAGGCACATGCACCAAACACCTTCAGACGAACCTGTTACCCTCCACTCTACTTCCAAGGAACTATGTCCCCACGTCTCTAGATCTCACTGTTCAGCAACACTCCCTGAGGGTCTACCATTAACTGTATCAGCCCTGCCCTGATTGGTCTTACCAAAATACAGCACATAGCATTTATCTAAATTAAACACTATCTGCCAATCCTCAGCCCATTGACTCATCTAATCAAAATCCTGCTTCACTCTGAGATAATCTTCTTCACTGTCCATTACACCATCTATTTTGGTGTCATCAGCAAACTTACTAACTCTACTTCCTATATTCACATCCAAACCATTTTTTATAAATGATGATAACATTATGTGGCCACCTTGATATGCCCTTATTTGAATGAATGGTGACTAATTTATGTTCCTGTCATCCTCCAAAGCTATCCAGGTCCAACTGCAGCTAGGCCTGGAAAAGATTCAGGGTTGGACTGAAATATGACAAAAAAACATGCATGCCACACAAATGCCAGGCAGTGACCATCTCCAGTAAGAGACCATCCCTTGACATTCTGTGGCATTACTATCATTAAATCTCCCATTATTAACATCCTGGGGTTTACCATGAATCAGGAACTGAGTTGCACTAGGCATAAAAAATACTTTTTAAATGTCAGAGGCAAGGAATACTGCAGCAAATAACTCACCTTCTGACTCCCCAAAGCTTGCCCACCATCTACAAGGCACAACTCAGGCACGTGACTAAATACTGTCCACTTTCTTGGATAGGTGCAGCTCCAACAACACTCAAGAAGCTTGAAACCATTCAGGATAAAGCAGCCCACTTAACTGGCACTGCATCCACAAACATCTCCTCCCTCCACCGAAAATGCTCAGCTGCAGCAGTGTACTCTCTACGAGATGCGCTGCAGAAATTCACCAAATATCTACAAATATCACCTTCTAAATCCATGACTGATTCTATTTAGAAGAACAAGTTCAGCAGGTACATGGGAATACTACTAACTGCAAGTTCCTGACTGAGCTACATACCACCTTGCCTTGGAATGATAGCAATGTTTCTTCAGTGTTGCTAGATCAAAATCTTGCAACTCTCTCCCGAAAGGTATTGGAGGTGTAACTACAGCACATGGACCACAACTGTTTAAGAAGGCAGATCATCACCATCTACTCAAGACTAACTTGAGAAGGGTAGCAAATGCTGGCTCAGCCAGGACTGAACAAAAAGAGGATCTACTGAGATAAAATGTGCTTTTTTTTAACAAAAAATTATAACTCTTTGGATCTCCAAAACATGTGCCTGGTGTGTTTTTCCTCACCATTTTTATGCAGTCAAGGGAAAATCAAGACAAGTTGCAGTGAGACCTGGCTGTCAATCATCTTCTTAGTCCTGTCTCACCACTCAATAAGATTTTGACTCATTAACCTCAACTCCACATGGTGTCCAAAAGTGTAATAACCTCTGCCTCAAATGTGATCATTAACTGATAATCCACAGCTCTCTGTGGTAGAGAACTTCAAAGATTCACGGTTTATTGATTGAAGAAATCTCTCCGACTGCAGTCCTAAATTCCTTTAGAGCTGACCCCCTTATTCTGAGACTATGACCCCAAGTGCTAAATATTCACGTAATCCACAAAGATAA
This sequence comes from Stegostoma tigrinum, assembly GCF_030684315.1. NCBI lineage: Eukaryota > Metazoa > Chordata > Chondrichthyes > Orectolobiformes > Stegostomatidae > Stegostoma > Stegostoma tigrinum. Next base: position 3,696,328 of record NC_081355.1, read on the forward strand.
GTCTAAATGTTTCATTGAAAACGCCCCTTCTTTTTAAAATAAAACTGACAGGAATGAAGGAGTTAATTTCCGAACAATAAGCTTCACCTTCTCGAATACATATTAGATATGGTGCACAGCTGTTTTTTGAGCTTTTAAGTGAATGGATTAAAACAAAATATTGCACAGCACACAAGTATTGCCATAACTCAATCCCAAAGGGCAAAGTCTACTATTGGGACTGATTAAATCAGAGTATTACCTTTCATATGTTGAGTCCTTTAGGAACACTCTCTGTCCCACTAGATATATTTTAATAGTTTCCTGACTGACCCTTATACTGCTTTTTGTTCACCTCTGATCATCTTTTTACTCTTCACACACAGCCTTTTAAAACATCTGGATCCAAAAGGCTGGTCTATTACAGAAGGAAGAAACATCAATGTTTGATTTTGGCAGAATATCTAAATCCAATTCTTCGCTGATCCCATGCAGAGAGGAAGATGAAGATCCAATGGTATCTATATAGCTTCTTATATAGAAGTATACTGGCATTGTTTGCTGAAGAAAAAATACAGCTGTCACAGAGTTTTAGCAAGCTGTGTGAAAGGGTCTGTGAGGCTTGTGTAGCATCTTTTGTCCAAGATTAGCAACATGATTGAGAAACGGTGGCTACGTTGCAGACAAATGTAGTAAAACAGAAATGCCTTTAAGAGTGGTAAGATGGTAAGGTGGCAGAGGAGGAGGGCTTCTGAGCCTGGTGCTCATCCACTTTGCTTTTTGTTTCTTTTCCTTCTTTTTTCTCCTTTTTTTGTCTTATTTTGCTTCCCTCTTATTGAAGAGGCCGATCATAACAATGGCATCGGCGGGGGGTAGACCCAGTTTTGAGTCAGGGTGGCAGCTTCGGAGAGAATTTGGGTCCCCAGTGACTTCTGCATTGTCCTAGCACCGACTGGTGGTGTGGCTGTGGTGGAGGCGGGTTTAGGTTCCTGACAGCGTCTGCGTCCAGTGCAGGTTCGTGCAAGTGGTGACGGAGACAAATTTGGGGTCACTAGGAGACCCTGTGGTATCGGCAATGGTTGCACCACAGTGAGGTAGGCCCAAAGCGGCCATATGGCAGCGGTGAAGTTGAGTTTACGCCAGAGCGATACCCAACGGCATCAATGACATCTACATTGGTGACGTCCAGCGAGGGCTTAAAGTGCTGAGCGCATCAGGGGAGTCAAAATGGCATCGATGAGTGATGTCATTCATTGTAGTGGTGATGTCACAGAGACAGGGTCTCATGCCCTGGCACCATGCCCAGGGCCCATGGCAGGGCACTTAACATGAAGGCCTGTAAAATTGAACACTTTTATTTATTTCTTTATTCTCCTGCATTTATAGTCCATGTTTTGTTTATTTTTCGGTGTATTAAGATGGCACTGGACACTGGTAACACTGTGCAACACTTTTCACTTTTTTTTTAACAAAATACACTTGACAATAAATAAATCAAGAGCATGAGCAAACATGAAAGGTGGAACCCAGCCTTGTAATGGGACTCAGGTATAAATTCAAAGCAACATTAATATTCATAAATGGGCAGAAAGCAAGGCTTCAATTAGCCTAGTGTAACTGGTCTGTATGCTGCAAACACTTATGGTTATTTTGTACTGGGCATGAAACAAAGAAACAAAGAAACCTACAGCACAGGAACAGGCCCTTCGGCCCTCCAAGCCTGCGCCGATCAAGATCCTCTGTCTAACCTGTCATCTATTTTCTAATGGTCTGTGCCCATTTGCTCCCTGCCCATCCATGTACCTGTCCAAATATATCTTAAAAGACGCTAACATGTCTACGTCTACCACCTCCGCTGGCAATGTGTTCCAGGCACCCACCACCCTCTGTGTAAAGAACTTTCCACACATATCTCCCTTAAACTTTCCTCCTCTCACTTTGAACTCATGACCCCTAGTAATTGAGTCCCCACTCTGGGAAAAAGCTTTTTGCTATCCACCCTGTCTATACCCCTCATGATTTTGTAGACCTCAATCAGGTCCCCCCTCAATCTCCGTCTTTCTAATGATAATAATCTATTCAACCTCTCTTCATAGCTAGCACCCTCCATACCAGGCAACATCCTGGTGAACCTCCTCTGCACCCTCTCCAAAGCATCCATATCCTTTTGGTAATGTGGCGACCAGAACTGTACACAGTACTCCAAATGTGGCCGAACCGAAGTCCTATACAACTGCAACATGACCTGCCAACTCTTGTACTCAATACTCCGCCCAATGAAGGAAAGCATGCCATTTGCCTTCTTGACCACCCTATTGACCTGCGTTGTCACCTTCAGGGAACAATGGACCTGAACACCCAGATCTCTCTGTTCATCAATTTTCCCTAGGACTTTTCCATTTACTGTATAGTTCGCCCTTGAATTTGATCTTCCAAAATGCATCACCTCGCGTTTGGCCATTTGAGCTCTGCTTGTGAATGACTCTCTGTAATCTTTAAGGTTCCATGTTGAAGGGGGGCTGGTTTCTGGTGTCATACAAGACTCCAGCACATTTGGCCCATTGCGTCGACAGTGACCCTCCGAACAACATCCCACCCCTACCCACCATCCTATCCTTTCCCTACAACTCTGCATTTCTCATGGCCAGCCCATCCTAACCTAGTCATCTTCAGACTGTGGGAGGAAGCCAGAGCATTCAGCAGAAACCCACACAGACACAGGGACAATGTGCAAACTCCACAGAGACAGTCGCCCGAGGGTGGAATCAAACCTGGTTCCCTGGCGATGTGAGGCAGCAGTGCTAACTATTGAGCCCGGTGCTGCCCCTATAACAGCCAGGAGATCACTGAAATACAAAGAATATTATTATTTATGAATCTGTCTTGTTTTCTTTCTCCACATTTATTTAGTTTTAAACGTTTAGATTATAAATACCTGCCAATTGTACCATTACTATGAATGAAACCCCAAGTGTACGATAAAATAACTGCTCCAAGCTTATAATTGCCAGCCTTTAACCTTGAGCAAAATATACAAATTTTATTGCTCTTTATATCCACATTATATTCAGTAACTTTCCTGTAATTTGTTTTTTTAAATAAAATTGACAGATATTTAATTTTAGATTTTGTTTTAAACAATGCTGATTTTCTGGAGGTCCTGAATGATAGATTGTGGAAACAGGGTGTCTAGCTTTACAATCCAGAGCTCCAGTCTAACTAGCTGGAAATATCAATAACTTTAATAAACATATCTGGAATTAAAAGCTGCTATCAATTATTACAACAATAAAACTATTAGATTGTCATCATATTCCAACACACTCACTTGTGTCCTTTAGAGAAGGAAATTTGCTGTCCATATATAGTTGAATTTATTTGTGACTCCAAACCTGCCAGAACGTGGCTGGCTTTTAAATATCTAGAAAGCCACTTAGTTCTACTCAAATGGGCAGCTGACCATCTGCCCTAGCCCTTGTCCTAGATCTAACTCATATCTAATCCTATCGTTAATCCTAAATCTAACAAACCTCTCTAGAATATTTAGGAAACAGCAACAATTTTTTGCTTTGTGAGTGAAACCCACATATTGTGACTGAACAGTTGAACCCATGTTAAAGTAAAATGCATGTTTCTTGCAGTTGCCATTGATAATTATGACACCTAATTCTATGTTGTTTTGGGATAGCCTTTTCTTGATATTTTCGTGATTAATTTTTAGATCTGATTTTTCTTTCAACTTTAGAACATGATGGCCCCTTTTTGTCTCAAGGGGTATGAGCTAGTCAGGAAAACTAGTCTGCTTCGTAGCTAAATGATCACAATTCCTCCAGAGGGATGTGACTTAGAGGAAGACTAATTGAGATCAGCAGTATCTGTACTAGTGAACAGTTCAACCATGTCACTCAGAAGGGAAATTAACAGATCAATTCATGGGATTAGTCACTCAGATTGGATGTCATTTTTAAAGTCATGAATTTTGTATGATGGTGAATCTGATATTTGCTTAGATAGTAATGTGACAAAGCAATTAAATCCAGTCGCACAAACGTAAGTTAAATTTGACCCAGTGCTTTGTCTTCCCAGAACAACTTTACTTTCTCCATCTAATTCTCAGCACCCCCAACAGATTGGGGTTCTATAATAAATTACTGCAGTTAGACTGTACAGTCGTCTGCTACATGCCCCTATAATTCATTGTATTTATTTCAGTAAATACTGCTGCAGCTCTCAAAGGTCAGGTTTGGCTTTCAGCAAATTGCTCCAAAAACAGAGAGGAAAGTTCTGCTTTTTTTTTATTTGAAATTATAAGCCTGGTCTTACAATAAGAGCATTCAAGCCATAATAAAATTCCCAATGCCAGATATTACATATTGCTGCGGTTGTAGACTTGCTCAGTGAGCCTGTGTGTTTGACTGCAGATGTTTCTTTACCCTGCTCGGTAACATCATCAACACATCCTCAGGTGAAGCGTTGGTGTTCTGTCCCACTTGCTATTTATATGCCTCAGTTTGCTGGGGTGGTTGGTATTACTTCCGGTTCTGTTTCTCAGTGGTTTGTATATCAGGATCCAGTTCAATGTGTTTGTTGGAGTTCTGGTTGGAATGACGGGCCTCCAGGAATTCCCTGGCATGTCTCTGTTTGGCTTGTGCTATTATGGATGTGCTGCCTCATTGAAATTTGTGTCTTTCTTTGTCCATGTGTATTGAGACCAGGGAATTCCTGGAGGCCCGTCATTCCAACCAGAACTCCAACGAACACATTGAACTGGACCCCGAAATACAAACCACTGAGAAACAGAACCGAAAGTAATACCAACCACCCCAGCAAACTGAGGCATATAAATTACAAGTGGGACAGAACACCAACACTTCACCTGAGTCGCATTGATGATGTTACTGAGCAGGGTAAAGAAACGTCTCCGTATATACCTTCCTCCACAACCCGAACTATAAGTCTTCTCAAAAACTTTCAACTACATGTTGCTGCAGTGATTTCAATCCTCCTGAATGATAATGGCTTGGGCATTTAGATAAATCTGTGCCTGAGGTAAGGATTTCAGTCCTCTTCCTGATATTTATCTGGAAGATCAGCTCCTCCTGGCCAGGTTTTCAACGACAAAGTGCACTTTGCCAAAATGGAAAAAATCCACCAGCTGGTCAACAGTCTGTTAACTTCCCATTTTCTCAGTGCTGGCTATTCACTTCTCTGAGCAACACTGAACATTATTGATTACTGATGCCAGAATGACTGAGTGCAAAAAGCACACAGCAGCTGCTGGCAGTTCCACTGGTTCACCTTCACTCAGTGTTATACAGCGTCTGGTTTCAGCAAGCTTTCTTCTCGATCCCAAATATACAGGTCGCTAGTTCGCCGTCACACTCATTGAGGCTGGCTCACACCTGAACAATATTCAGGCTGAAAACTTTAAAATAAAAAGCTGCATCCATCATGGCAAAGAACTCCATCCATTAGATGTGAGGGAATTTTGGCACAGTCTCATGGGTCTACAAGAATGGGTCTGTACATGAGGCTGGCTCATTCGAAGTTGACTCATGCACGGCTTGAAAAATGCTTGAATTTATAGACCCTGGTTACAAAAATATTTTTGTCACAAAATAGTGTGAGGCTAGGTGGGAGTGATATATTTCTGTCACATCTATTTCAGCTGTTCAGGGTCTGGAAGATGGCAGCCAATATAAAGAACTTCTCACAGCACCTCCAACCTCTTACGGTGTTTTCTGCTTTGTAACTGATGGTTTGCACCTGATTACTGGTGGAAGGAGCAAAGGCAGCCTTTTGTATTTGCATAAAATCTTTAACAACCTTTGGGTTCCTCAATACACTTTCGCAGTCAATGGATACCTCCACAAAATGTAGTCTAAGACCAGAGGGCAGTGTCTCAGAATAAAGGCATGCCAATTTAAGACTGAGATGAGGAGGAATTTGTTCTCTCAGAGCGTTGAGAGTCTTTGGAACTCCTTGCCACAGAGATCTGTAGGGGCAGAGTCCTTGTGTATATTTAAGGCTATGATGGCTAGATTTTTGATCAGTCGGTGAATCAAGAGTTATGGGGAAAGGGCAGGAAAGTGTGCACAAAGAATTTCGGATCAGCCATGATTCTGCTTAGTGGCAGAGTGGGCTGGATGGGCCGAAATGCCCCTCACTCCTGTTCCTATTTCATACAACGTTATGGTCAGTAATCTTTGTGTTGTGGGAAAACAACAGCCAATTTACAAACAGCAAGCTCCCTCAAGCAAATTAAGATCATGACGCAAGCACTTTTTTTTTGTTAAAAAGGAAGACCAAAGAACTTTGGATGCTGTAAATCAGGAACAAAATAAAGTTGCTGCAAAGCTCAGCAGGTCTGGCAGCATCTGCGAAGGAGAAAACAGAGTTAATGTTTCAGGTTCGGTGACCCTTCCTCAGAAGGGTCCTCAAGGTCTGAGGAAGGGCCATTGAAACCAAAAGGTTAACTGTTTTTTTTTCCTTCACAGAGCTGCCAGACCTGCTGAGATTTTCCAGCAACTTTGTTTGTGTTCACTTTTTTTTTGTACGTTAGTCAAGAGCAGTTAAAGGGACAGTTGGGGAAGCGGGAGGCTTTTAAAAGTGAGATAACACGAATTCACTAACAACATGTTCCTGTTAGAATCAAGTGCAAGGCTGGTAGGTGTAGGGAACACAGAATGACTAAAGATAGCAAAGCTCTGGTCAAGAAAAGAAAGGCATATGTCAGGTATAGACAGCTGAGTTCGAACGAATCCATAGAGAAATATAAGGGCAGTAAGAGCACACTTAAGAGGGAAATCAGAAGGGAAAAATAGGGGCATGAGATAAGCCTTAGTAGATAAGGTTCAGGAGAATTCAAAGAGATTCTACAAGTATAGTAAGGGCAAAAGAACAGCAAGAGAGAGAATAGGTCTCCTTAAAGATCAACATGGCTGCCTGTATGTGGAATGACAGGAGATGGCTGAGATACTAAACAAGCATTTCGCATCGGCATTTACTGTGGAGAAAGTAATGGAAGCTAGAGAAATTGGTGAAATAAATAATGATGTCTTGAAAGTAGTCCACATTGCAGAAGAGGAGATGCTGCAGGTCTTAAAATACATTAAGGTGGACACATCTCCAGGACCTGATCAAGTATATCACAAGATGTTAAGGGAAGTTAGAGAAGAAATTGTTGGGTCCTTGCTGAGGTAGTTGCATCATTTACAACCACAGGTGAGGTACCTGAAAACTGGAGAGTGGCTAATGGTGAGCCTTTACTTAGGAAAGCCTGCAAGTAAAACCCTGAGAATTACAGACCAGTGAATCTGGCATGAATGGTGTTTAAGTTATTGGAGGTGATTCTGAGAGAAAGGATTTACATGCAATTTGGAGAGGCAAGGAATGATTTGGGATAGACAGCATGGGTTAGTGCATAGAAGATCATGTCTGACAAACTTGATTGAGTTTTTTGAGGATGTGGCTAAGAACACAGATGAGGGCAGAATGGTAGACATTGTCTACTTGAACTGTAGCAAGACCTTCAACAAGGCTCAATATGGTAAGGTGATGAGTGAAATTGGATCACATAGGACCCAGAGAGAGCTAGCCAACTGGATACAAAATTGGCTTTATGGTAGGTGACGGAGGATGTTGGTAGAGGGTCATATTCTGTACTTGAAAACTGTGACAAAGTGGTGTTTCACAGGGATAGGTGGTGATTCATTGTTGTTTGTTATTTATATGAATGATTTGGATATGAATAAGGGAAGCGTGGTTAGTAAGTTTGCAGATGACACCAAATTGGGTGGTACAGTGGAGAGTGAAGAAGGTTATTTAAGAGTATAATGGATCTTGATCAGCAGGGCTGAGGATTGATTAATGAAGTTTAATTCAGTCAAATGCAAGGTGTTGCATTTTGATAAGACAAACCAGGGCATAGTTAATGGTAGGGCCGGGCCCTGGGGCACATCATCAAACAGAGATAGCGAGGCTTTCAGGTACATAGTTTCTTGAACGTGGTGTCACAGGTAGACAGGGTGGTCGAGAAGGGATTAGGCATGTTTGACATTGGTCAGAGCATTGAGTATAGAAGTTGGGATGTCATGTTATGGTTGTAGAGGACATTGATGAGGCCACTTCTTGAGTATTGCATGAAGTTCTGGTCACCCTGCTATACGAAGGGTATTATTAAATTGGAATGTGTACAGAAAAATAAAAATTACAAGGACTACAAGAGTTGAGTTATAAGGAAAGGCTGGAGAGGCTGGGACACTTTTTCCCTGGAATGTAAATGCTTGAAGGGTGACCTCATTGAGGTTTATAAAATTGTGAGGGGTATAAATAAGGTGAATAGCAAAGATCTCTTTTCCTGAGAGTAGGAGAATTCAAAGCCAGAGGACATAGTTTTAAGATGAGATGGAAAAATCTAAAAAGGACCTGAGGGGTAACTTCTTTGCATAGATGGTGGTTTGTATGTGGAAATAACTGCCAGAAGAAGCAATAGGTGCAAGTACCATTACAACATTTAGAAGATATTCGGACCAGTACATAGGCTGGAAAGGTTTAGAGGGATATAGGTCAAATTCAAGTGTACGGAATTAGTTTAGTTTGAGATAGTAAGAACTGCAGATGCTGAGGTCTGAGATAACACAATGTTGAGCTGGATGAACACGGCAGACCAGGTAGCATCAGAGGAGCAGGAAAGTTGATGCTCGGGTCAGGACCCTTCTTCAGAAATGGGGGCGGGGAATGGGAGCTCAGAAATACATGGAGAGAGGAGGGGTGGGGCTGGGGAAGGTATGTGGGATGGTGATAGGTTAGTGCAGGTAAGGAGTCATCGTGATTGGTCAGTGAAGCGGGAGGGGCAGATAGGTGGGAAAGAAGATTGACAGGTTGTGTCAGGTCAAGGAGGCAGGAATGGGAGGGAGGACTGGTCATGGGATGAGGCCAGGGGTGAAGAAATTTTGAAGCTAGTAAAATCCATGTTTAATCTATTGTGCAATAGGCTCCTGAGATGGAATATGAGATGCTGCTCCTCCAATTTGTGGGTGGCGTCATTGTGACACTGGAGGAGGCCCACATGGACATCTTACCCAGGGAATAGGATGGGAGAGTTAAAATGGTTTGTGACTGGGAGGTGTTGTTGTTTGTCATGAGCAGAGCACAGGTGCTCTCCAAAACAGCCTCCAAGCCTCCGGTTGGTCTCGGCGATGCAGAGGAGGCCACATCGGGAGGAGTGGATACAGTAGACCAAGTTGACGGATGTGCAGGTGAACCCCTGTCTGATGTGGAAAGAAAGCCCATCAGTAGAGACCGCTGTCTCTGCGACTCCCTCGTCTGTTCCACACTCCCCACTAACCCCACCACCCCTGCCACCCTTCCCTGCAACTGCAGGAAGTGCTACACCTGCCCCTACCCCTCCCCCCTCACCTCCATCCAAAGAACCAAAACAAACCTTCCATATCAAACCGGAGTTCACCTGCACATCTGTCAACTCGGTCTACATAGAACTTAGAACATAGAACATTACAGCACAGTACAGGCCCTTCGGCCCTCGATGTTGCGCCGACCTGTCATACCGATCTCAAGCCCATCTAACCTACACTATTCCATGTACGCCCATATGCCCATCCAATGACGACTTAAATGTACTTAAAGTTGGCGAATATACAACCGTTGCAGGCAAAGCGTTCCATTCCTTTATTACTCTCCGCGTAAAGAAACTACCTCTGGCATCTGTCCTATATCTTTCACCCCTCAATTTAAAGCTATGCCCCCTCATGCTCGCCGTCACCATCCTAGGAAAAAGGCTCTCCCTATCCACCCTATCTAACCCTCTGATTATTTTATATGTTTCAATTAAGTCACCTCTCAACCTTCTTCTCTCTAACGAAAACAGCCTCAAGCCTATCAGCCTTTCCTCGTAAGACCTTCCCTCCATTCCAGGCAACATCCTACTAAATCTTTTCTGCACCCTTTCCAAAGCTTCCACATCCTTCTTATAATGCGGTGACCAGAACTGTACACAATACTCCGAGTGCGGCCGCACCAGAGTTTTGTAGAGCTGCAGTCTACTATATCCGCAACTCACATTTGGGCTTCCTCTACATCGGTGAGACCAAGCGGAGGCTTGGATGCCATTTTGTAGAGTGCCTCTGCTCTGTTCATGACAAACAACCTCACCTTCCAGTCTCAAACCATTTTAACTCCCCCTCCCAGTCCCCGGGTAAGATGTCCATCTGGGCCTCCTCCAGTGTCACAATGACACCATACTCAAACTGGAGAAACAGCACACACAATCCGCCTCAGGAGCTTACAGTCCAATGGCCTAAATGAGGATTTTGCCAGTTTCAAAATTTCTCTAATCCCAGCCTCAACCCATAACCAACCCTTCTTTTCATCCCCGCCTCCTTGACCTGACACAACCTTCCATCTTCTCTCCTGCCTATCCACCTCTCCCAGCTCACTGGCCAATCCCCATCACTGCCTAGCTGGGCTCACCCATCACCATCCCACCTATGATAATAAAATGTGAGGTTGGATGAACACAGCAGGCCCAGCAGCATCTCAGGAGCACAAAAGCTGACGTTTCAGGCCTAGACCCTTCATCAGAGAGGGGGATGAGGTGAGTGTTCTGGAATAAATAGGGAGAGAGGGGGAGGCGGATCGAAGATGGAGAGAAAAGAAGATAAGTGGAGAGGAGAGTATAGGTGGGGAGGTAGGGAGGGGATAGGTCAGTCCAGGGAAGATGGACAGGTCAAGGAGGTGGGATGAGGTTAGTAGGTAGGAGATGGAGGTGCGGCTTGTGGTGGGAGGAAGGGATGAGTGAGAGGAAGAACAGGTTAGGGAGGCAGAGACAGGTTTGACTGGTTTTGGGATGCAGTGGGTGAAGGGGAAGAGCTGGGCTGGATGTGTGGTGCAGTGGGGGGAGGGGACGAACTGGGCTGGTTTTGGAATGCGGTGGGGGAAGCGGAGATTTTGAAGCTGGTGAAGCTCTTTGTAGGTTACGTGGAACAGTCCCTCTTCCGCACCTACACAGGACCCAAACCCTACCTCTTCCTCTGTTACATTGATGACTGTATCGGCGCCTCCTCTTGCTCCCAGAGGAGCTCAAACAGTTCATCCACTTCACCAACACCTTCCACCCCAACCTTCAGTTCACCTGGGCCATCTCCAGCACATCCCTCACCTTCCTGGATCTCTCAGTCTCCATCTCAGGCAACCAGCTTGTAACATTTCAAGCCCACCAACTCGCACAGCTACCTAGAATGCACCTCCTCCCACCCACCCTCCTGCAAAAATTCCATCCCCTATTCCCAATTCCTCCACCTCCGCCGCATCTGCTCCCACGATGAGGCATTCCACTCCCGCACATCCCAGATGTCCAAGTTCTTCAAGGACCGCAACTTTCCCCCCACAGTGGTCGAGAACGCCCTTGACCGCATCTCCCGCATTTCCCGCAACATATCCCTCACACCCCGTCCCCGCCACAACCGACCAAAGAGGATCCCTCGTTCTCACACACCACCCGACCAACCTCCGGATACAACGCATCATCCTCCGACACTTCCGCCATCTACAATCTGACCCCACCACCCAAGACATTTTTCCGTCCCCACCCTTGTCTGCTTTCTGGAGAGACCACTCTCTCCGTGACTCCCTTGTTCGCTCCACACTGCCCTCCAACCCCACCACACCCGGCACCTTCCCCTGCAACTGCAGGAAATGCTACACTTGCCCCCACACCTCCTCCCTCACCCCTATCCCAGGCCTCAAGATGACTTTCCATATTAAGCAGAGGTTCACCTGCACATCTGCCAATGTGGTATACTGCATCCACTGTACCCGGTGTGGCTTCCTCTACATTGAGGAAACCAAGCGGACGCTTGGGGACCGCTTTGCAGAACACCTCCGCTCGGTTCGCAACAAACAACTGCACCTCCCAGTCGCAAACCATTTCCACTCCCCCTCCCATTCTTTAGATGACATGTCCATCATGGGCCTCCTACACTGCCACAATGATGCCACCCGAAGGTTGCAGGAACAGCAACTCATATTCCACTTGGGAACTCTGCAGCCCAATGGTATCAATGTGGACTTCTCCAGCTTCAAAATCTCCCCTTCCCCCACCGCATCCCAAAACCAGCCCAGTTCGTCCCCTCCCCCCACTGCACCACACATCCAGCCCAGCTCTTCCCCTCCACCCACTACATCCCAAAACCAGTCCAACCTGTCTCTGCCTCCCTAACCTGCTCTTCCTCTCACCCATCCCTTCCTTCCACCCCAAGCCGCACCTCCATCTCCTACCTACTAACCTCCTCCCACCTCCTTGACCTGTCTGTCTTCCCTGGGCTGACCTATCCCCTACCTACCTCCTCACCTATACTCTCCTCTCCACCTGTCTTTTTTTCTCTCCATCTTTGGTCCGCCTCCCCCTCTCTCCGTATTTATTCCAGACCCCTCACCCCATCCCCCTCTCTGATGAAGGGTTTAGGCCCGAAACATCAGCTTTTGTGCTCCTGAGATGCTGCTGGGCCTGCTGTGTTCATCCAACCTCACATTTTATTACTTCGGATTCTCCAGCATCTGCAGTTCTCATTATCACCATCCCACCTATCTTCCCCAGCCCCACCCCTCCTCTATTTATTTCTGAGCAACCCTACCCCTTCCCCATTTCTGAAGAACAGTCCCGACCCGAAACATTGACTTTCCTGCTCCTCTGATGCTGGCTGACCCGCTGTGTTCCTCCAGCTCCACACTGTGTTATCTCTAGTTTAGTTTGGAAAAGCTGTTTGGCATTTGTGAGTTGGACCAAAAGGTTTGTTTCCGTGTTGTATGACTCAATGGTTCTGTAACTTTATGAATAATTTTGGAAGGGACACCAAAGGAGAACTCCCATTGCTTCACATTGGAAAGTGCCATGTCACTATTTAAGATCACCCACGAGAGTGTAAGGGGTTTCAGACTTATATGTCATACTCCCAGAGAACTACACTTCAACATCGCCCTGGATTAGGTTTTCAAATCTGTCCAGAATGTGGCAATGTCCTGACTCAAAGACAGGAGTGCTCCTGGTAAAACAAATAACCACATGGAAGATCAATGAGGTCAAACCGAAACTGCTGAGTTGCTTTCGTGGGTGGACGTGGTAGGGAATAGGACAATACATTTTTGAGAATTTAAAAATTGATGGTTTTGCAAGAACATCAGTATTTTTGGACCATTCATCAAAGGTGCACAACAACAAGCATTTTCTTGTAGTTGATGCCATATTTTAATTAACTGGTGGGATGTGGGCATCACTGGCAGGCCAGCATTTACTATGCATCCCTATTTGCCCTTGAGAAGGTGATGTGAGCTGCCTTCTTGAACCACTGTTGTCCTCATATTGTAGGTTAATCCACAATACACTTAGGGACGAAAATCCAATATTTGGACCCAGCAACAATGAAGTTTTGGAGATATACTTCTAAGTCAGGGCAGTGAGTGGCTTGAAGAGGAACTTGCAGGTGGTGATATTTTCACATCTGCTGTCCTTGTCCTTCGATACGGAATTGGCCATGAATTTGGAAGGTGCTATCTGAGGATCTTTGGTGAATTTTTGCAGTGCGTATGTAGTCAGTACACAGAATTGTTACTGACTATTGGTGGTGGAGTGAGTGGATGCTTGTGGATGTAGTGCCAATCAGATGGGCTGCTTTGCCCAGGATGGCGTTAGATTTTTTTAATGTTGTTGGGGCTGCACCGATCCAAGCAAGTGAGGAGTATTCCATCACATTTCTGACTTGTGCCTTGTAGGTGGTGGGGCAGGTAGTGGCGAGTGTCTTTTAACTGTAATCACCAGTACTGGCCCTGCTATGATTTCTACCCTGGTTGGTGTTGGATGGTGGTGTGGCTCCTGTAGAGGTCAGCAGGGAGAAGGACTGCTCTCTTTCCATCACCCAGTCTACCATCACTTCCAGCTCCCTGTTTGTAAACTAGGGATCTAGCTCCTTTCCTCTGAGGCATTTTCAGGTTTGAGCACCGGAGTTTGAATGATATTTTCTGGGTGGCAGCGTACGAGATGTCACACAGCTGAATTTTGAACAAGGTGATATAGGCATCTAAGCCACGTGGTCCCAGCCATGGGTGGGCACTTCCACATCTCTCTCGAAGACATTTCTCTAGAAATACCCTCAGCAACTCCATCATGTCATTAATGAGTCGATAAACAGAAAATTGCATGAGAAAACTCATCTTGTTCCATGGTCGCCTGGAAACCATGAAATTCATTCACCATTGTTCTCCAAATGCAAATGCCTACTTTCCTGGTTTACATTTTGATTGCACTTCATTGCCACTTGAATATTACATGCAAATGCAACATATATTTGATAAATGCACGTGTTTCTGTTTAACTAATAAGAAATTCAAACAAAACAGGTTGATAGTGGGTCAGTCTAATTGTAGATATGATTCTTATTTAGCTGCAAAAACAGTTTCAGTTGGGTGTGAAAAGTTACACTGCACTCTATTAAAGACAAATAATCAAAGCATTGCACTTAAATGGGAAATGAATGTTTCTACTTCAATGTTCAGCGTAAATTGAAAGCTTTATTCGTGAGATTCACAGAGCTGCACTGAACTTTGAAAGGGAACAACTTGACAAGGCCTTCAAAGCTGCTGTTAATACAGGTGGAAGCAGGCTATTGAATAGTGACAGTGACAAAAAGATGCAGAGGACATGATTATAACGTTAAAAAGCCTCAACACATCTCGAGGACTGTTTTCTCCCCATGAATAATGGATCAGAGTAGTTTTTTGGCAAAAATGAGCAGTAAGGACATTTAAATTGCTCCCATTCCATTCTGCTGAGAAACAGGAATTGCCATTGAAGCAAAGCAACCAGTCAAAAATGAGAGATAATGGGAACTGCAGATGCTGGAGAATTCCAAGATAACAAAATGTGAGGCTGGATGAACACAGCAGGCCAAGCAGCATCTCAGGAGCACAAAAGCTGACGTTTCGGGCCTGGACCCTTCATCAGAAGGGTCCAGGCCCGAAACGTCAGCTTTTGTGCTCCTGAGATGCTGCTTGGCCTGCTGTGTTCATCCAGCCTCACATTTTGTTATGTCAAAAATGAATCTGGTAGGGTACAATATTTTGGTGTGCATTCATACTGACTAAGGTTTAGTGAAGCAAAGGAGGAAATTAATTCAACTTTACTTTTGGGTAACAAAATGGGTTGTGTGCATGGCAGCTTCTCTACTATCCCTCTGAGAGATTGAGTGACTTCTCCCTCTCTGTGCCTTTTCAAAATATCTCAAGAGGTGAATTTCTCCTCCCTTCTTCTCTTAAAGCTCACTGCGCTAAAACCAAATTTAACAAGATTCAAGAAAGACATTTCCCCCACTGTTATTACTTTTCTGAACGGGCTTCTCAAACTTCACTTTTAATGTTGATCTCATCCTTTGTGCACATTCTCTACAATCATGATGTTGTATTCTTTGCTGTGCACTGTTATCCTGATGCACTTTGTATGGTTTTACCTGCCTGCACGCAAAACAAAACTTTTCACTGTACCCAGATACCTGTGACAATAACAAATCAAATCAGTGGAAAATTAGATACAGAAGTGCTGTAATTTACAGCACTGTTTGATTTGGCAGCTTTATTTTAACACCTTTGTCAACTTCAAACAGTTGCTGAAATTCTTGTAATATTGATTTGCAGTGCATAACTTAAACTGGGTTAAAAAGAAGGGAAGCCAGTTGTTTTTCTCTATCAGGTTACATTCCTCAGGAATCACATCGATTGAAACTGCTGGATATGACAGTGAACAATGAAAAGGACTAATTGACATCATGGGACAGCCTCCTTCCATCAAGATAATCTGCGGCACAGATTATAACAGTAGTGAGTTTATGTTGGGGCTTTGCAAAGTTTGGTTAGGGCACAGCTCTGGAAGGGGTTTGGAGGAGATTCACCATGATATTGCCGGAGATAGAGTATTTCAGTTATGAATAGAGGTTGGGTAAGCTTGGGTTGTTTTCTTCAGAGCAGAAAATGTTGTGGAGTTGGGGGCTGGGGGAGCAGGATAGGGGTGTAGCGGCACCTGTTAGAGGTCCATTATTTAAGATGTGGGCAGGAGGCCATAGGAAACGGTTGTTCCCCTTAGCAAAAGGGTTAATAACAAGAAGGCATAATGTTAAGGCGAAGGGCAGGAGGTTGAGAGGGAATTTGGGGAACGATTGTTTCATTACTTGGTGGAGGGGGGTGGTGGGAGGTGGTTCTGGAATGCACTGCCTCAGATGGTAATGGAGGCATGGAACTGCACAACCTTTGAAAAGTACCTGGATGAGCAGGTGAAGTGTCATAACATGTAAGGCCATGGGACAAATGGGATTAGGGTAGGTAAGTCAATGCAGTCTCGCTATGCCAAAGGCCTCTTTTATTCTGTATGCCTCTGCATAAAGGTTTGTCTCTGGGAAGAGCTAACCAGGACTGTTGTGTCTTCCAGTTGTTCACTGAGTTGTGTACCAGAATGTTTCAGCAGCTGTAAAATGAAAGTACTCTAAAGTAATTTGATATATTACACTGGATCTTGCGATGTATCTTCGACCTAATGTAACTGCCTATTGAGTACAATACAATGATTGTATTAGGTTTCTTGCAGCTGAGTCTATCCTTTGCTGAAAACTCCCTGTTACTATCCTTTACTGTTTGGTATCAATAACTTAGACTAAAGCCAAAATGAAAGATTAGTGTCAGCGAATTGACCAATGCCATCCCAGATGGCTGCAGAAAACAGGTCCACAACAGATAAAAATCTGCAGAGTTGGCATCTAAAAATATACTTGTGGCCAGTGGTGAGATTTTGCAATGTATATGCCATTAACAATTGCACAATATCAGTCTCTTTCTCATGAATCTGTGAGGTTAGATGAAATGCCCCTATTCACCACCAAGTAGAACAGTACAGCAGAGGAACAGACCGTTCAGACCACTGTTTATCCCTTGTATCATCACAGATGTTTGAAATCAAATATGACACATTCAGAAACTCTGGTGCTGGTTCATTTTCTTCTTCTATTACTTCTGCTGAATACTTTTCTCTCAGTCATTGAGCAGAATTATTGAAGCACAGTGTTTGTTTTACAGCTCTCTTTCTCAGACTCTACCTGACACTAGTTGTAATTAATGATGAAGGCAGTGATGAATCTTCCAGGCATCTGCTCAGTACCACACAGCACAGAGAAAGCCCATTCAACCCTTCAGTAATTGGGAATCTCCTACCTCTCCTTGATTTATTTCCTGCTCCTTTCTTTTGTTTTAGTACGACCTTTAGGTTTCATTTTGGCAAATGTCCTTGTTCCTTGAAGCACTTACATATTTTTGCTGCCACAATTTCAGTCCCTCCCAGTGAACCCAATCCCTTCTCTGATGAAGGGCCTAGGCGCGAAACGTCAGCTTTTACACTTATAAGATGCTGCGTGGCCTGCTGTGTTCAACCAGCTCTACACTTTGTTATCTCGGATTTTTCGACATCTGCAGTTCCCATTATCTCTGACCCCTTGTCTGGACTCTCTGGCCTAAAGTTTTAGAAGTTTTTTGGCCTCACTGACATTTCTTTTTCTTTAGCAGGTCCTTCCAAAAACATGATGGAACTCTTCCATGAAATCTCCTTTAAAAAAAATCACATTAGGAAGTGAAGAGGCAGTCCAGGCCAGAAAATGGATTTGAAAATGTTGGGGCTTCAGGCTTTGTGAAAAATGAAAACTATTCCAGTCAAGTAGAACAGGAGAGGAAGTACTGTAAAATGTAACAGGGCTGCAGGTTGAAATGCAGCTGGGTTCGACAGATTGGTTAAAGATAGTTTAGTGTCCTGTTCTGACCATTACCAGTACAGTAAAATTAAACAGGAGACCTGTTTGTGCACACCTTATTGCTATTTCCTGTGCTTAGCTTGACTGCTGCAGTTCCTACATTGTTCCTGGAGCAACACTTAAAAAATATCATTGGCAGAATTTTTAGATGTCCTATGGTGTCAAAAGACACTGCATAAAGACAAATATTTCTTTTCATCATGAAGTCATGATATGCATATACCAGATTAGAATTTAGAAAAGGTAAGAAAGTGGAGTTGAATATTATCAGGTGGCCTCAGTGAATGATGGAGCAGGTTCGATGGGCTGAATGGCATTCTTCTGCTCTTGTGTCTTATGGTCTTACAGAACGTGAGTCACACATTTGAATTTTTATTTTGCTTGATCCCTTTGGCATTTAGTGGCATCATTGCTGAATCTTTCATCAATCAAAAGTCTGTGGTTTATAATTCACCAGAAACTAAACCGAAGCAGCCATTTGAATACAATGGCTTCAGGGGGAGGTCAGAGACTGAGAATTCTGTGGCAAATAACTCACTTTCTGACTCTCCAAAGTCTGTCTACCATCTACACAGCACACATCAGGATTCTGATGGAATACTCCCCACTTGCATGAATTGGTAAAGCTCCAACAACTCTCAAGAAGATTGGCACCTTATCCACAAAATTATATTCTTTCTGCTGACGCTCAATAGAAGCAGTGCGTACCATCTATAAGGCAAATCTATCAGCTTGATCATTCATTCTCTCTACATAGGAGTTCTCAAGGGTTCTTCAAGACAGTGACTTCTTTAACTGAGAAGAACAAGGTCAGGTAGATACATTGGAACGATGGGGGGAGGCGAAGGCCTAGTGATATTGTCGCTGGAATTTTAATCCAGAGACGTGGACAATGTTCTGGGGACTGGGGTTCGAATCCTGCCACAGCAGATGGTGGAATTTGATTTCAATAAATATGTGGAATTAAGAATCTAATGGTGACCACAAATTCACTGTCACTTGTCAGGAAAAACCCATCTGGTTCACTAATGTCCTTTAGGGAAGGAAACTGCCTTCCTTATCTGTGACTCCAGACCCATAGCATTGTGATTGACTCTTAACTGCCCTCTGGGCAATCAGGGATGGGCAATAAATGCTGCCTGGTCAGTGATACCCTTTTCCATGAATCAATAAAGAAAGAAAAGCTACCTCCGCATTTTGACTTTGGCATATATCGGACAGACCCTTCGCTGGGTCAAAATCCTGGGCCTACTTCTCCGAGAGCTCTGCGGGTTTAGCTCAAATGGCAAGAACACATGAAGATATGAACAAGGAACAAAAATAGGTCATTTGGCCCTTTGAGCTTGTGCTGCCATTCAATAAGATCATGGCTGATCTAATTTCATCCTCAACACTACATTCATCCTGATCTCTGATCATCTTTCATATCCCCCTAATAATGAAGAATCAACTTTTACCTTCAAAATATTGAAAGATTCTGCATCCACTGCCTTTTGAGAAAGGGAATTCCAAAGCTCCACAATCGACTGAAAGAAAGAAAGGACGATGGTTCTAACAAGCTGACTTTCAGTCTGCCCTAAGCTATGCTATTAAATTTCCATGTGGCTGAGCAAACTGAAATGCATAGCAAGCATTAGCTTGGTAAGCACCCAGGATGAGAATGGGTTTAGATCATTTCAAATTCTTGAACTCTTTTTCTTCTTATTTGACTGAAGAAATTATGAGGCATTTATGGTTTTGTTATAGACCTTATGATCTGTGGTTGGGAATTTTGTACTCATAAAAGGAACATACTATTCCCATTAATAATGAAATGTGAGGCTGGATGAACACAGCAGGCCCAGCAGCATCTCAGGAGCACAAAAGCTGACGTTTTGGGCCTAGACCCTTCATCGTTGAAGGGTCTAGGCCCAAAACGTCAGCTTTTGTGCTCCTGAGATGCTGCTAGGCCTGCTGTGTTCATCCAGCCTCACATTTCATTATCTTGGATTCTCCAGCAACTGCAGTTCCCAATGTCACTGATACTATCCCCATTGTGTGGAGCCTGAACATTACCTGTAACCTACAACCTGCAGGGTTACAGTGATCAGAACAATGACTCAATGTTAATGCATATCAGGAGCAAGAAAATTAATTCAGAGCTCTGTTGCAGCTTCACATGTCCATCTCAATGCCTGTGCTAATTGAAGTTGCTTTGTAAGCCCTAATAGACTTCAACTCTGCACACCATCACCTCTGGTAACAGGAGAGATTGAAAACAAAACTGGCATTTAATCTGAACGGAGATCACAAAACTGGCAGGAAATGTTTCAGGTCACTGCTTGCAAATTCCTCATTATGAAAGTAAACAGTATTAGAATTTTTTTTTCTGTAAATAAAGAAAGAACCTGCACCAGAATGAGTGACTTTGACATTTCAAAACAGGAACTATTGCAAAGTATCAATCAAAAGGCAACTCTGTGACACCCTGGCCTGTATCCTTCTTGGATAAAGATCTTTAGCAGCAGGTCACAATGCTTCCAATAGTGAGAAGTCCATGTTGCAGCCATTAAGGAGAAATATCACTGGGGTGATTGTAATGAGGTCAGCCAGGTGGAATATGAGTTCCCTGATTGGACCAGATTAACAGCGCCAATCGGGGAGTCCTGGCTGACAGATATAGAATGGAGTATCAGGGGTTCTGTTTACTCTTGAAGCCAGCTCTGCACTGGCTAGATCAGTATAAAAGCACATGTAAATAAAGGGTGACTTTATGATGGGAGAGATAGTAGGAACTACAGATGTTGGAGAATCTGAGATAACAAGGTGTAGAGCTGGATGAACACAGCAGGCCAAGCATGGTCAGAGGAGCAGGAGGGCTGACTTTTCGGGCCTAGACTCTTCTTCAGCCATTTTGAACTGCATCTGCAGTTCCTACTATCTCTGAACCAATTTTAACCCCACTGCAAAGACTCTTCTAAGGATGCCGACCCTGAAGAAGTTACCCTCCTCCCTCCGGAAAAACCTTAGTGGTCTCTTTCCCACTGCAACTCTCTCGTAATCTCTTCGGCCTTGAAACTGCTCGACCACACATTTCTGAAGAAGGGTTTAGCCCTGAAATGTCGGCCTTCCTGCTCCTCTGATGCTGCTTGGCCTGATGTGTTCATCCAGCTCTACACTTTATGATGGGATACTAGCCTTTGCAGAATTATCTCTGTCATGTTTCACTCCCTCTCTCTCACTGGCTTTCTCGATCCTCACTGGATTTTTGCTACAATCAAGTGTACACTGAGCTACAGCAGCAGCAGCTCAAGGCCAGAGCTTCTCCTAATCTTGTTACAAACTACCTTACTGAATAAAATATGAGGCAATGCACGCATTCGGTGTTCTTCAATTAAGTAAATTACAGCTGTTTATTAGTAGTCTTTTCAACTCTCGTCACTGCTAATTTCAGACTTTAATTCCCCAAAATTCATTGTAGGCAATCACTTGTTAATGAGTATGACTGTCAGCTCAAAATTTCTGTGTCTCCCAAAATTAAACAGACAGAAAACTACAATATACTGTTGTCAATCAGATATGTGGCATAAATAAACTAATTTCTGACAGCACATTTTGGATGAAATATGTTGTGAATGTTGGGTGATGTAATTAGAAGGGACAAAAATCCACCAAAGACCATTTGAAAACATGGACAAGAAAGGTTTCAGGTACTGAAGCAACATCATGCCAGTGCATAACAAGACCTGGGCAATATTCTTGATTCAACAAACAAAAAGTTACAAATTAAATCTGGAGCACACAAGTGCCAGACCATATCCATAGTCAAGAAGGGAATGTCTAACCAGTTCCATTTAGCATTCATTTACCAAAACATTGCTGAATCTCTTAGCTTCTGGGGATACTATTGACCAGAAACTTTAGATCAGCCACATAAATATTGTAATTCCAAGAATATGTCAGAGGCTGGAAATCCTGCAGCAAAGAACTCTCCTGCAGACTCCCAAAACTGTCTGCAAGTTATAAAACATAAGTTGTGAGTGTGATGGAATACTTCTCACGGGCCTGAGTGGGTGCATCTCCAGCAAAACTCATGAAGGTCAACGCCATCCAGTTTAAAGCAAGCCAAGCTATCACCTTTTGTGGATTTGCAGACAACACCAAACATAATGGTATAGTGGACAGTGAAGAAGGTCATCTACAATTACATAGAGGCCTTGATCAATTGAATCAATGGGCTGTGGAGTGGCAGATGGAATTTAATGGGGCTAAATGCAAGGTATTACATTTGGGTAAAACAAACAAGGGCAAGATTATATATTTAATGGAAATGCCATGGGAAGTTTTGCAGAAAAGAATGACCAAGGGGCTCAGGTACATAATTCTTTGAAGTTTGCATCTTATGTAGATAGGGTGACTAAGAAAGCATTAGTACACTTGCCTTCATTGGTCAGCCTTTTGAGGAGAGGATCTGGGATGTCATGTTGAGCTTGTACAGGGCCTTGATGAAGCTTCTTCTGGAGTATTGTGTACAGTTCAGGCCGCCTTGCCATGGGAAGGGTTTTATTAAATTGGAGAGGGTTCAGAAAAGGTTTAGGAGACTGCTTCCAGCAATTAAGGTTTTGAATGATACGGATAGGCTGGAAATTTTTTCCACAGGTCCATAGGCATTAAGGGTTGACTTTATAGAGGTTTATAAAATCATGACAGGCATGACTAAGGCAAAATACAAGGGTTTTTTTTTCCGTAGTGTGGGAGAGTTTAAAACTAGGGAGTATATTTTTAAGGTGAGAGAAGAAAGATTTTAAAAATATGC
The DNA here is from genome assembly GCF_030684315.1 of Stegostoma tigrinum. NCBI lineage: Eukaryota > Metazoa > Chordata > Chondrichthyes > Orectolobiformes > Stegostomatidae > Stegostoma > Stegostoma tigrinum. Next base: position 3,718,957 of record NC_081355.1, read on the forward strand.
GGGAGACAACTTTTTTACACAGAGGTTGATTCCTGTGTAGAATGAGCTACCAGAGAAAGTGATGGAAGCAGGTACGATTACAGCATTTGAAAGACATTCAATAAGTACATTTATAGGAAAGATTTAGAGGGATATGGGTTAAATGCAGGCAAGTGGGACTAGATTGGTTTGGGAGCATAATCAGTGTGGACTACTCCGACTGAAGACTGTTTCAATGCTGTGTGACTCGGTGACTCTGTGACTTCAATCAATCATCCTCCCTACATAACAGCTGCCAGGGGTTATCGAAGCTTCTACAGCTGAGATGAATGAGGAAGTTATGGAGCGATAGTGTTATGTGAAAAAGTTAACAACTTTGGTTTGTACTCATTGCAGTTTAGAAGAATGGAAGGTAATCTCATTAAAAATGATTAGATTCTTAATGGGCTTGACAGGGTGAATGCCGAGATGATGCGTCCCTTGTGGATGAGTCTAAGACTAGAGATTCTCAGAATTCTTAGGATAAATCAGCACCATTTTAAGAATGAAATGAAAAGAAATTTCTTCTCTCACAAGTTTGTGGGTCTTTGGGTCTCCTTGCTATAAATGTGGGGTCAGGACCCTTGTGTATATTTAAAGGATGAGGTCGATAGAATCTTGATCAGTCAGGGAACTTACGAGGAAAGGGCAAGAAAGTGAACATGACAAATTTCAGATCAGCCATGATCCTATTGAACAGTGGAGCAGGCTCAAGGAGCTGAACAACCTACTCACGTTCCTAATTCTCATAATCGTAGTCGATAATTGGGAACATCACCAACCACTTCTATGTTTGCCTCAAGCTATGCGCCAATGTGATGTTGACATAAATAGGACTAAACTGTTACTGAGTCAAATCCTGGGCCTCCCTCCCAGTAGCACTCTGAGCCTAGCTTCACTGTGTGGGCCACAAAAATTTCAAGAAGGAGACTAGGACCCGTGGGCACAGCCTTAAAATTAGAGGGGGTAAATTTAAAACTGAAATGAGAAGACATTTCTTCAAGCAGAGAGTGGTGGGCTTGTGGAATTCATTGCCACGGAGTGCAGTGGAGGCCGGGACATTGGATGCCTTCAAGGCAGAGATCGACAAATTCTTGATCTCAGAAGGAATCAAGGGCTACGGGGAGAGTGCAGGGAAGTGGAGTTAAAATGCCCATCAGCCATGATTTAAATGGCGGAGTGGACTTGGTGGGCCGAATGGCCTTACTTCCACTCCTATATCTTATGGTCTTATGGTCTTATGATCTTATTGTCTTATGGAAATTTACCACCACCTATGCAAAAGCAAAGGGATAGGTATCAAAACTTTTAAACCCACTTTCTGGCTATGAGCCACAGTTGTCGAGCAGAAATTTTGGAAAGATAATTAGCACAGATTATGTTTGCACGAATATTAAATGGCCTCTTCATTTATTTTAGTGTGAATTGAGAGAAACCTTGTACAGCCAAACTGGCTGACTTCACAAAATGTGACCTTGACCTCAAACAATCGTCTTTTTAAAATAGCCAGGAGCTGGGGGAAAGAAAGAAGTAGGAAGTGTATTATTTGGATTTGATTTAATTTAGCTTCCAGTAGTGCGGAGACTTAGAATTTGCTTCAAAATGCAATGATACAACATTAGTGAGATGATTACACTTGTAATGATGCCCACAAATCCTGAACCTGTTCGGAAAGTGTATATGTTTTATTCAATCACCAGCATTATCAACTAGTTTCTCTTTGTTACTGTTAGCCAGGACAAAAGAAACATTGAGTAAGTTTGTTCAATAAACTAAAAAATAACTCATTTATTATAAGCAACTTTTTCTTCCAATAAGTGGTTACCTCCTTCATCCCAAGCACATGATCAGCAAAGCAAAACAACTCTGCAAAGATGTTATAGATCTTTGCAAAAAGGAAACAGAAAATCAGGGTCTTGAATAAAAGGATAAAAATGTCCAGTCATCAAAATCACAATTCTGACATATATAGATTAGGTGAGGTTTTCAAATCAGACTTATAAGTGTAAGTTAAAAATCAGTTAGACTTTGGTCTCTAAATGGAAGTGTCAGTCCAACTTTCAAAGTGTAAGAAGACAAATATATTGATTTCTGGAAATTTCTCAAGTTCCCTGAAGATGCTTACTGAGCAGTTTATTCAGCTGCAAAATTTATTCTTTCTCGGAGAGAGAGAGGAACAGATCTTTCCTTTTGCTGCTAACTTCCTGCAGGGTTGATCCCTCAACTGCCACATCTAGGTATGTCCTTCAGCAACAATGTTGGTTCAGAGGCTGTTGCTGGGCAACCTTCAGCATAGGACTTCCAAAATCAGCCTGTCTATAATTAAAGCAGAAATCCTACCTTCTACCTCTTCCTTAAAATATTTACTTGTCTTCTTCTAAAGCTACTTGTCTTCCAAACAAATGCCAGATGGATAACAGCCATTTGATTTCAATAACTACTGCTGAACACAAGTTCCAGAAATCATATCTCCTTTCAAAACCTTTTCAATCTATGATGTAAAAGCAGTTCCATATTCCATAATCATTAAATAAAAACGCCTTCCCAATAGTAATTATGGGGTATTGTTGATCTACGCACTAGTGCACTTGTGCAACATGAGCCTGTTCTATACCTAAACTTAACTGCATTTCCTTTATTCCCTCCTCCTCATGCTGATCTAGATTCCCCTTATATTAATCTATCAATTAACCTTAACCATTCTCATTGGTGGCATGTTTCTCATTAGAACAAGCCTCTTGATAGAAAAGATTCCCTTGAATATCTAAATAGATTTATTAGGTACAATCTTACGTTGAAAGCGACCAGTTCAGGCCTTGCTCACAAATGGAAACATCTTTGTATTTTTTTATGTCCATTCACAGGATGTGGATGTCACTGGTCTAGACAATATTATTTGTTCATCCCTAGTTGCCTGGAAGGCAGTTGAGAGACAATCACAATGCTGTAGGTCTGGAGTCACATGTAGGCTAGCTCCTCTATGACTATCTAATTAAAATCTTCCCTCATTTCAAAGATGCATATCAATCCACCCCTCAGTCATCTATGAGAAACAGAAAACATAGGAAATGGATGCAAGAGTAGGCCATTCGGCCCTATGAGCCTGCACTACCATTCAACATGATCATGGCCGATCATGCAATGTCAGTATCCTGTTCTCACTTTCTCTCCATACTCCTTGATTCCTTTAGGCAGAAAGGTCGCATCCAGCTCCCTCTTGAATATATCTAACAACCTGGCCCCAACAGCTTTCTGTAATAGAGAATTCCACAGACTAGAAACTGTCTGAGTGAAGAACTTCCTCCTCATCTTAACCCTAACCCCAACGCTACTCCGGGACTTCCTCAACAACGGGCACATTCTTCCCACATCAAGCTTGTCCAGTCACTTCAGGATTTTATATGCTTCCGTGAGGCTTTCCCCCATTCTTCTAAATTCCAGTGAATACAAGCCCAGTTGACCCAGCCTTCCCTCATTTGTCAGTCCTGCCATCCTGGGAATCAGTCTGCTTGGCCTTTGCTGGGCTCCGTCAATAGCAAAAATGTCCTTCCTCAGACTAGGAGACCAAAACTGCACTTAGTACTCAAGATGTGGCCTCAACAATGCCCTGTACAACTGCAGCAATACATCCCCACTGTGATACTCAAATCCTCTTGTCATGGTGGTCAGCATGCCATTAGCTTTTCTCCCTGTCTGCTGTACCTGCATGCCAACCTTTTGCTATAGAAAAGTGAAGCAGCCTATTTAATTTTATTTTCTTTTGGGTGGAAGCTCTCAGTTTTAGATTTATTGCTTGCAATAATAGAAACATAAGAAATCTTTCCCCAGATCAGAGAAAGTATAAATGCTTCCTTGGCGGATTATAGTTTCAGAACTGATATTGTTTTTTGAAAAGAGCAATTGTTTTCAGACTGATCCATCACATCCAACATATTCTTATTTTATGGACTGGAGAGAACACAAACTAGATTTTAGTTTGAGAGTTAATTCAATAAGTGAAATATGATGCAAGTAATTATTTTAAAAGTTAATGAACTGCACTATGACAATTCCCAGGCATTGCAGCCATTATAAAATTATGCATTACATAGCTTAGCAAAACTGACACACCAATTGAATAACATCAATGAAATAATCTCATCCCAAGACATCCACAAATTGCATCAGAGGTGAATAAACCTGATCTGAGTGACTGAATCATGAAGAAAGCTACATCTTGAAGGTATAGGACAGAATATATGCTGTAGAGGTTGGGTCTAGAAAATAATCATAAAACCGCGAGCCAAAAGAAATGCTGAGAGTGGATAGAGCAGCCAATAATGGATATAGTCTACTTGTTTCAGCACATTCCTTCCAGAATCCTGGCTGAAGGGATGATGCTTAATTCTATTACATCACATGCTTCATTTAACTTTGCTGGACTTCCCTCGAAGTCAAAAGTCCAACACTATAAATTGTCCATCTTATCTTTAACTTGCCACAATCCTTTCGATTTAACATTTATGTTTACCATGAGATTTGGTCAAGGTGTTCAAAATGATGAGGGGTTTTCATGAAGTGAGTGAAGATAAATTATCTCCAGTGGTAAAAAAAGGCTGGTGGCCAAAGGCTACAAATTTATGCTCAATGGCAAAAGAATGGGAGATAAGTGGAATTCTTGTACACATGGAATTGTTGACATCTGGAATTCACTTCCAGAAAGAACACTCAAAGTTGATTCAATAAGAACTTTCAAAGGAACGCAGGATAAATAATTGAAATGAAGGAAAAAATAATCATAGAGCTTCAAGGGTGTTTGAGAGTGACTGCAGACTTTCTGAGGAGTAAGTATCTCCTCCTCTGCATCCTTCGGGGTTAAGTAGAAATGGTCTCATCACAGCATTGCAAGAATTTCTCATGATGATAATGGGCACTTCTATTGGCTAGTGTGGTTCAGCTCAGGGTCCATTATGCATTCACAATGACCCCAGGCCAAGAAGGACGAGTCAAGTTACAATAGGTACGAAAGGGTAGCCACAGCGTCCACCTGATACTCTATAACAAAAAATTGCATCTTTGGTCCTAGTGCAACGACAGAGGATACATTCACAGCATATGTGAGCCATGCCATGAGAAGGTGAGATTTTGTTCTTGAAAAACATGCTTAAAGATCCGGTTTTCATTGAATCCATTGGGGCAAGATATAAAATTGTTAAATCGCAGATACAGCTGCTATTGGGAAGGGAACAGGGGTGGAGGACAGGAGTGAGTGAGAAAAAGCAGCAGCATTGGGCACATCACTTCCAGATCCAATACAATACAGACACACAATGGTAACGGTAACAAAACTGACTTCATGTTCAGAAGGTAAAATCACCCAGAAAAGGAAAATCTATGTCTCAAAGACTCATGCAGTTTTATTATGCATTATATTATAATTTGAAAACATTACAATCCATGCAGCCTCAATCTTGGTTTGAAGCACTGTTTTGAGCTTTCTGAATCTATACTGACTAATGGTTAACCAGGACCACATATACCGGGTAAGGATAATGTTGAATTGTGAAAAAAAAAGGAAATCGATTCTGAGGAAGTAAACAATTTACATAAGGCCTTGTTCATTGGCCATAGTTACTCTGAGAAAGGTGGTTCCTTTCATTGAACCATCATCGTCTTGTGGTGAAGTTGGTCCCATGCTGAAAAACTTATATTGGAGAACTCAGAGATGACTTTGCTCCTTCTCTGCTGTGTGGTAAGGTTCACATGACAGGGAGTTGACGTGTAAGCACTGCTTCTGCGATGCCAAAATACATCCGTTGATAGGCTATGACATACCGACAGCGCACAGACAATGGAGGGAGAGGGTATGAAGTTCAATGGCCAGGGTCCTGGTAAAATGAATGGTTTTCTCCTGGATGCTGTTTGGTCTTATGAATGATGCTGTACCTCCAAGTGTTGAAATTTACGCGGGCAGGATTTTATCTTATGCCCTACCAAGCTTCTTTCCTGCAGTTGGGGATAGAGGGCTACATGTCAAGTGGTTCATTCCGAAGAAAGGTCACTCGACCCAAAATATGAACTCTGCTTTGTCTGCACAGATGCTATGCTTCTCTAGCAATTTCAGATTTTGTACACTGTCTACCTGCCCAGCCCAAGCCATTCCCCATGATATAGGGCAAATGAGAGTAAGGTATCAACTGCATCACTGGGCTTATCGAGGGCCATAAGTGTCAATCACTTTTCATTTCAGGTCAACACTCCATTCCTACTGCTATAAACTGCTGGGACAAGGCGAGCAGGCAAAGAGGAAAGGCTATTTCTGATTCAGCTTTGCTGAAAAGGCACTAAGGATGAAGGGCATATCATTCAGTGGTACCTACCAGACCCCACAAGTACTAATGGCCTCTGTTCCTCTCCACCTGCCCTCCAAACCCAACTCTCCCACCTCACACACCCACTACCCAGGCTGCCCCATCCCTCTCCCTGCTTAAAGATCCAGAACGTAGCTGTGTCCTGATGTCATCAATGACTTCTCTGAGCCTCCTTGCAGTATTAGCAGTGTCTACTACTGAGCTGTGGTGCTGCAGGACTTCTTGAGCATTGCCATGATTGCAACATTCACCCCAAGACTCTGACTCTACTGAAATGGTTGAATAAATGCAGAAAGTGTTTGAGGGGAACCAGAAGGCACAACACTTGTTACAAAGGGCCCAGGTCACTATTTAGAATTGCACTGTAAATAAAGGAACATGGAGCAGAAATGGACCATTCAACCTTCAAGCCTGCTCCATGGTTTAATATGATCATGGCTGATCATCCAAATCAGTCTCCCGTACCTTCTTTGTCCTCATATCCTTTGATACCTTTAATCCTAAGCATTACATCTTTAACGATTCTTTGCATAATAGCTTCCAATACTGGTAACAAATAACATCCAATGATCCTTGGAAAGCATGACATTCATCTATTTTATGTGCATTACACTTCTAACCCTTACAATCTCCAAATAATTAAGGCGGATGTATTTACAGAAAGTTCTGAGCTTATAACATAATCAAATAAAACTCTGGGTCTAAAGTCATTTACATGTAAGCCAGAGATTGATGGGGCCCACTGATAAAATCAACTGTAGCTGATCTCGTTAACAGATCCAAAAACATTTCCTGAAAATGTTAAAAATAGTCAGCAGGTTTGGCACTTGTGCAGAGAAGAACAACATTAATGTTTTATGTTTGTGACCGCTTATTGGCAATTTTGATACCTTTATTGTTGGCCTTTTCAGGTCAGGAATGAAAGTATTCCACCTTTAATGTAGGAAACAGAACGTCTATTGCAGATGCATTGCAAACAACTGTTTTTCAATTATGTTAAAAATGGCTGTGCTGGATACATACAAATAAAGGAGTTAACACTGCTCAGAAACAGAAAACAGTCTGCTTCATCATCTCCATATCTAGATTAGATTCCCTACAGTGTGGAAACAGGCCTTTCAGTCCAACAAGTCCACACTGCCCCTTGGAGAATCCCACCCAGACCCATCCCCCTGTATCCGACACATCCCTGAACACCACAGGCAATTTGGCTTGGCCGATCCACCTAGACTGCACATCTTTGGATGGCGGGAGAAAACCAGAACACCTGGAGGAAACCCATGCAGACATGGGGAGAACATGCAAACTCTGCACAGACAGTTGCCCAAGGCTGGAATTGAACCTGGGTCCCTAGTTCTGTGAGGCTGCAGTGCTAACCACTGAGCCACGCTGCCACCAACACTGCCCCCTACTCCCTGCACTAACAATATACAGTAAACACCATTGTGTGCCATCTACAAGGTGCACTGCAGCAATTTACCTGTGCATCCTTGAGCAGTTCCTCTGAAACAGACACATGGGTACACCACCGCCTGGAAAGTTCCCCTCCAAATCATTCAGTATTCTAACTTGGAAATATATTAATGTGCTCTCACTGTCGCTTTGTCAAAATTCTGGAATTCCCATCCCCACAACATGCTCAGAAGTGTTTCAAAAAGGAGCTTATCACCAACTTTTCAGGAATAGAGATGAGCAAAAATGCTGGCCACACCAGCAATGCTAATAGTCCTTTCTGAAAGATCAGCTTCATGTGGACCTGTTCAGTCATATACAATTGCAGGAAGATAAAGCTAAAGCATGATACTCCATCTAAAAAGAGAATTAAAAAATATTGAAATGGTACAGAAAATCATAGCAATGAATTTGTTATTTAGGATGAAATTCTGTTCAATCTCATTATAGATGCAAATGTCGAATGCATAAAAGAGCAACAGAGAAGTAGCAAAGAAATAGTAATACATGGGATACCAATTAAAATTGAATTTAATATGGAAGAAGAATTGACTGAAGAATAAATCTGACAATTAATATTATAGTACATTCTAAAAGCATCTCTTAACCCCAAAAAATATTTTTTTTTCAGTCTGATGCCTAAAACAGATTAGATTTGTTACATAAGGAGTGAGCAAAATTCTGAATCCTGACTGAGTGCATAATAGATTTGGATGTATAATTCAGGACAGCAGATTTATAGTGAGGGAGAAAGGTCAGAATCAGCCCAAGTGAAGCAACACATTAATTTTACTGTTACCAGCTGCAAATTTCTGACAAACACCCCCTCCATGTTCCAGGTTATGGAGTTGGGAAAATTTATGATGTTAATCCCTCCCACCAATAATAATACTGAGAATAATCTTACCAATGCTCAATAGGATTTTTTTATTTACTTGTGGGTCATAGACATCACTGGACCAGCATTTATCGCCTGTGCCCAGTGCCTTTAAGAAGGTGGTGATGAACTGCCTTCTTAAACTGCTGTAGTCCATGGGGGTAGTCAGTGATGTAGGTTGACCCACAACGCTGCTAATGAGGGGCTTCCAGGATTTTGACCCAGTAACACTGAAGGAAAAGCAACATATTTCCAAGTCAGGATGGTGAATGGCTTGGAGGGGGACTTGTACTGGGTGGTGATGCCATGTATCTTCCACCCTTGTCCATCTAGATGGAATTGTTCATGGGTTTGGAAGGTGTTGTTGAATGTGCCTTGGTGAATTTCTGCTGTGCAATTTGAAACTCCTGCAGTTCAGAAGAAAGGCCATCAGATTTGAAACAATGGCTCTGCTTTTTTTTCTCCACAGACGCTGCCAGGCCTGCTGAATTTCTCCAGCGATTTCTGGTTTTTGCTTCAGAAATTCCTTGACATTTGTGATTGGGCATGAAGGTGGTGACAGCTTTGCCACAAATCCTGTGTGTGACAGACTCGCTGTAGAACTGAACAGTTAGTGTCTCTGGTCTAACCGAACTGGTGGTGAATGATGTTGTCTCTGCAGGCATTTCCCCTTTTGGACCAGCAGATTTCAGATTCTCTAACTGAATCATACCTCCTCATTGGTGACCAGTCCCTAGGTCACATACACACACAGGGGAATAAGTGCAAGAAGTACTAAATAGGGTATCAATAACCGAAGGCATTGTCAAACAGTTATTAGGTCCCTTATTTATGTATGCAAAGGAGCTATAACCCACATTAAGCAACCACAATGCTATTTCAGGTCCACATTCACCTACCAGTTGGTATCTACAAAAATTGAAACTTTTCCTTCCAGGACTGTGTTGCTTTTGTTGCCAGTTAGCTCAGTTGACCATAGTGGCCTCTCGATGTGTTCCAATTGCCTACATTTGGTCCATATTCCTCGAAACTCTTCCCATCGATGGACCTATCCAAATGTTTCTTTTTTAAATGTTACTTATGTACCTGCCTCACCTACTTTCTCTGGCAGACCATCCCATACACACACCACTCTCTGTGTGAAGAGGTTACCCCTCAAGCCCTTTTTTCAAACTTCACCCTCTCACCTTAAACTTGTGCCCTCTAGTTTTCAATTCACCATCCCTGGGAAGCAAAGACTGTATGCATTCATCCTATCTATGCCCTCATGATTTTATACACCTCAATAATGTCACCCCTCATTCTCCTATGTGCCAAGGAATTAAGTCTTAACCTGGCCAAACACTCTCGATAATTCAGACCTGCTAGAACTGGCAAAATCCTCGTAAAACTTCTTTGCCCACTTTCCAGTTTAACTATGTCTTTCCTACAACAGGGTGACCAAAACTGCACACACTACCCCAAGTGTGGCCTCACCAATAACTTTTACAACTGTAACATAACGTCCCAACTTCGAGACTCAATGCCTTGGCTGATGAAGGCCAGCATGCTAAATGCCTTCTTCACCATCCTGTCTAACTGTGACGACGCTTTCAATGAACTATGTATTTGTACTCCTCAGCCCCTCGATTCCATAACACTCCTCAAGACATCATTGTTTACTGTATAAGTCCTTCCTTGGTTTGACAAAGTGCGACACCTCACACCTATCTGTATCGAAATGCATTCATCAATTCTCAGCTGATGTCACAGTTTCTGGCGTGTTGGCCCCTGGCTTATCTTTGCTAGTCTCTTAAATAATGGAACATTAGCCTCCCTCCAGCTTTCTGAAAGTTCACCAGTGGCTAAAGCTGAATCAAAAATCTCTACAAAGGCCTCTGCAGTTTCTTTCCGAGCCTCCCATAATGTCCGAGAATTGACTTGATCAGATCCAGGAGATTTACCAACCTTATTGTGCTTTAAGGATGGAAACACTTACTCTCTGGTAATATGCATGTGGTTGTGGGAGGCGATTATAAAAGACAGGATAAGAGATAGGATTTATGGACATTTAGAGAGGCAATAATTGTTTAGGGATAGTCAGCATGGTGTTATGCATGGAAAATTGTGTCTTACAAACTTGATTGAATTTCTTGAGGAAGTTACCATGAAGATTGATGATGGCAGAGCAGTAGATATTGTTTATTTGGATTTTAGTAAAGTCTTTGACAAGGTTCCGCATGATAAGCTAACTAGGAAAGTTAGGTCACATAGGATTCAGTGTGAGCTTGACAATTGGATAAATAATTGGAATATCGGCAAGAGACAGAGAGTGATGGTGGACGGTTGCTTTTCAGACTGGAGGCCGGTGACCAGTGTTATTCCACAGGGATTGGTTCTGAATCCTCTTTTGTTTGTCATTTATATAAATGATTTGAATGAGAATACAGAAGGCATGGTTAATAATTTTGCAAATGACACCAAAATTGGTGGCATAATAGACAGTGAAAGAAGTTTTCGAAGGTTAGAGAGGAACCTTGATCAAATGGGTCAATGGGCAGAAAAATGGCCGATGAATGAGAGGAATTGCATTATGGCACAACAAACAAGTGTAGGGTCTGTACAGTTAATGATAGGGCATTGGGTAGTGTTGTAGAATAGAGGCTGCTAGGAGTACAGGTACATAATTCTTTAAAGTTTGCATCACATATACACAGGGTGGCTAAAAAGGCTAACGGCATGTTTGCCTTCATTGTTCAGTCCTTTGAGCATCGGAGATGTGATGCAAAGTTGAGGTTGCACAGGATATTGGTGACGCCGCTTCAGCAGTACTGTGTCCAGTTCTCATCGCCCTGTTATATGAAGGATATTATCAAGCTGGACAAGGGTCAAAAGAGATTTACCAGATGTTGCCAGGTATGGAAGGTTTGAGTTATAGGGAAAGGCTGGATAGGCTGGGACATTTTCACTGGAGTATAGGAAGTTGAGACCCCCAGCTACCTACTAACCTCATCCCACCTCCTTGACCTGTCCGTCTTCCCTGGACTGACCTATCCCCTCCCTACCTCCCCACCCACACCTTCTCCACCTATCTTCTTTACTCTCCATCTTCGGTCCGCCTCCCCCTCTCTCCCTATTTATTCCAGTTCCCTCCCCCCATCCCCCTCTCTGATGAAGGGTCTAGGCCCGAAACGTCAGCTTTTGTGCTCCTGAGATGCTGCTTGGCCTGCTGTGTTCATCCAGCCTCACATTTTATTATCTTGGAATCTCCAGCATCTGCAGTTCCCATTATCTCTGGAGTTAATAGTAGTTGTCTTTTGTCTAGGATGGGAGCACATTTTTAAGGTGAGAGAAGAGAGATTTAATAAAAAGACATGAGGGGAAAATCTTTTACACAGCCTGTGGTTCATGTGTGGAATGAACTTCCTGAGGAAGTCCTGGATGCGGGAACAATTACAGTGTTTAAAAAACTCTTGAATAGATACATGAACAGGAAAGGTTTGGAGCGATATGGGTCAGGAGCAGGCAGGTGGGACTGGTTTAGTTTGGGATTATGTTTGACATGGACTGGTTTTACCAAAGGGCCTGTTTCCATGCTGCATGTCTCTATGATTGTATGGTGTCTACTTATTTATCATGTCTCTTCCTCTTCAGCTATTAATAAACATAAGAAGTGGTATTAGGACTCAGCTAGTTGGGCTATTTTGACCCGGCCTAACATTTAACAAAATCGCAACTGATTTACTCCAGACATAGCAGCGCTTTTGTGCGGCTCATCATGGCCTTACATTCACTGATCTTTCAAAAATGTAGCCATCTCCTCTTTATATACTTTCAGTGATATAGCCTCAACAACTCCTTGGATTAGGGAATCCCAGGCATTCACTATCCCCGGGAGAAGAAATATCTTTGCTTCTCAGGTTTAGACGAGTATACCCTTATTCTGTAACTATGTGCACTATTAAAGATTCTTCCACCAGTGAAAACATCTTCACATCATCTCAGATAACAAGGTGTAGAGCTGGATGAACACAGCAGGCCGAGCAGCATCAGAGGAGCAGGAAGGCTGACGTTTCAGGCCTCGACCGTTCTTCAGAAAATGAAGCCATTTTTCGAAGAAGGGTCCAGGTCTGAAACATCAGCCTTCCTGCTCCTCTGATGCTGTGCTCATCCAGCTCTACACCTTGTTATCTCAGATTCTCCAGCATCTGCAGTTCCTACTTTCTCTTAACATCATCTCCCCTGCCAAGCCTTCTGGTAATCTAGCATGTTTCAATAAGATCACCTTTCATTTTTCTAAACTCCACTGAATAAAAGTCTGTCTGTTCAGCCATTTTCTATAATTCAATCCTTTAATTCATCTAATGAATGCCTTTTGAAGATTGTCCAATATATCTGTTTTGGAATATGATAACTAAAAGTGCATGCAGTACTCCAAGTGCAGCTTCAATAATATCCTTTACCGTTCTAACAGTATATGATTATTTTTTACATCCAATCCCCTAGCAATAAAGGATAGCTCTCCAACATTTCCCCTCATCTGTAAGAAATCACATATCCCTGCATGCCGTCCTGCCCTTGCCATTTGACTTTAATTATTTGCAGAACTTTAAATGACCCCTGTGAACAATGTGTAACCTTCATTACTCATGGACTCCCTGAACGTGTCCTCCACCTGGATCAGTGAGCAACTGCACAGAATGGACCGCTCCACCCTCACACAAACCAAATGCCAATGTGTATAGATATGGGGGAAATCTGGTGCTGGGTAATGATTTTAAGTAATGAGCTAGTGCAGCCATGACTGGCCAAATGGCCTCCTTCTAAGCGATAAGAATTCTGTGATTCTGAGATGTCTTTCTTCAACATTACCCATTGTTGCCCCCATCCCCCCCAGCTACCCCTTGCCATCTTTCCACCCCTAAGACTTAAAACCTTCCTGTTTGACCTGGCTTTGCATCAATGGCCCTAACATCACCTGCCATAGCCTGAAGTCAAATTTTGACTCAGGACATTACTAGGAAGCACCTTGGGCTACACTATAACATTAAATTTGCCACAAACCTAAATGTTTCTGTTGTTGTTTTGTTAGAGAAGCAACTTGGGATAGCCACTGAATTCCTAGACTGTGGAAGATATAAGATAGAACAAAGTCGCTGCAGTCCCACTCTTTCTCATTAGAGAGAGAGAGAGACAGCTGGTGGTGGCTTAACGGACAGGCCACCTCACCTCAGGCAGGCCACGAGGTCGACCCTCCTGCTAACTTCAGCTAACATGGGAATTGAACCAGCACTGTTGTTGTCACACTGGATTGCAAATTGATCTAACGAATGTCTCCAGTAGAAGATGTAAGCAGATGTGCCACAAGCCTACATTGGTTGCTTACTGCTTCATAAAAAAAAAGTAAACTGTCAATCTAACTCTTCAGAGGTGTCTTGGGGATATGGAAAAGAATGCATTTATGATAAATATAGGAATATTAATGCCATTCTGCTTTGATTTCTGTGAACTTGATGAGCTTCAGTCACATAAAACAAATCACTGTCATAAGGTTTCCCACTAAACTTCTGTCAAACCATCTGGATGGTTTTGTTCAGTGAAACCACAAGTCACAGACACTCATTCTCATAAAAAAAGCACATGACTTACAGTACTTTACTGTGGAGGTTCATTTCTAATTTTACATGTAAAGGTAAAATTGAGTGGTTTATACTATTTCAGACCTCCATTTTCTTTGCACTCTGCAAATCTTTTGAGCCAAATCCCTTAAACAGAATGATCAAAAGTAAAAGGGTCCCAGTGAACCTTGTTCAGCTGAAGGTAATGATTCTTGCAGGACTGAGGTCTAATTCATTCTTGATTCTGCTTTTGGTGAAAGGGATCAGGAAAGCAACTGAAACTGAAGTAGAATGATCAAAAGGAAAAGAAATGGAAGACAAAAATAATGACGAGCACATCATCTAACATTGATAAATGGTTGCACCACTCTAATTCCTAAACTAAATGTATACCAAGTTCAGAATTTCTGCTTCTGTTCCATACATTGAAACATAGCACAAGTTTATGATATGCTTTTCCGAGAGTGCAATGTTCTGCAATCGCTGTGGCACATTGGCTGTTATTTTTAATGTGCCCTGATGCAATTCTTTTGAGGGAGACATTGTTATATCTTTTACGACCCACCTATCAAAAATAAAATTCTAAAACAATCCATTTTGACAAATAGATTTCTAGTTATGAATAGAAAACCAGAATATGGGAACGTGTGGGAATTTGTCATTCAGATGGGCAAAGCTGCCATGAACTAGAGTGTTACGGAAATGCTGGTTTTGGACTGGAGTGGGCAAGATCAACACAAGCTTTCACAGCACAGCTCCTTCATCAGGTGAAGTGAGAGAGAAGATCACCCAGCCACAGAATTTAAAGACAGACAGATCAAGGACAAAGAGATCAAAAGATCACACAAGTTGTGAGAGTGGAGTGTTAAATAATAAGTCTCTGCAAGTGACCAAGAGTATCAGGTGCGTGAGTAAAGTGTCAAGCTGAATAGCAATAATTTAATTCATTCAGGCCGAGAGATAACTACAAATAATTTAAAAAATAAGATGGTGCTGGAGACAAGCCAAATGACTGGAATAACACGATACACATAGGAGTTGCATGCCAAGGGTCCAACTAAAGTAACAAGTAATCCACAACTGTACAAACTAATTAAGGTAGAGAGATCATAACAAGTTATCAAGGTTTTGATGTTGAAACAGGACAGTAAGGAAGGTTTCACAGAAACAGAATAGTGTGGTGGGATCACGTATAGATATGAAACCAAGATCACAGTTGAGGACACCTTCATGGATAAAGAACTTGGTTATCAGTTTCTGCTCAGTGATTCTGTGGTTAGAACATAAAACATAGAACATAGAACAGTACAGCACAGAACAGGCCCTTTAGCCCACGATGTTGTGCCGACCATTGATCCTCATGTACGCACCCTCAAATTTCTGTGACCATATGCATGTCCAGCAGTCTCTTAAATGTCCCCAATGACCTTGCTTCCACAACTGCTGCTGGCAACGCATTCCATGCTCTCACAACTCTCTGTGTAAAGAGCCCGACTCTGACATCCCCTCTATACTTTTCTCCAACCAGCTTAAAACTATGACCCCTCGTGTTAGCCTTTTCTGCCCTGGGAAATAGTCTCTGGCTATCAACTCTATCTATGCCTCTCATTATCTTGTATACCTCAATTAGGTCCCCTCTCCTCCTCCTTTTCTCCAATGAAATTATTGTGAATCTCAAAGTCCGCTTTGGGGGAACTTACCTGAAGAATGGAGGCTGAAACTCCTTGACCACGGAAGTGTCTCTCAACTGGGAGACAACTCTATTCCAGCCATTTAGTTTGTGCCCAGCACCACCTTATTTTAAAATATTTTTGTAATTATCTCTCTGCCTCACCTAATGGGATTATATGTCTTCCCTTTGCCAGTTATTCAGCTGTTGACACTTTACTCACACTGTCTAACACTTTTGATCACCTGCAGGGACTTATTGTTCAACGCTCCACTCACACCATGTGTATGATCTTTTGATCTCTCTGCCCTTGATTTCCCTGCCTATAAATTTAGTGTCTGTATGTTTTTCTCTCACTTCACCTGATGAAGGAGCTGTGTGTCAAAAGCTTGTGATTTCAAATAAACCTGTCGGACTGGACTGTAACCTTGTTAACAAAGTGTCAAGCTGGATGAACACAGCAGGCCAAGCAGCATCTCAGGAGCACAACAGCTGATGTTTCAGGCCGAGACCCACTGCAACCTTGTGTTGTGTGAATTCTGACATGATCTAGAATGACAGAGAAGGCTTGAGGGGTTTGGGATATTGTTAAGTTACAAGAAATATTCAAATTCTTTACGAGTCCCTCAGAAGTAGAATTAGGTTTTATTGTCATGTGTCCTCAAGTACAGGAACACACAAGTGCAGAGGAAGGCATCCTGTGGTGCCATCTTAAAATAAAAATGCCAGAAATTTAAAACAAAACCAAGAAAAGAAATAAAAGAAACAGAGCCAAAAGGAAAATATAACATCCAGATCTTAAAGTCTTTATCTAACAGAAGAGGAAAAAATGTCCAGGAACAAATTACTGCAGATGATGGAATCTGTACTGGAAACAATAAATGCTGAAGATCACAACGGGTCAGGCAGCATCCACAGAGAGAGAGCAAGCTAACGTTTCGACGTCAGCTCTAATAAAGCATTATCTAGACTCGAAACATGAGCTTGTATCAGACATAATGGGAACTGCAGATGCTGGAGAATTCCAAGATAATAAAATGTGAAGCTGGATGAACACAGCAGGCCCAGCAGCATCTCAGGAGCACAAAAGCTGACGTTTCGGGCCTAGACACTTCATCAGAGAGGGGGATGGGGTGAGGGTTCTGGAATAAATAGGGAGAGAGGGGGAGGCGGACAGAAGATGGGGAGAAAAGAAGGTAGGTGGAGAGGAGAGTATAGGTGGGGAGGTAAGGAGGGGATAGGTCAGTCCAGGGAAGATGGACAGGTCAAGGAGGTGGGATGAGGTTAGTAGGTAGGAGATGGAGGTGCAGGTTGGGGTGGAAGGAAGGGATGGGTGAGAGGAAGAGCAGGTGAGGGAGGCAGGGACATGCTGGACTGGTTTTGGGATACAGTGGGGGGAGGGGAAGAGCTGGGCTGGTTTTGGGATGCAGTGGGGGAAGGGGAAATTTTGAAGCGGGTGAAGCCCACATTGATACCATTGGGCTGCAGGGTTCCCAAGCGGAATATGAGTTGCTGTTCCTGCAACCTTCGGGTGGCATCAGTGTGGCACTGCAGGAGGCCCATGATGGACAAGTCATCTGAGGAATGGGAGGGGGAGTTAAAATGGTTCATGCCTGGGAGGTGCAGTTGTTTATTGCAAACCGAGCGGAGGTGTTCTACAAAGCGGTCCCCAAGCCTCCGCTTGGTTTCCCCAATGTAGATGGAGCCACAGCGGGTACAGTGGATACAGTATACCTATTTGGCAGATGTGCAGGTGAACATCTGCTTAATGTGGAAAGTCATCTTGGGGCCTGGGATGGGGTGAGGGAGGAGGTGTGGGGGCCAGTGTAGCACTTCCTGCGGTTGCAGGGGAAGGTGCCGGGTGTGGTGGGGTTGGAGGGGAGTGTGAAGCGGACAAGGGAGTCACAGAGAGAGTGGTCTCTCCAGAAGGCAGACAAGGGTGGGGATGGGAAAATGTCTTAGGTGGTGGGATCAGATTGTAGATGGCGGAAGTGTCGAAGGAGTGCCGCAGGAAGTGCTGCACTTGCCCCCACACCTCCTTCCCTCACTGCATCCCAAAGCCAGCCCAGCTCATCCCCTCCCCCCACTGCAACCCAAAACCAGCGCAGCTCGTCCCCTCCCCCCACTGCATCCCAAAACCAGCCCAGCTCATCCCCTCCCCCCACTGCATCCAAAAACCAGCCCAGCCTGTCTCTGCCTCCCTAACCTGTTCTTCCTCTCACCTATCCCATCCTCCCACCTCAAGCCACACCTCCATCTCCTACCTACTAACCTCATCCCGCCTCCTTGACCTGTCCATCTTCCCTGGACTGACCTATCCCCTCCCCACCTCCCCACCTGTACTCTCCTCTCCACCTATCTTCTTTTCTCTCCATCTTCGGTCCGCCTCCCCCTCTCTCCCTATTTATTCCAGAGCCCTCTCCCCATCTCCCTCTCTGATGAAGGGTCTAGGCCCGAAACATCAGCTTTTGTGCTCCTGAGATGCTGCTTGGCCTGCTGTGTTCATCCAGCTCCACACTTTGTTATCTTCGAAACATGAGCTTGCTCTCTCTCTGTGGGTGCTGCCTGACCTGCTGTGATCTCCAGCATTTGATGTTTTCAGTTAGGAAAAATTCCAGATTGTATTTCATAGTATAATTCTCAACATGAATAAATGACTCATTGTTCAACCTTACGTTCTTTATATAGTCTATTGATGATAGTTTATAATTGAATTCATGGAAACCTTTATCGTTATCTAGCATAAACATTGTTCTGAAATATTTATTGTGACAGATGCTCATTTGATCTTAAAAATAAAACTAAGAGTGAAACCATACCAAAACAAAAAATGTTCTGCATTTTGATGTCAAGTCATTTACTGCGGTGGTAATGAGGAAATATATTAGAAGCCCAATATTAATGTACAACAGGTTGAAATAGAAACGGCACAAATGTGCTCCTTAAGTCAAGAGAGCAATGCATTAGACTCAATGACTTAAATTCATAACAATGATTTTTCATGCAGCCTAACGCGATCCTAATATATCTCATTCATATCCCACCTACCGCAAAAGTGTGTAATGACATCTCTGAAGTAGTTGATTAGAAAACATCTAAAACGGGAATGCAAGTAGTTTTTGTTCTCATTTAAAAAAAACATTAAAACAGAATAACTCACCGTTTCAATCAAAGTTCCAGAGCAAAAGTTTGCAAAGTAATATTAGTGGGTCCCTCAGGCTTTCGTGGTGGCTGCCAACAATTACATGTCACACATTGTTAACCATGAGGTTATGTGGTGACTGGGAAAATGTATCGTCACTGAGTCTCAGTCATCAATTTCCTCAGATGAAGAACTGTAAAACAGGTCTTTTTGCATCAGCTGCAACATTTATTGTGATTCTCAGACTGCCAGTATTGTGAGGCAGGGGACTATAGGCGTTACTACTCAGCCGAAAAAGAAGGAAGGTTTGAAGGACTGACATGGATTAGGAGGATATTTACACCAGCTGTTTCTCAGCGTGTGTAAATCACCATAAGTGGATTTTACAAGTAATTCACCAGATGGAGATAAAAGACATGCATCATTACAAGGGCACTTTGAAGTCATGGTAAAGCCAACATGTGGGTAGGTGAACAACAGAGCCTCCTGGCAATAGGCTGGCAGGCTTTCCCTTTGTCTTGCAGTTCTCTGTCTCTCTTCAGTGAGGTGGAATCTGAGCTGCTGCAGGGTTTTTGAATTCTGGTGAGACTCTGTTTCTGAATTGTGTCCTTCTTGGCAGATTATAGCTTCCATTTCTTTAAATTATTCTTCCTCAGTAGTGGAAAATAATGCCAAAAGCTTTATCTTTGAAGAAGGATTTGTATTTGGTGCCTTCAATGTTCACTGCCCTCCAGCTACACAGCATCCATAAGATGCACTGAAATACCTCTCCAATACTTCACAATAGCATCTTTTACACATGTGCTCTCAGCTCTAGAGCAGCAAAGCTGTTGGAAGCACCTCGATTTCCTTAAGCCATTCACCATGAACAAGGTGCAAATAGAGAGTGTGGGATATGAATGGGTGCTGTTTCAAAACATTTCGCACCACCGAGGGCAAAGCACCTTTTGGACTGTTTGGCATCTCATCCAACACCTCACAAATTCAATTTGTCTATTTCCAGTGACCTCAGCATGGACCTTCACCTGCAGAAATCCATAAAGTTCTGTCAGGCCACTGCCAAGAAAGACAAGGAGAAGCATGCACGCATGTCAGACTTACAAATGTATTAATCCCTCACTGTTGCGATGTCAAAAACCCTCATTGTAGATTTTCCACTGGACAGCAGTGCTGCAAGCGATTGGCTGGCTTCGTTGGTCAAATGGTCGGCTTGCAACGTCAATGGTGCCAACAGCTTGGTTTCAATTCCTGCACCAGCTGAGTTACCATGAAAGACTCCCCTTCTCAATCTCTCCCCTCACCTGAGGCAAGTTGACCCTAGGGTTTAACCATCACCAGTCATCTCTCACTAATGAGACAGCAGCCTCATGACCTGGTGAAACCTCAGCTTTAGTGGAGCAGGGAGACATCACACCATCGTCTTCTCCAGGATAACTCAAAATGGGAAACTAATGAGGACCTGTGATTCCACAAATCTTTCTTTATAAATTAATAAGGTAAGGCTTTGAATTACAATGAAATTTGCAGTCTTCCATATCTGTAACTTTATATGAAGTTTTGTTTTTAATTCCCCTACTTTTTCATGGGTATCACCAGCTAGGATAGCATTTATAGCCCATCTCTAATTGTCTTTGAGCAGGGGTTGGTGTGGCTTTAATACATAAACTTGGGAAGCCAAAGTTTGCTTGTAAAATAATGGCATATTTTGTGGCACCCACCATAGGTCATTTCTAATTTGTCCAATAACTTGTAGTGAGAAAGAAATAGCGTCATGGAGTGATACAACATGGAAACCAACCCTTCGGTCCAACTTGTCTGTGCTACGCAGATATCCTGAATTGGTCTAATTCCCATTTGCCAGCATTTGGCCCATATCCCTCTGAATCCTTCCTATTCAGGCACCCATCCAGGTGCCTTTTAAATGTTGTAACTGTACCAGCCTCCACCACTTCCTCTGGCAGCTCATTCCATACATGCACCACTCTCTGTGTGGAAAGGTTGCCCCTTTTAAATCTTTCCCCTCTCATCTAAAACCTATTCCCTCTAGTTTTGGACTCCCCAATGTGGTAAAAAGACCTTGACTATTCACTCCATCTATGCCCCTCATGATTTTTTCAACTTCTATAATGTCACCCTTCAGCCTCTGATGCTCCAAGGTTAAAAACCCCAGCTTATAGAACATAGAAATGTACAGCACAGTACAGGCCCTTCGGCCCACCATGTTGTGCCGTGGAATAATCCTAATCCAAAAATAAAATAACCTAACCTATATTCCCCTCAATTCACTGCTGTCCATGTGCATGTCCAGCAGTTGCTTAAATGTCACTAATGACTCTGCTTCCACAACTTCCACTGGCAAAGTATTCCACGCGCTCACAACTCTCTGGGTGAAAAACCTCCCTCTGACGTCTCCTCTATACCTTCCTCCTAACACCTTAAAACTATGACCCCTCGTGGCAGTCAATCCTGCCCTGGAGAAAAGTCTCTGGCTATCGACTCCATCCACACTTCTCATTACCTTGTACACCTCGATCAGGTCACCTCTCTTCCTCCTTCTCTCCAGAGAGAAAAGTCTGATCTCAGACAACCTCTTCTCGTAAAACAAGCCCTCCAGTCCAGGCAGAATCCTGGTAAACCTCCTTTGCACCCTCTCCAAAGCCTCCACATCTTTCCTATAATAGGGCGACCAGAACTGGACACAATATTCCAAATGTGGTCTCACCAGGGTTTTGTACAGCTGTAGCAAAACCTCGCAGCTCTCAAACTCGATCACCCTGTTAATGAAAGCCAAAACACCATATGCTTTCTTAACAATCTTATCCACTTGGGTGGCAACTTTGAGGGAGCTATGCACTTGAACACCAAGATCCCACTGTTCATCCACACTGCCGAGAATCCTGCCTTTAATCCTATATTCAGCATTTAAGTTTGACCTTCCAAAATGCATCACTTCTCATTTATCCAGGTTGAACTCCATCTGCCATTTCTCAGCCCAGCTCTGCATTCTGTCAATGTCTCGCTGAAACCTGCAATTGTCCTCGATACTATCAGCTGCAACATGACTTGAAATTTGTTTATTCTCTGCCTGGCCTGACAAAGGCACCTATCCACTTATGTGTGTGAATTGAAAATTGGTGTAAGCTGTTCAGTGACTTACCCCTCAGCGATTAATAAAATGACTGTTCAGTCTCAACCATTCTGTTATTTTCAAGAAGTTGTTTAAATTTCGCATTAATTATGAACCAATCCCTCGTGACAGAGTGTCAGAAATGCAAGCTGACAATCACCCAAACAACTTGCTAAGATTTTCAAATAGAAAGTTAAGGGAGAAATTGTAACTGGACAAAGGATCTGGCTGCACCTCTGCTGAAGCCACAGGGACAGAGTAAGAGAAAATCAAAGAGATTTCAGGTTGAACATAATCATTATTCGTCTGAAGGTTTAAAATGAAATGAAATAGATCGTGGCATCACTGCTTGAAATATTGAATTAAACCTATTTTTAAGATTGTCTCAGCCTGAGGTTTCTGCATCTTAAGGAGGCTATTATTGTCCTTGGGAGTTCATAAAAGCATAAAAGAATATGTACAGCAGTAAGCCATTCAGCCCCTCAAGCCTTCTCTGCCATTCTTTAAAATTATGCTGATCTGCTTGAGGCTTTAACTCCATTTTTTGCCTGTTCCTTATAAACTACAAATGTCTTTTAGATCAAAAGCTGTCTAACTCAGAAATGACTACACTCGATGGGTTCAGCCTCCACTACTCCCTTGTGATTTCTAAAGATAATCGTCTTTATGAGAGAAGAAATCCCTCTTCATCTCTTTCTTAGACAGGAAAGTCCTTAATTTGAATTACGCTCTCTCATTCAATACACCAGCATGGCAGGAAGTATCCTTTCACTTTCCATCGTGTCAGAGGTGTGAATATTTCAAAAAGAGCAATCATTCTTCACAAATCCAACATCCTCAATATTCCTGATAAGACAACTTCTTCATCTCAGGAATCAACCAAATGAAGCTTCTCTGAACTTCCTCCAATGTTGGCCTGTCCCTCCTTAACAAAGACACCAAAATGATATGCATACTCTAGCTATGCCTTTATCCCAGACATCCACCAAGAGAGATTGCAGCATTCATTTTAAGAACTTGGAAAATTACAGGATAAGAAATAATGAAGAATTTTGACTTTGTTTCCTTTGAAAAAATTGAGACATTTGAACAGCAAGCATGGAAATATCAGATTTGTGAAATAAATTCAAAATTTTAGTGTAATAATTCTATTTTTCAAAAGAAAATCTGGTAATTATTTAGCACTTTCTAGGTTATGAAACATCCTCATGTATTTTACGAGAAAGCAATAGGCACCAATGGGCAAACTCAAATGTAATTAGAGAAAGGAACTATTGATGGGGTGATGGGAGCTGGATTGCCTTTCAAGTGAAGTTATTGTAGTCTATGTTCTGGTCATCCAAAATGTTTACTCATAGACACAGTAAGAATTCTATGCAAGCTCTGATTGTCTCCACAAGAGATCTTAAACCAGGCTCTCTTGACATATGTAATTTTACATTATCATTACATTGTGTTGTTAACCCATTCACCACACAGTAACCAACAGAATCCTCAAAGATAATGGGAACTGCAGATGCTGGAGAATCCAAGGTAATAAAATGTGAGGCTGGATGAACACAGCAGGCCCAGCAGCATCTCAGGAGCACAAAAGCCGACATTTCGGGCCTAGACCCTTCATCACACCCTCTCTGATGAAGGATCTAGGCCCGAAACATCAGCTTTTGTGCTCCTGAGATGCTGCTGGGCCTGCTGTGTTCATCCAGCTCCACACTTTGTTATCTTGAATTCTCAAAGAGATGGGTTTCTGAGAATCTTTGGAAATCGAAGAGAGAGGAAGAAGGCAAAGAGGAATGACAGGTCCAGGTTGTAGTCAATTTCCATGATGATAGAAAGCAGGAGAAGGTGAGAGATAAGTAGAGAAGGATTGAAAGTGTGAAGGGTGCAGCAAGAGACTGGGCTTTTAATAGATTTGAACTGAAGGGCAAGAGAAAAGTCTCACTGGTTTGAGTATTTTGTTGCACCTCAGTTGGCATAGTTGCAATATAACTTATTGAGAAAATTCAAGCTAAAAATAATCCTGATTAGCATCAGGATTAAAAATAAATTGAACTAGTTGATAACGTTACTTTTGAATTATTGGATGAAACCCATTTGGAAGAATGCCTCACACAGATATATCTATGCATTAAGCAGGCAATTATTATCCTCCAGAGGTCATAAGATCATGAGAAATACGAGCTAGATTAGGTTGTTGGAGAGCGAAACTATGAAGAGTTTTAAGGATCAAGGTGATGTTCTTGAAGTTAAGAAGTCCAGGTTGTGAGAATTTTTTTAATATGTAAGAGTTGGTTAAACACTGTAAATTTCTGGATACATTAACATTGTGCAGTGTAGAAGCATCAAAATTACTTTGAAAAAAATGAAGAAACTAGATGATGTGTTGACCAAGGCTGAGATGTGATAAGAGATTCTCTGCAAATAATGTATTTGACATGGAAGCGAAGAGCCTTAGGACTGAATAAAATAGTCATATAAAAGTTAGTTGAGCTTCTGAGCTTGATTCCCTGCAAACACAGTCAATATGAATCAGCAATTTTACTTTGTTCATTGTATTCCGAGAGTGAAGGGATCAAGCTAAGAGCTCCATCCAGCCCAACATCAAGTCATTAACATTTTGATCAATATCAGGTTTGCAAAAAAGGTGCTGATTGCAAAGGTGATAGTCATTAGAAATTGATGATTGACTTTGTAATAACACAATACAGGTGAAATTTGTCTTTGACTACAGTGGCAAACAAGCATTAAACAGTCTGCCAATTAGCTACCTCCTTCCACTGAAGACTAATTTCACATTTATTGTACTCATAAGCAAGTTTCTGTTGATTAAATTGAATATTTCACTTGTGAACAACATAGTATCCATAACAAATAGTGGTGAAGGAGACACATTATTGAAACGTTTTATTTTGCACTTACCAGGACAGATGCAAGAGTGCCAAATCTTAAACAAAACAATAACCTATAATCCAGGAGGAAAGATTGCTGATTGGCTGTCAAATCAACTTTATGTAGCAAAACATTGCCATGGAGAAAGTAACAGCAAATGACAGATGCCTTCAAATCTTAAGGAAGTTCAAAAATGTATCAGAGATAATGGGAACTGCAGATGCTGGAGAATCCAAGATAACAAAGTGTGGAGCTGGATGAACACAGCAGGCCAAGCAACATCTCAGGAGCAAGTTTTGAACGTACACAATTCTTTGGGGACTTACGAGGGTAGATGTAGAAACATTGTTCCCTTCGTGAGAGAGTCTCAGACCAGAGGGCATAATTTCAGAATAAGGGTCACATATTTAAGATAGGGATGAGGACGAATTTCTTCTCATGGGGCTAGTGAATGTTAGAATCTTGATATGGAGGTGCTGGAGTTGGTCTGGGGTGGACAAGGTCAAAAATCATACAAAGGTCAAAAATCATACAAAAGTTTGTTTGAAATCACAAGTTTTCGGAATCTTGCTCCTTCTTCAGATGTCAGTGAGAAAGGTGGCATCAGACACAGAACTTATAAGCAAAAGATCAAAGGGTCACAGAACTGAAGGAAATGTATTGGACAAACCTAAGATGGCTGTTAAATTTCATACGATGCAGGTGAGGATTCCCTGAAGCATGGTATATTGGTGAAACCATGAAGACGTTGTGACAACAGATAAATGGACACGGCACAACAATCGCCAGGGATGTTTCTTCCCAGTGGGGAGAACTTCAGTGGTCAAGGACATTCAGCTTTGGGTCTTTGGGAAAACACCTTCCAAGACAAGCTTCGGGATACACGACGATGCAAAGTCGCTGAGCAGAGGCTGGTAGCCAAG